>NW_028270166.1:10813509-11172639 GCF_037043375.1 Chiloscyllium plagiosum
ACCTTTTTCCTCTTCCACTCCCGTACTTGTTCCCCCTTTTCAATCTCCTCCTCCCTTTGGCTTTCTCTGTTTCTGCTTTGCATTCATTCTTTCCTTTTTATTTTCACATTCTTCCCCTTTCTCTCTATTTAACAATCTGCTGCTACTTTTCTATCGTTAACCTCTCCTCTCTCACCTTCTCTTCATTCCTCCCACCTTCCATCTCTTCTATCTCTCACCTTTTCTCTATTGCTCCTGACTTGTTCACTTTCTCTTTATCTCTCCTAACTTTCTCACTTTCCCTCAATCTCTCTCACCTTCTTTCCATCTCTCCTGTCTCCCACTTTCTTGTCATCATTCGCATCTCTCACTTACTCACCAAATCTTCCATCTCCCACCTTCTCTTTGTCTCTTCCGTTTCCCACCGGCTGTCTGTCTCTCCCATCTCCTACTGTCTCTCTCGTCTTCTCTTCATGTCTCCTGTCTCTTACATTGTCTCTATCTCTCTCATTTCCCAACATCTCCCCATTTCTCCTATTTTCCACCTGCTCTCTCTGTCTCCCATCTCCCACCTCTCCATCTCTGCCATCTCTCACTTCTCTGTCTCTGTGTCTCCCATCTCCCACCTTCTCTCCATCTCTACGATCTCTCACCTTGTCTCTCCCTCTCTTCCATCTCCACCTTCTCTCCATTTCTCACCTTCTCTCTCTCTCTCTTCCCCATCTCTCCGTCTGTCTGATTTTGTTTCTAGCACAAAGTCCGTCTGCAGCCGATGCCCTGCAGCAAGCTTTCACTGGGGTCCAGCAGTACACCGGTAACTGCATTTCTCATTTGCTTGTATGCTTTTAGACAGGGGCGATGTTTCCTGATAAAATTTATGACCCTTTTGGACTATACAGTGTTGATCAACTCTGCTTTAACGTGTGCTTGCTGGGTGAAAATTCAGCCTTCAGCGCAGTACCTCTCCAGTCAGGAGTATCTCTGAGGTTTCAACTCATCAGCTTCTTTTACAAGCTGCTGTCAGTTTTATGGGAATGAATGGTCATAGGGAAATGAGGTGGCCCAATGGTTCACTTTCTCTTGAGTGCTCGAGCAGGACTGTAAACAGGCAAGGATGGTCTGATGGAGAAGCAACATGACTGACTCTTTCCCCAGGAGTGATCTCCTGCTAGTAAATTTTTTTTAAAAACCCCAAAAATACCCGCATTTTGAAGAACAGTAGCAGTACACTAAGGTACAGATGGATCTAGAGTCGAAAAGTCTGGCTCTGGAAAAGTGCAGCAGGTCAGGCAGCATCTGAGGAGCAGGAGAGTCAATGTTTTGGGCATTAGCTCTTCATCAGGAATTCATCAGACATTCCTGATGAAGGGCTTATGCCTGAAACGTCAACTCTCCTGCTCCTCGGATACTGCCTGACCTGCTGTGCTTTTCCAGAGCCAGACGTTTTGACTCTGACTCTCCAGCATCTGCAGTCCTTACTTTCTCCTACAGATGGATCGAGGTGATTAAGTGCATGAAATACAACATGTTAGTGTGTAGGCACAGCAAGTGATTATGTTCTATGTTCATTATAGAGTCATACAGCATGGGAACAGACCCTTAGGTCCAACCAGTCCATGCCGAACGTAATCCCAAACTAAACTAGTCCCACTTGCCTGCTCCTGGCCCATATCCCTTCAAACCCTTTCCTATTCATGCACCTATCCAAATGTCTTTTAAACGTTGTAACCGTACCCACATCCACCACTTCCTCAGGAAGTTCATTCCACATGCGAACCACCCGCTGTGTAAACAAATTGCCCCTCATGTCTTTTGTAAATCCCTCTCCTCTCACTTTGAAAATGTGCCACCTAGTATTGAAATTCCCCCATCCTAGGGAAAAGACACCGACCATTAGTCCTATCTATACCCCTCTTGATTTTATAATCCTCTACAAGATCACCTCTCAACCTCCTACGCTCCAGTGAAAAAAGTCTCAGCCTATCTGGCCTTTCTTTATAATTTAAACCTTCCAAACCTGGCAACATCCTGGAAAATCTCTTCTGAACCCTCCCCAGCTTAGTAATATCCTTCCTATAACTGGGCAATATATTCCAGAAGAGGCTTCTAGGAGATAGTGAGGACTGCAGATGCTGGAGAAGTCAGGGAAAGGCCTCACCAATGTCCTGTAAAATCTCAACATGACTTCCCAACTCCTATACTCAAAGGACTGAGCAAGGAAGGCAAGTGTGCCAAATGTGTTTTTAACCACACTGTCTATATGTGATGCAAACTTCAAAGAATTATATACCAGCACCCTGAGGTCTCTCAGTTCTACAACACAGCCCCTCAAGAGGAGTGGAATATTTAAATAAAGATAAAACAAAGAACTGTGGGTGCTGAAGATCTCAAATGAAAGCAGAACAAAAGCTGAAATTGCTGGAGAAACTCAGCAGATCTGGCAGCATTTGTAGGGAGAGAATCAAAGTTAATGTTTCAAGTCCAGTGACTTTTCTTCAGAATAGGTTGTACTCAAGTGGGGTCACCGGACTCAAAATGTTAGCTCTGTTTCTTGCTTTTTCTTTCTTTCTCTCTCTCACTCCCCACAGATACTGCCAGACCTGCTGAGTTTCTCCAGCAATTTCTAGTTTTGTATTGAAGTTATGCTTCAGCTGAACAGCGAGATGACATCTCAAACACTGTGTGTGGTTTTTGTCACCTTTTTAAGAAAGGGTATAAATATCTTGCTGGTGATTCACAGGAGGTTCACTTGATTGGTAACTGGAATGACGGAGTTTGTCTTATGAGGGAATGTTGGGCAGGCTTGTTTGGAAGAGTGGGAGGTGATTTGATTGAAGATCCTTAAAACAGTCTTGACGAAGTGGACATGGGAAGGATGTTTCCTTTCGTTGGTGAGTCCAAAACTAAGGAGCACTGTTTAAAAACTCAGGGGTTTTCAGGACAGAGAAGAGGATAATGTTTTCCTCTCAGAGGGCTGTGTGACTTTGGAACTCTCTGCCTCAGAAGGCGATGGGGAAAGGAGTCATTAACTATCTTTAAGGTGGCAGGGGGTGGGGGAGGGATTGTTGTTAGGCAAACGGAGTTGAAGTTTATCAGGCATAGATGGCAACAAGGAATTCGAAACAGAAGCAGATAGGGTCATGATTTTATTGAGTGGAGGAGCAAGTTTGATGGGCCGAATGGTCTACTTCTGTTTGTAATGTGTTTGTTTGGAGATGGTCAGGGAGTGAGTGGCAGGGAAAAATGTGGTTGGGTTACTCACAACCGTGCTAAAGGAAGTTTGTTTGCTGTATTCAATGGTTTATTCTCTTTTCTCTCTTTTTTCTGATGAAAAGCCATGTATCCAACAGCGATTGCCCAGATCAGTCAAGCATTTCCACAGCCGCCACCAGTCATAACACAACAAAGGGAAGGTGAGTCACAGCAGCAAATCTCTGAGACTATAACACCCACAAAGCTTCATGAAGACACTTTCAATCAATTCCACATCAGATACAGTTCAGGCTTCCCGTGTTGCAAAGCTAGCAACCATAACTTGCATTGGGGTAGCACCTTTAACACAACTCAGACCGAATTCAAACAACTCCAGCCCCGGCTGACCCTCTGTGTGGAGTTTGCACATTCTCCCCGTGTTTTCTCCGGGTGCTTCAGTTTGCTCCTACAGTCCAAAGATGTGCACCTCAGGTGGATTGGCCATACTGAAATTGCCCCGCTGCGTTCAGGTATGTGCAGGCTGGTTCGATTAGCCATGGAAAATATGGGGCTATGGGATTATGGTAGGGCACCGGGTCTAGGTGGGATGCCCTTCAGAAGGTCAGTGCAGATTTGATGGACCAAATGGCCTCTTTCTGCACTGTAGGGATTCTATGATTCTATGAGCCCGCACTGGCAAAACCCAAATAAAAGGTCTGCTGTCTGATTCTGTGATGGGGCAGCACTTGATAAACAATCATGAATGTGCCAATGGCTGCACTAGCAACCAGTTTAAGTTGAGTTTGTGATGTGGCTCGCTTTCACTTGTTAGAAGTGACACACTTTCATACAGACAGGGTCATTCTGTGCAGGCACAAGGAATATGTTGAAACTTCATGTCTCATTTGAATTACCCCAGAGCTTGGAATCCTATTGCTGTCTCTACAGCAATGCCCCTGGTTGACTTAACAAATGATCAGCTCCCTTTCTCCTGTTGTATAAATCACTGCGATTGTTTGAAATTTGGCATTCTTGCATTTGTCCTGATGGGTGCCACTTGTAAAGCTCCAGCAACATTCAGGTTGTGTGTTGGTCATCCACCATTCGAAAGTGCTTTATAAGAGAGTGGTCAAACAATATTTGACACCATGCCACGTAACAGGACAGGGGACCAAAAAGCTTGATGATGCTAAAAGGAGGGAGTAGGGGGGAAAGATTTAGGGACGTAGTTCCAGAGCTTGGGGCCCATTAACCCAAGGCTTGGCTTCCAACAATGCTGCAGAAAAAAATGACCAACATTCGAGAGAATGCATTTTAATGGGAATACCACGTTACCCATGATCTCCCATTGACGTATTTCCCCTCTAGTGTCCTGTCACCCTATAACTCTCCCATTGTAACCCCTCTCACTCAGCCTTTGAGTCAGCCTAATGTTCATGTTAAATGCCTTGTAAATCTGGGACTTACCCTCGATGATTGAAGTGATGGCAGCACTTGGCTGAGTGGTTAGTACAGCACCAGGGATCTGGGTTCAATTCCACCCTTGGGTGACTGTCTGTATGGCTTTCCTCCAGGTGCTCTGGTTTCCTCCTACAATTCAAAGATGTGCAGGTTTGGTGAATTGGCCGTGCTAAATTGCCCACAGCGTTAGGTGTATTAGCCGGGGGTAAATGTCAGGACATGGGTCTGGGTGGGTTACTCTTCAGAGGGTCGGCGTGGACTTGTTGGGCCAAATGGTCTGTTTCCACACTGTAAGGATTCTGATGTTTATTGGTCTATTATTAAGCTTTTTATGAAAGTAACTGAGTTCTTTTATTAAGCTTCTCTTGTTCAACAGCAGTATTAGAATTTCTTCAAAGTGTCTTCAAAGATGACCCCCAATTTTCTTTAACCACGGGGTCAGCCTAGTGGTTGCTCTGTGCAGCGTTGCACGTTCCTCTCTGCTGATATCTCTTTTTGTCTCTCCTTATCCAGGGCCAGAGGGCTGCAACCTTTTCATTTACCATCTGCCCCAGGAGTTCGGGGATAGTGAACTCATGCAGATGTTTCTGCCCTTTGGCTCCGTCATTTCGTCCAAGGTCTTCATGGACCGAGCCACCAATCAGAGTAAATGCTTCGGTGAGTCTGGATAGCCGCTGCAGGAGGTGTCACCACACGTCGGTGCTGTCCGAGACAGACGGTTACCACCAACACATCGGAGAACTTAGCATTTTTCGGTGAAACTGGAATCACCAGTTTAATAAGTTACAGCCAGGGTAGAAGTTGGGAAGGTACGAGGGAAAGGAGCAATTTGAAGGCGGCAAGGCTGTTTGGAGAAAAAGCTTTTCCCATTCAGTGAGTAATTAGGGTCTGGAATGCGCTGCCAGGGAATATGGTGGAGGCCTGTTCAATTGAGACACTGAAGAGGGCATCGCATGATAATTTGCTTAGAAATAAGGGTTTGGGGGAAGAAACTGAGGACTGGCACTAGGTAACGCTGCCCGTTCGAAGAGCCCATGCGAGTGTGATGGGCTGAACGGCCTCCTTCTAGCCTGCAACAATTCTGCGATCTTTCCTTCTGGCAAAGACTGTGAGCACTGACTGGCAGTTGGGAAGGACAACTTTCAGTGTAGGTGCCAAGAGAGACACCAATCTGTGCACAGCAAGATCCCACCATGTGATAATGGCCAGTTGACCTGGTACCTTTAGTAGTGCTGACTGAGGGATAAATGTTGACCAAGGTGGAAGGGAGAATTCCCCTGAGACCCGGCAAGTAGTGCCATGGGATTGTTTGAGGGCAGAGTCTTCGATTAAGATCTAATTGGAGAGATGGCACCCCTAACAGTACAGCACTCACTCAGCGCTCCATCTGCATAAAGGAAAGGGGATTGTACAGTTCCAGTGATACTGGATTTAATAATCCAGTACTCCAGGTCAATGCTGTGTGAACATGGGTTTAAATCCCATCACGGTTGCTGTTGGAAATCAGTCAATAAATCTGGAATTAAAAACTGATGGCTGTATCGGTCTTCAATTGCCATTTTGTAAACAAAGCTCTGGGTTACCATCATGCCCTTTAAGGAAGGAAATCTGCCCTCCTTACTTCTGTGTAACTCCAGATCCACACCATTAGGATTGACTCTCTGAGCAAGCCTCTCAGTTCAAGGGAACAAAGGGACAGGCAACAGAAACTGTTCTGACCAACAACACCCACATCTTTGAAAGGATGATCAAACAACAGCCCCTTGACTGAGATTTGAACCCAGAATCTTCCAATTTAAAGGTGAGTGTCACAGAGTCAGAGAGATCTACAGCCTGGGAACAGGCCCAACTTGTCAGTGCTGCCCAGTTTTCACAATTTAACTAGTCCTATTTGCTTGCACCTGTCCAAATGTTTCTTAAATGTCAAAATTGTAGTCGCCTCCACTGCTACCTCTGGTAGCCTGGTCCTGACACTCACCATCCTCTGTGTGAAACAAATTGCTCCTCTGGACCTTTTGTACCTCTCCCCTCTCACCTTAAACCTATACCCTCCAGTGCCTCGGGGAAACGCTATTGTTATAACTGAGCAACAAGAATGTTGCTCCTGAGGTTTATTCCAAAAATTGTATCAATACTGCGAGTTTTTAAAATCCAACCTAAGGCATCCGTGAATGATCATTTTGTTGAGATGAGGAGGAATGCCTTCATTCAGAAGCTGGTGAGTCTTTGGGATTCTCTTGGTGGTGGAAACTCAATTCTAGAACAAGTTCAAGACAAAGTTAAAAATCGCACAACACCAGGTTATAGTCCAACAGGTTTAATTGGAAGCATACTAGCTTTCGGAGCGTCGCTCCTTCATCAGGTGATAGTGAAGGACACAATTGTAAGGCACAGAATTTATAGCAAAAATTTACAGTGTGATGTAACTGAAATTATACATTGAAAAATACCTTGATCGTCTGTTGAGTCTTTCATCTGTTTGAATACCATGATAGTTTCACTTCTTTCGTGTGTAAATCACAAAACCTTTTTTAAAAGTTGCATTCTCGGGTTAACTGTAACAATGGGTGTTAGCTAGACAGTATGTTGAAGGTGTTAGTCCCCTGTGTTCTCTGTCTATGCCATGATGTTTAGATTGATTCTAATCTAAAAAGTGAGAAAACAGAGTTCTACATGAATGCATGCAGTTTTTGAGCAAAGTCCAATGTAATGCTGGAAGTACAAATTGACCCCACAAAATATATGTGTGCATGTGGGTCTTTGTCTGTCTGTATGTGCGTGTCTGGGGTGGGGGAGTTGTGAGTGTCTGTGAGAGAGTGTATATGTGTGTGCATGAGTGTAGAGTGGTCTGAGTTTCTGAGAGGATGCCTGTGTGAGTGTAGGGGTGTGTGTGAGTGTCTGTGTGCGTGTCTGTGTATATGTGTGTCCGTGTGTATGTGTGTGAATAGAAGTGTGTGTGTATGTGTGTGTGTGTAAAACTCTGTTTTCTCACTTTTTAGATTAGAATCAATCTAAACATCATAGCACAGACAGAGAACACAGGGGGCTAACACCTTCAACATATTGTCCAGCTAACACCCATTGTTAACAGGATTGAAGAGCTTCAGGGCAGAGGAAATGACCTGGGAGTTGCAGTGGGAGAGGGACTCCCTGAGATTCTTGTAGAGAGAGGAGGAAAACTTCTTCAAGGCAGGCATCCTTGCAAGAGGATTCGCAGTAGGGTTAAAATCAATGAGGTAAAAACAATGACTGCAGATGCTGGAAACCAGATTCTGGATTAGTGGTGCTGGAAGAGCACAGCAGTTCAGGAAATATCCAAGGAGCTTCGAAATCGACGTTTCGGGCAAAAGCCCTTCATCAGGAATAAATGAAGGGCTTTTGCCCGAAACGTCGATTTCGAAGCTCCTTGGATGCTGCCTGAACTGCTGTGCTCTTACAGCACCACTAATCCAGAATCTGGTTTCCAGCATCTGCAGTCATTGTTTTCACCCATTGTTAACAGCTAACCTGAGAATGCAACTTTTAATAAAAGGTGCTGTGATTTACACATGAAAGAAGTGAAACTATCATGGTATTCGAACAGATGAAAGACTCAACAAACAATCAAGGTATTTTTCAATGTATAATTTCAGTTACATCACACTGTAAATTTTTGCTATAAATTCTGTGCCTTACAATTGTGTCCTTCACTATCACCTGATGAAGGAGGAGCGCTTTGAAAGCTAGTGCTTCCAATTAAACCTGTTGGAACATAACCTGGTGTTGTGTGATTTTTAACTTTGTACACCCCAGTCCAACGCTGGCATCTCCAAATTGTAAGTTCAAGACAGAAATCGAGGTGTTTCTGGACACTTTTAACATTAAGGGATATGGAGATTGTGTAGGAAAACTAGCATTGGGCCGTGGTTTAGCATGATGGGACAGGCTCATTGGGCTGAATGGCCTACTACTGGTCCTATGTTCTTATTTCTCGATCCATTCTTCCCTGTTCAGCCTTGCTGGTGTTCTGCAGAATTTATTTCACTTGGATTACTCAACCAGCCAGACGTCCTGATGTTACTCTGTGGTGGGCAATGCTGCCACCCAGTGGAGCAGTGGAAAATTGGAATCAGTGTCAGGCTCAAGCAGCTTGACAGATCAATGTATCAGACTGGGTGGAGCTGCAGCATTCAGAATCAGTTTCCCACCCGTAATGTACACACCTTTCATGGTGCAGCCATTCGCTGCTCCATTGCAGTAACATGATAAAGCAAGGTTTACCTTTTGCAATGCTGTTTCAGAGTTTGGTTTCTCAACTTGAGAGTGTTTTGTGTGCCAAACACAGGTTTAAAGGTTGAAGCGTTTACTAGAATGGTAGCAGGGATGCGAAACCCCAGTTTTGTCAGGATACTGAAGGAGCAAGCTTGGTGTGGTTTGAGTGGTGTCCGCAGTCAATGAGTTCCTTGCAGCGATTGGCATCTCTCAGGATCCCCTCTTGCCTGGCCTAACATGAACGATATTGAACACCTTCTTCCAATATTTGTCTTTACAGCTTTGGATCTTATAATTGATTGGTTAGTTGAATTTGTGTGATAGTTCTCCTTCTAGCGGAGATGCTGAAGGAGTAATCCGTTAGCGGTGTTCAGGATCTTGAAGCGTTTTGCTGAAGTAAACCAGCCAAAACTATTTGCAGCCAGTAAGCTGACAGTGTAGATTTACAGAGCTTCGACAGCCTGTTCTTGAAAGCATGGCTGAAAAGCAAACGCAATTTCTTTTTAGAAGAGAATTTCCTAAGTGCTTGATAGGGAATGCTTTGCAAATCTGCAAAGGGGGTGAATGATGGCTCAGTGGTTAGCACTGCTGCCTCACAACACCAGTGTCCTCGGTTCGATTCCACCTTCAGGCGACTTGTCTGTCTAAAGTTTGTATGTTCTCCCTGTGTCTGCATGAGTTCCTTCAAGATGCTCCGGTTTCCTCCCACAGTCCAAAGATGTGCAGGTTAGGGTGGATTGGCCATGCTAAATTGCACTTTGCGTTCAGGGATGTGTAGGTTAGGTGCATCAGTCAGGGGTAAATGTACAATAATAGGGTAGAGGAATGGGAATGGGTCTGGGTGGGATATTCTTTGGAGGTTCAGTGTGGACTTGTTGGGTCAAATGGCCTGTTTGCACACGGTAGGGATTCTATGAAATGCATTACCTCACACTTAAGAGAGTGGTCATGTGATACTCTTTCACGTCACATAGAGAAATCCCCCAAAGGCTTCGAGATTCAACATGCTGAAGTGCAGACTGCAGGCAAAAATGGCAGCAAGACTGTTCCAACCCCCCTGAGCAGTTGATGTGTTTTCCAACCCATTGACTGGGGGGGTAGAATGTTGGGCAAGGCATCAGGAGAGCTCCAGATCTTCCCTCACATAGTGTCTGCATTGGATCTTTAATCGCACAGCCTCACATTACTGTCCACATTTTATCTCGAAGAAGATGGTGCTGGAAAAGTATAGGTGGTCAGGCAGCATCCGAGGAGCAGAAGAATCGACGTTTCGAGCATAAGCCCTTTATCTAGTGTTACAGTCCTCCCACAAAACTGCTCTGAACTATCAGCCAAGTTTCATGGCTTAGTCTCAAGAGTACAGGTTCAGCCTGAAGTGTAGTGTCTCAGAGGCGAAAGTGCTGCCAGTGTGACAGGGTGGGAGATGGAAGAGAGTAGACAATTCTTGCTTTTCCTTTTTTTTAATTGTCATCTGATCGTCTTCCTTCCTGCTTTGATCTCTCACTGGGTGAGCCTGTTCAGGAAAGAGTTGAGGAGGAATTCCTTCTCTTAGAGGGGAGTGAATCTGTGGAATTCTTCACTGCGAAGGGTTGGGCCATGAGGTATATTCAAGGCTAAGGCAGACCGATATTTATTCAGGAAGGGAATGAAGGGTTATGGGGAAAAGGCAGGAAGGTGGAGTTGAGGATTACCTCATGAACCTCACTGAATATTAGTTCAGACTGTATGGGTTGAATTTCCAACTGCTGCTCCTAGGTTTTATGGACATTCAGGGGTCTCACAGGTTTGCTTTAGCTTCTCTGAGTGGCCATTACTGCTGTCAACCTCAGCAATGGATGCCAACAAGATGCTTGACTTTCTCATGGTTCAGCCTTGGCCTGTCAGCATTGCAAGTGAGGGCAGTCTTCATGGTCAGTTCAGAGTTGCCAGTGACAAGGTGCTAGTGAGGCAGGCACTTTGTTGAGCTGCTGGGGTCTGGGTGGTCAAAGTGCACTTACGGTACTGTTCCAGGATTCCTGACCCAGTGCTGATGAAGAAACGGCTGTTTGAATCTGAGTCCGGATGGGGCGTGATTTGAAGAAGGATTTGGTGATGGTACCGCTCCCATGATTCCCCTGTCCTTGCCCTTGGTGCTGGTGAAAACCGTGGGCCTGGGTGGTGTGCGATGTCGGGATGTGGGATTCACGAACAAACCCAACGTGTCCTTCTCTGAAATGGGATTGCAATGGCGGTCGTTGAATTGCTGGTTGGGGCTGGTTTGAATTCACTTTGTACCCCAGGGGCAGCAGGAAATTGTAAGAACCCCATGGTCCCTCAGGTTAAGAATGATCAGGCCCCTGTGCAGCTCAGGTTTTGAATCATTAGGATATTGGATCACTCGGTAAATGATAACCTCAGCCTAGTGTCTGTGTGTGGAGGTACACCACCACCTATTGTAAGAGGGAAGAAAATACCTCCAGCCTCAACGGGGAAAAGAGAAACAATTACATTGCCCATCTCATGAAGTGGATTCCCTCACTTTTACATGTGTTAAAAACTTCTTTTGCCTCTTCTTATTTTTCAAAGGTTTTGTGAGTTTCGATAATCCCACTAGTGCCCAGGCTGCCATCCAGGCTATGAATGGTTTTCAGATTGGAATGAAGAGGTTAAAAGTCCAGTTAAAACGGCCAAAAGATACCAGTCGCCCATACTGACTGATCATGATTCAGGGGCAAGAATTTCTGATTTTCTAGGTAAGGTGTAAGCTGTTTGTGTCTTATCTTCTGTCTTCAGCAAGAGGAGTTCTTTAAGCTTGATGTTTAATTTCTCAAAGTCAGAATAGAACTGCACAAGGAATCCATTTGTATTTTCATCCTCATGGAATTTGGGATCGGCATCCTTTGCCACTCCCCCACAAAAAAAAGTACAAGGCTTGATCATATTACTTTGTATTTTGAACTTGCGCTGCCTATAAACTCTGTTGCGTTCTCCATGGCAACACCTCGGCCAATCAGAGTTGACTTGTCAATTAGATTATGGAACGTAGAACAGCACAGTACAGGCCCTTCAACCCTTGATGTTGTGCCAACCTTTCAAGCTACTCTAAGATCAAACTAACATACATACCCTACATTTTACTATCACCAATGTGCCTATCCAAGAGTTGCTTCACTCTTCAACCACCGTTGGTGGGACATTCCATGCACCCACCACTCTCTATGTGAAGAACCTACCTCTGACATCGCCCCTAAACCTTCTTCCAATCACCTTAAAATTATGTCCCCTCATGATAGCCATTTCCGCCATGGGAAAACATCTCTGGCTATCTATCTATGCCTCTCATCATCTTATACACATCTATCAAGTCACCTCTCATCCTCTTCACTCCAATGAGAAAAGCCCAAGCTCCCTTAACCTTTCTTTATAAAACATGCCCTTCAGTCCAGACAGCATCCTGGTAA
The DNA here is from genome assembly GCF_037043375.1 of Chiloscyllium plagiosum. Taxonomy (NCBI): domain Eukaryota; kingdom Metazoa; phylum Chordata; class Chondrichthyes; order Orectolobiformes; family Hemiscylliidae; genus Chiloscyllium; species Chiloscyllium plagiosum. Next base: position 10,825,833 of record NW_028270166.1, read on the forward strand.
ACCTCCTCTGCACCCTCTCTAAAGGGCCTTTCCTGTGCCGTGTGAATCTATAAATTAATAAACAGATTAATGATGTGAAGTCCTGTGGTAATACTCATTGTGCCATTTAATTCTTTGCCTTAATCTTAAATTAATGCTGATTTTGTTTTTGAAACAAAGGGTATTTTCTCCTTCTGGCAGCTATCATCTCTGTTGTCCAGGGTGCCATGTGTTTGAATTCAACACTGATGATGCTTTTGTCCTTTCCCCAGGGCAGGACCAGTGTGGATTATGAAGAAGTACCTTTTTTGAGAGGGCTGAGACCCCGATATCAGTGCTGAGGGGGAGATACTGAGACACAAAACTTGAAGAAAACATTTCGAGAACCCTGAAAATGTGAAATTTCATTGCAGCTATTTAAGAAGACTTGGATCTGACAATAGCACACGTGACATAAACCGATGTAGGGACAGCTGAGTCTGAAAGGCTGCAAAGGAGGCTGCTTTGGCACAGTTCTGTGTCACCGAGCGCCCAGCTAGGTCTCCTAGGCGATGGTTGCCATGGCTGGGGTTTTTTTGTGTGTGTGTGTGTGTGTTTTTGAATCCATATGGTTGACATGGTAACGCAGAACACATTGAGTCTTTATCTCTCAATCCTCCAACATTCAGGGATTAAAAGGACCAAACAAATTTTTTTTTAATTTATTAAGGGGGCCTGTATATGTAATATATGAGTTCAGCTTTCTTTACTTATCTTGATAGTGAAAACAAGGGGAAAAATAAGAGCTAAAACTGTTTAAAATTTTAAAAAAAGCAGCGCTTCAGTGGTCTTAGAATAGCATTATACACTGGGAAATCTATACAAGGAGCAAGATACATTAGAAACTCTACAGGAGTTAGTTCTTCAGAAGAAAACAAAGGCTAAAACGTACTCTGTGCCTCATCTTCTGCTTAAGGGCACAATGGTACTGCATGCAAAACATGACTGAAAATTATAATTATACATAATGGTGTATACATATTCTGCTCCTTATATTTCTGAGAAGATTACTTAAGAGAGAAGAGAGAGCGTGGGGAGAGAAAGGAGTGCTTTCTTGGTGAAGTTTGGCTCTCTTGAACCATTTGAGGATCTATAGTTGCCACATTGATTCGGTCAAGTTTGGTGGGTTCATTCAAGAGGTTAACTTGGAATGGTCCTTCCGAGATCTGTGCTTTAAAGAAGGTAAGCGTGAAAAGAAATAAAATCCCTCATGGTGTAGCTTTTTTTTTGAAAAGAAAGGACATTGTAAATAATCCCTGGAGTAACAGCACATCCTTTCTGATAAATGGTGAGGACCTTTATTACTACTGAGTGTTAGGGAATGCAGATGTTCAATGGTGTTACCAAAATGTTGGGGTGGGTCGGTTTTATGAAAAGGTAGGGGAGGGGGGGGGGCGGGGGAGGGGGTCAGCACAAACAGGTGTGTTCCCCCTCTGGGTGAAGTCAGAAGACATAGGGGCTGGTTTAGATTTGAGGCCAGGTCCTGGGGTGAGAGTGGAGTCAGGAACTGGAAGTCCTGACACTCAATTCCAATGTCTGTCCCTGTCCATAAAGGTCAAAGGAGTTGATGGTGAAACTAAGTGGAAACTGTGCACACCCCCAATATCCCGTGGCCCAAATCTCCTGCGTATGAGACTGTCCTGTTCTGGAAATTGACCTTGCACCAGACATGCCCTACCCCCACCTTCACAACCCCATTCTCCCAATCCTTCATCATCCAAGGACTTAACAGCACAAACCCACCTTTCATTCGAACCTCACTGGATAGTTCCATGTGGAGAGAGAAAAGAGAAACATGCATTTATATGGCAATGTTTTCTGCAGGTTTGGGATTTCCCAAAGTGCTTTTTAAAGCTTCTTGTTTTAAACTGGAAGGGAAGTTGCTAGTAATCTTGGATGTGGAGCAGCCTAACTAGTGTACAGCAAGCTCCAGTAAACAGCACTGGAACAAATGACAAGATGATTGTCCCTCGCTGCCGATAAAGAAGTGAATTTTAGCCAGTGCTATCGAGGGAAGCTTTCTTCAAAATTGTACTGTGTGATCTTCCACATGTAGCTGAGATGACAGGAGAAGGGCTGTGCTGGTTGAACATCACATCAGAGAGTCGGCACCTCTGACAATGGAATACTCTCTCAGTACTACGCTGGAGGGCACCCTGAGACTTTGTATTCAATTCCCTGCAAGTGGGGCTTGAATCTGCAATTGGTGCAGTTGGAGGCCCAAGAGCTACCCCCTAAACCATTCACAGCGATGGGATGATGAGTTGAGGTCAAGCGTTGAGCTAGACGGTCAGAGATGATCATCATGGAGTTTCAACCTGACCTCACTGTTCCTAATGGGAGTACACAGTTCAGATGCAAGGGAAGCCGTTAATTCAAATGCTGGAGAAACTCAGCAGATCTGGCAGCATCTGTGGAGAGAGAAACAGAGTTAATGTTGCAGACTGTTCTTGGGAAGTCTTCAGTATTTGCCTTTTAAATAATTTGTTCTCCACGTTGACACCCAATTATCTTCATTAACATGTCAAAGTGGCAGTGTGCTCCTCATTCCTCCCTCTGTTGGATGCCCCTTTGGGGTGGATACCCAGCTGAATATTTGAAGCTGAGGTTAGACCCACCGTGACAGCCTCAGTGGTAACCTGCAGCTCATTGAGAATAGGAACAGTGACGTGTGTTGAATATAAAACTGGAGGCTTCTCCTCAGGATTTTGTTCACTTTAGTATGATAATTTTGGAAAAAGCATATCCAAACGTGCTGTTGGTATATTAATTTTTTGATTTAACCAGTCAAATACAGGTCAGCTACAGAAATTGGTCTGAGTCCTTTTCTTTCATCGAATCATCAGATCCCTACAGTGTGGATGCAGGCCATTCAGCCCCTCCAGTCCACACTGACTTCCCAAAGAGCATCCCAGTCAGACCCACACCCCTATCCCTGTAACTCTACAATTCCCATGGCTAACCCACCCCAGCCTGCAAATCCCTGAACACTGCAGATAATGTAACGTGGCCAATTCACCTAACCTGGACATCTTTGGACTGTGGGAGGAAACTGGAGCACCCGGAGGAAACCCACGCAAACACAAGGAGAATGTGCAAACTCCACACAGACAGTCACCCGAGGGTGGAATCGAACCCGTGACCCTAACGCTGTGAGGCAGCGGTGCTATCCTCAAAACAAAAATGGTGTTCTAACATTGAAGACTTCACTGCTCTGACTAATACTCCTCTGTTCTCCCAATGATGCTAGGTAATGCTTCAATGGGCGCAGCTCTCTGTACTTTTGTTCATTGCTTGTGAATCTATGTAGAAAATACTAGTGTGCTATTCTACTGTGGCAGTCATCGGTTATCAAACCTATTCTTTTTCTTTCTGCACAGGCTTCTTGTGTGGGTAACTGATATCACACAGGAGGACCCACTCCTAATCTGGTTAGCTCATCTTCATGTAGGGTACCTGTGGCTCTGTGCATCCCTTTCACTGTTTCCTCCCTCACCCTTAAAATAGTTGAGAGAGAGAGAGAGAGATAAATGCTTAGATTTTAAAGGTGTCAAGTGGTATGGGGAGATGGTGGAAATATGACATTGAGATATTGAATCAGCCATGATCATATTGAATGGTGGAGCAGGTTCGAAGGGCCGAATGGCCTACTCTTGCTCCTATTTTCTATGTTTATTTATTTATTTCAGTATTGGCTGAGATTAGCTGGGTCCAGTTCAATGCCCACGGAGCTTGAACCTGCGCTCTCCCTGTTCTGAATGTCTCAGCCGTATAATGGATCCTTTTGCTGTTTCATTTGAGGAAGTTCCTTGAGAATAGTTTGGGCCAACTGTCACCTAGCAGCTTCCTACAAATTTCACAGTGAATGCCTGTTGCATTTCATTACAATATTTGTGTTTGTCTTGGCCTTCTGTCAGATCAAAGTACCAAATGCAATGAATTAATTTTGAAATGTGTTTCCTGCAGCTCTGTAGGAAAACATGGCAGTGCTTGTACAACTGAGTTCACGGCTAAGTGACTAGTGTCTTGTTGCTGATGATGAGATTATTCTACGTGGAAGGATTAGCCGGGATAGGGGCATTCAAAACGGTGAGCACTTTTGATAAAATAAATAATGGCAAGTTATTTCCAACAGCAACAAAGGTTGGGAACTCGAGGCTACAGGTACAATATTATTGGAAAAAGAACCAGAGAGACATCAGTTTTCTGAATAAATCCGACAGATCCCTGAGGATGGGTGGGAATGTGTAATCAAATCGGCCTTGATTGTATTGAATGGCGGAGTAGGCTTGAGGGGCTGAATGGCCTATTCCTGCTCCTAATTCATATTTTTCCTGGAATGAGTGGTTCTCGAATTTATCGTATATGTGCGTGTATAGGTCGATCTCGTGTATAAGTAGACCCCTTAGTTTTGGCCAAAAAATCTTGTATTTCCCATATATCTCATGTACAAGTCAACCCTAGTTCTTCATAGTTACAGGTCAACATTCATGAGTCAGTGTGTTCTGCCCTTTGTGCTCCACTCAGCCTTTCTGGCCGTATGACTCCATTCTGGGTCTTCCAGTCCACAAGCCGTTACGTTCCGTTCCAGGTTTTCAGAATTACTATAATGGTATAACAGTACAGGGTGACCGCCATATCTGGGGAGTCGGTTTCAGTTACCTCCGGTTTACCATGGCCCGAACGTATCACAGGGAATGTTCCAGAACCAGGGACTTTGGGGGGGGGGGGCTGCCGGGAAGGTAAATTCCTCATTTTACCTATTTTGTAGATAAATATTCATTCCCTCGAAAACAATAACTCCTAAGTACCCCCTAATTTCAGATTTAAAAATCCATCTTCAAAGCTTGACCCATACACGAGTATAGATGGGGAGAGTGAGGGATGACTGACTGGTCTGGACAAAGTGATTGTGGGACAGATGTTTCCTGCAACGGGCAAGTCCAGAACTGTGGAGCACTGGTTTAAAATAAGGCCTCGCCCTTCTAGGACAGATATGAGGATTTTTTTTTCTTTCAGAGAGTTATGCAACTATGGACTCTGCCTCCGATATTTTTAAGACATAAGTGAGTAGAGTCTTGTCAGGCAGGGGAATCTCAGGGGCAAATGAGAATGTGGAATTCGAAATGCCAACAAATCAGCCATTGAATGTCAGAGCAGAAGGGCAGGATGGTCTGGTCCTGCTCCTATTTCCCATGTGCATCTCTATGTTTATTACTTGGCATTGTGACTGTAGATCGGTTACCTGAAAGGCACAGAGGTTGACGCAGATTCAGGAAGCACCCGCGAAAGAGATTTGGATCAATACAAAAATGGGATAAAGTCTTTGTGGCTGTGGGGAAACACCAGGGATGTTGAGTCTAACTGAGCACCATTTTCCCAGGATATATGATGGGCCAAAACCCTGTGCTAGCTCATTTTATCATTCTGTATTAGTTGAGAGAGGAATGTTTGGTGGAATTTGTCCTTAGGGTGACTCTTCCAGCGGACTATTTATTACCTTTAACTCACCCTAACCTCACCCCGAATTGCTTCAAAGACATTAAGTGTAAATGCCTCTGTGTAAATAATTGTCTTTGGCGCTGTTTTGAGAGATGGTATGGCCTTTATAGAACCACCCTAAAATTATGATCTGCTCCACCAGGTTACCAGGTGAACAGCTTAAGTCCACTGTGAAGGTGAACTCCTCTACTCCACATTGTGAGACAGGGTCATGTGTAGCCTCAGATAGAGGTACAGGTGTCAGCTTATCTTTGCTGTAACATATCAGTGAAGCATTACCTTCGCTGTATCCCCAATTCTTGGTGTAATCATTGACCAGAAACTGATCTGACTAGCCATATAAATACTCAAGCTGAAAGAGCAGGACAGAGGCTGGAACTTCTCAGGTGAGTAATTGCCTTCCAAATCCACAAACCATCTACAAGGAGAGTGATGGAATACTCCCCACTTGCCCTGGAAGAGTGCAGCTTCAATAACACTCGAAGCTTGACACCATCCAGGACAAAGCAGCCTGTTTGACTGGCACCACACCACAAACATCCACTCCCTCCACTTTTGACACTCAGTAACAGCAGTGTGTATTATCTACAAGATGCACTGCAGATAATCACCAAGGCTTCTCGCACAATACCTTCCAAACCGTGACCTGTCATCTTAAAGGAAAAGAACAGCAGATATGTGGGAACACACCATCTGTAAGTTCCCCTCACCATCCTGACTTAGAAATATATCGCCATTCCTTCACTGTCACTGGGCCAAAAGCCTGGAACACCCTCTCTAACTGCATTGTGGATCTACCTTGTACACATGGACTGCAGCAGATCAAGAAGGCTGGTAGCGACCACCTTCTCAATGGCAGGTTAAGTATCCCTATGCCCCAAGGACTGCAGTTCACGAAGAGAGCTCACTTCTCAAGGGCAATTAGGGGTTGGGCAAGAAATGCTGACCTAGCCAGTGACATCCATATTCCATGAATGAATAAACTGATTGAGTCTTTAAAATAATCCAGTAACTCATGGCCATTCACTTCTGGTGCTGTCTCCACCATTAACCAGATTGAGTTAAATTCCACAATATAACGTGATGGATTTTAACTAGTGATTACTAATTGTGTACCACAACCAGTGCTGACAACAGGACTGGTTTCTTAAGAACAGCATTTAACTATGCAGAATTCTGCAGTGTGTCACAGTTTAAATAATTGACTTTGATCCTGGTATGGTCTTCAGTATTGTGGGCAAATCTGTTAGCTGCCACTTGTATACAACTTGTACCTAAAATGTAATTTTCTTGTTTGTTTTAAGAACAGCGTGAATACTTGTTAAGGGTCCTTAACAATAGCATCTTGAGATATACTGCATGGACGATCTGGGGATTGACATGTGGTAAGTGTGGCATGTCTGAGTGCCACAGGTGCCTTTGACCTATGGCCCCCACAGTTCTCCAGCACTGGGGAGAGGGAAAGCTGTCCTCATTTCCTGGGAAGGGAGAATGTTGGCCTCATTTCCTGCTTGGATCTGCTATAGACTTATAGATAATGCTTGCTGGTAACGATCAGACAACAACTCTTGTTGTACTATCATGTGTCTACCAGTGTGAGGGAAGCCAATTTAGCTTGTATCTTGGTCTGCTTCATATTTTGACATTAACCTTGAAGGCATTTCAATGGGACTGTTGCTGTTAATAAAGAGTGAAGAGAGATTGGATTCCAAGTGGAATTAGTTAATCATAGGAGGGACTTTTGGGGCAGAATTTGACTGCTTGACATTGCTAAGAATTAATACAGTTATTCTGTTCCCTCTGAGGGCAAGATTTCATTTAATTGGGGACAGACAAGTAAAGCAGGATAGAAAAATTGGCCTATTACTTCAGGGGCCTTAGTTTCACTCCAGCCCAATGTAGTGGGTTGAAAGGTTTCTTCCCCTATCATGGAAAACATGAAGTGTGTCTTTTATCAGTTTCAGCATGGTGAGGGTGAACCTACAGCAAAGAGAGGTTCCCCTCCAATGGGCTGTCTCATCAGAAACACACAATGAAGAATGAACTTTGAAATGAAAATGTTGAGCACGGAATTGAGGTGCTTTCAGGGCCATTTGTAGAGCATTTGGAATTCCCTCCCTGGGGCTATTCTGGGTCTACCTACAGAACATGGACTACAGCGTTTCAATTCACTGCCACCTCAAGGGCGACTAGGGACAGGCAATAAATGCTGGCCCAAGCAGTGATGCCCATGAGCGAATGCAAAAAGAATGAACCTGCGTGGAATCTGTGATGGTGGACGGAGTATCCACCCATATGTAGCTGGCTGCAAGAGAGAAAAAGAGCTTGCATTTTTATAGAGACTTTGACAACATCATGATGTCCCCAAAATCAAATTACAGCTGATAACAGTCACTGTTGTACTGTAATATGCATTGTTGTCAAAGTTAGTTTCCAGTACAGCAATCTGCTTTTGATATTCACTCTGTTAATGTTCTGGGGACTCGAATTCAAATCCCGCCATGGCAGATAGTGGTATTCGAATTCAACAACAAGTATCTGGAATTAAGAACCTACTCATGACCATGAATTCATTGCTGATTTTTGTAAAAATGCACCTGGTTCAGTAATGTCCTTCAGGGAAGGATATCTGCCGTCCTTACCTCGTCTGACCTCCACATTAGACTGCAATGTAAGCCTCTGTAAAACCTCTTGAGTGAGATTGGGGCTGGGCTTACCCCAATGAGCCACAGCCAATGGATTCACAAACATTAGAGGTCAGGTATAAGTATGGGGTTGCAGACTCAAGAACTGATGACAATCCCCCAGCTTTGAATAAATGACTTACAGTGAAAACCTCAGCTTTGTTGTATTAAGATGTTGTCGTTTCCTGAGGGAAATGGAAACAACTGCCCAGAGGGAATAAAGTCACGTCTCCATTTGGAAACGATTAAGCTTCATCTTCCAGCAAACAAACTTGTGCAGACGATGAGTGTCCCAAGAATGCATGAATCAACGTTTCCCAGAAAACGTCTGAATATTTGGTTTAATATGTTAAACCTACTGCACAGCAAGTGCTGATGGATTAAATAGCCCAACCTGGGAACAGAATCTGATTACCCCAGTGAATGTATTTCCCAGGAGTCTGTTTCTGTTGAAAACAATGGATTTTGAAACTAATGCATGTACTTGCTGATTGGTTTTGAATGTGCCTGTGCACTGCTGGCTAGATTGGAGGCAGCTGCTGTGGGGATAACGGCGCATTGTCCTGCAAACTATCGACAATCAAAGCTAATTATTATCCATTCCATTGTCAAATCCTTAATATGTTCCTGTCCAAGGACATTGCTTGCTTGCAAAAGTGAGATATTGTAAAATCAACCCTGTTTATTGACAGTTCTGTACATTTTTGCCTCTGATTTCCCTTTGCTTTCTCTCTATATTTCGAAAGAAAAGGTTTTATTTGACTTCAATTTGTGTGTTTCTCCCTTTCCTTCCCTATCATACTCATTCCCTTTCTGCTCTTTAAACAACAAATGTAAAGGGTCGAATAGAGCCCAGTGGGACGGTTGCCTTTCTGAACTTGCTATCTTTCTGTGAGTTTCTATTCACTGTGTGTCTATCTGCAATCTTGGGTCATGTCTCTCCCACTCCTGTGTCTTTGCTGTCTTTAGCTTATAGTTTCTCTTTATGTCTCACGGCATTGTGACTCTGTCATCATACCAACCAAGAAAAAAAGCATTCATGTGTACACCAGCAGCAGCCTACTCTTGACTCTTCCACAGTCTCTAAACTGGTTAGACGTGGATCACTAAATATTGTGGGGAGGCTGTTCCTTTTTCTGCTCATGTGTCTCAGTCCCTATCCACCAACTTTATCCCACTTCAAAACAATAGTCTGATGCTGAGCCAGTCTGCACTTTGGATATTTTCCTATTCAACCTGCTCAGAGATGCTGTTAACACACCTCTGGAGCAGGTGGGACTTGACCCTGGGCCTCCTGGCTCAGAGGTGGGGAACTTACCAGTGCACCACGAGAATCCTGCAGCTAACCTGTTCTCTTCCTTGGTGTCATATTTGACTCACCCATATCACTTGGACTTGCTTCTTTTATTAATGGGGAGATCAAAAATGACAACCTTCAATTAAAAGTAAACCTAATTCATACAGCAAAGCCTTTTGACAAAGTCCCACATAGAAGAGCGTAGGTAAAAACACCTGAGACTCTGGGTAACTTGGAAAGTTGGTTCCAAAATTGGTTTTGTGGTAGAAGACAGAGGGCGGTGGTAAAAGGCTGTTTGCCGAACTGGAGGCTAGTAGTATCCAACAAGGACCAGTGTTATGTTCCATATTGTTCATGATACATATAAATGATAAGAGCATCTGGGGGGGGTGATAGGCAAGTTTGTGGATGACACAAAGATTGATCTCATGGTTAATAATGAGGAGGAAGGTCTTAGTTTGCAGGAGAATATAAATTAGTTGGTCAGATGGACAGATCAGTGGCAGATGGAATTTAACCCTGACAAGTATGAGGTGTTGCACTTTGGAAGCAGTAACAAGACACAGGAGTAAGCAATGATACTGGAAAACTCAGAGAAACAGAGGGACTGTGGGTGCATGTCCACAGATCCCTGGAGATGGCAGGACAGATTAATAGGGTAGTTGAGAAGGTGTATGAGACACTTCTCTTTATAAGTTGTGGCATGGCTAATAAGAGCAGGGAGGGTGGGGCTGTACAAGTTAGGCCACAGCTGGAATACTGTGTGCAGTTCTGGTCCCCACACTATAAGAAGGGTGTGACTGCACTGGAGGGGGTGCAGAGGTGGTTCACCAGAATGCTGCCTGGGATGCAGCATTTCAGTGATGAAGGGAGGCTGGATAAGCTCGAGTTATTTTTTTGAAAGCAGAAACTCCTGAGGGGGATCGGATTGAGGATGTATCGGTAAAGATTATGAGGGTCATGGACAGGGTGAATAGAAAGCAGTTGTTTCTTCTAACGGAAGGGTCAATAACAAAGGGGCATAATTTTAAGATGAAAGGTGGGAGGTTTCGAGGAGATTTGAAAAAGATGCTTCTCACCGAGAGGGTTGTTCGAATCTGAAATGCACTGTCTGGGAGGGCAGTTAAGGTGGGAAACTTAAAATGGTTTTAAGTGTTTAAGTGTTTAAAATGGATGGGTGCTTGAAATGCCATAACATTGAAAGCAGTAGGCTAAGTGCTGAAAGTGGAACGAGTAGCGATTCAGTGTAGCTTCTGATAGTGCAGACTCGATGGGCTGAAGGGCCTCCTATACTGTATAATTCTGTGATTTTATACCCTTTTCATTTTGTCAAGCATATTCATTTGTAACTTAAACTTGTCTTGACCACTTTATTAATATAGTTTACTGTAACTTAGAGGCCATGTTGGATGAATGCTAGGGGAAAGTGAGGACTGCAGATGCTGGAGAGCAGAGTCGAGAGTGTGTTGCTGGAAAAGCACAGCAGGCCAGGCAGCATCCGAGGAGCAGGAGAATCTCGGATGCTGCCTGACCTACTGTGCTTTTCCAGCACCACACTCTCGACTCTGATGTTGGATGAATGCACCAACGTTCCATGGAGTGCCTTTCCTTTTGTATTCTCCATTATCCAGTTGCCCGTTCTCTTCACATGTGATCCTAGAAACTATCGGTCACCTCTTCACTTAGATCACATCTTGAATCCTGATCCTCCTCTGAGCCGACCGAGGTTGGAGTGCAGCAGTAGGCGAAACGTTATGGAGGAGATACTGAGCTTAGGGAAAGTGAATTCCTCAGAATAATGAATGTGTGACCTAGGTGGAATACTGAGCGTGAATTCATTAGACTGCTCCCCGAAATGAGGAAATACGAGTTCCATGAAAGACTTAGTCAAACTGAGACAGGTTTTGTTTGCAGATAGTTGGGTGGCTTGACGGAGGCAGTTAAAAGACAAACCAAGGAATGGGTCAAAATTGATAAAAACAGACCAAATCTATTGGTCAAAGTTCTAGAAGAAGGGGACAGCGATATGAGATTAATTGTCAGACGTTTAGGACAGGGATTGAGTACGCTGCTTTAAATGATAGAAGCAAAAGACCATACCAACACTGAAGAATATGTTTGTTCATTTAGACAGTGCTCGGGGATATTTTACAGTTTAAAAATGCTATATAAATGCACTGTGTTGTTGCTGGTACCTCTCATTTGTGTCAGGCTGGAAGTGCTGTAGGTCTTTCAAAAAGAAAAGAGCGCGTAATGAGTGAGTCTTTGACAGGACTTTCCAAACTGGGGCTCAGGACTTCCAACTGGGGTCATGACCTGAAATTTAGAGGTGTGACCTTCGAAATAGCAATGACTGACTGCTGCCCATCCACCTTCCCATGTGTTAGGCCATCTCCACTGCCCCCTGACCCCTAGCTCACTATGGGTCCCCTAGTTTCAAAATACAGTCCCAATGGGAAGGTGTTTGGAAAGCACTGGTTTATGTGATTGGGGCTGCAGCTCCTGGGAAGAGCCCAAAATGCACAGATCAGTTGGGCCAAATCAACTGTTTCCACATTGTAACTTCCCACTGACCTACCTTTTGCTGAAACCTAGTTAGAGAGACACATTCGTGTTAGCTGTATTTCTGAAGAAAAGGGGAAGGTAGTGACCCTACAGGAAGGAATACAGGACAGAGGTAGAGTTCCACCAGATTGTAGCATCAGGGCAAGAGGCTGAGGATCTCGCTTTCTCGCCTAACGTTCGCAGCACACTACCCGTGTTGATTGACACCAATGCACTTGTTGCAAATTTTACAATTTGGCACGATCTCCACACCTTTGCAATTCAGTGATGCTTTTGTTTTATTCGAGGTCTGAACTGTAGCCTTGTTTCACAGCTGGAGTTCAATCCCTCAAACACGCAAAGAAAGCACTTTGAGACTTACTGGAGAAAGTGCTTGTCCCTTGGCACAGTGATCCCTGTGATGTTCAACACCATCTCTCTCCCCTCTTCTTCCATCTCCCTCCCCTCCTCTCCCATCTAACCCCTCCTCTCCCATCTCCTTCCCTGACATTCTCCCCATTCCAAGGCAATCTCCCCTCCCTACCCCCTCCAACCCTACCTTTTCCTCAATTCCATAACCCCCACTTTCCCCAACCTACTGCTGGTCTTTCCTACCTCTCCACATCCCCCACCTCCGCCTTAACTCTCTTGCACATCCCCAAACAACTCCTACTCCTAATTCCTACATTCATAGGTTCAATCCCTTCCCTTCCCCCCCCCCCCCCCCCCCCCCCACCATCCCTCCATCTTTCCCTTTGAGATTATTTTACCACTGTCTCTTGAGTCCAATGTGCAATGTGATTGAGTTTGTGAATGGTGGACGTGGGAAAGGGGCTGGATTTCTCACACAATGGAAGCTATACCCCTATGGCACACTCTGTTCTCCCAAGAAAGCAACATTGGAGTAGGCCATTCGACGTTTTGAGCCTATGCTGCAGATGGTTTGCTGGTTGCCTGAAGCAAATGAGGAGAGAGGCACCAGAAGTCCATGCCTCGAACTGAAGGTCACCCATCATTGATTGTGTGAAAGCTTGGGCAGTGCTGCCACTAATGTATAAATAAAATGTTCACAATGTTTCTGAGATTGGAGCCTCAGTAATGAAGAAGATGCAACAAAAGAATGAGTGACCAATCCTGATGAACATCAGTCACTGACAGCAGCTCCGCTGGACATTTCTCAATGACTCAATGCCAATGTGGTAAAAGCTTATCAGAAACAATCAGTAGTAAAAGTCCATTGGTTTGCTTGTGAATCCATGTTTTATTGCATCTTGAGTCCATGCACACAAGATATTTGTCAATGCAAATGCTTGCGTTTCTTTTAGCGTGCTTGTGGGAGTTTAGCTAATCCCTGAGGGTCTACTGAGGAGCCATTGCTCAGGTCAAAGAAGTGGAGACCCAAGAGGTAAGTACAATCCTCAAACAGCAACACATTAGGTGCAGGAGGAGCTTGTTAGAGTGGTTTGGGAGAGTAACCCTGAATAGATTTCCCAAATCATATCTGGTCAATAATCATCTGGTCTGTCATTTCCCAAACTGGAAACCAATGTGATTGTGAGTGGTCAATCCACAGTGACCCAAAATACATCACGATGGGCAATCGACCATCAATCATTCCTGTGGCCCAAGTACAGCATTGGTTCATACTCAAAGCTCCCTCCTACCCCAAAACTGTGCTGCAAACTGAGGACAGCCATTCCCATACTAACCCATAGGGTTATGATTACCCACCATCCCCTCCCCAAACCCCACTACCAAGAACTTACCCTTCCCACATCACGTCCATCCTCATAGCCTTTCGTACAGTATGGAATCTGGACCAAACCCTCTCCTGCCTCATTCCTGCTGCTGGGAGCGTGGGGATAAATCCAGCCAGAATATTTGACGTAGGGCCTCCTTCAGGACAGAGTAGACAGAAGAGTTACATCCCATCAGCCTGGGCTGGATTTGAGCTTGGACGTCGAAAGGATGCTAACTGTGGCATCTGGTCCCCACCAGGTTTTGTGGGTTTTTTTTGCTCATTTCTGCAGATAATTTGAAAGTCCTCAGTGGGTCATGCAGTGCAGGGCTGCTGCTGCTACCTGCTAATCACCCATTCTACTGGGTCTTCTCCGAAGAGCATTGAAGATGACACTGGAAAATTCCATTTTTCTTTGACATTGTTTATTGTTTACAATTGAAAACCGTTCCTGCAGATTGAAAATTTGTGGAAAGGTTTCCCTTATTGCATTTTCCGAGGAATTCAAAACTGCATCATTCAATTTGTAATTACCTGGATATTTTAACCTGAATGATGAAAGGTTCCAATTATCTCTGTACATACTTTGACTTCTCTTTATAATTTATATATTTATTGTAATGGTTCTGTTGCTGAAGAGCTTTTATTTAATGGGTACTCCTTGGCTGTCCTTGACAATGGTACAGTACTTTTTTTATATATAAATATATTTGAATTATTTGTATAATGTGTTATTATTTCTGTGTTACATAATCATGACAGATGAGATTCTGAAAAAAAAAACATAAGCAAAACAATGCTCTATTCACTCAGGCTGATAAGAAATACTGTATCATACATTAAAGAAATTTAAATATCGAAGGCAGTTGAGTCTGAGTGTCTTTAGTGGTGCAGTTGGTTAACACGACCATTAAGATTTTCAGTCACTTGTTCTCATTTAATTGTGGTTCAACTATGTCTGTCGCATATGTCCAAAGTGGCGTTAACATATTCCTTCTTAGTATTTTCTCTCTTTTCCCCCTTGTACTTATTTTTAGGCTAGAAGAATAAAACAAGGGATGATCGGATTGTACTGGGGTTGATAGCAATACTGAATGCCCCCAATTAAAACAATACACCTTGTAGTTTAGCTAAATTCCATCCCAATAACTGAGTATGTTGGGATAATGCTTGTCAGAATACTTCAGTGCAGAGGGACCTGGGTATTCTCTTGCCTAGTCAGCAGGTAACAAGGAGAACAAACCAAATTCTTGTATCTATTACCAAAAGAATTCAGTAGAAAAATAGGGAACTATTGTAACTATATGAGGCATTGGTGAGAATGCACCTGTGTATAATTTTGGTCCCCACACTTGAGGATGGACAGAATCACATTGGAGGCATTCAGAGAAAGCTCACTAGAGTGTTTCCCGAGATAAAAGGAGGGGGATGGATTAAGAGGAGGGATTGAGCAGTTTAAATGTGTACTTGTTAAAGTTTAGAAGAATGAGAAATCTAATTGAGGTATCTAAGAGGTTAAAGGGAATTGAAAAAAATTCCACATCAAGTGGATGTTGCTCCTTGTGGGGCCATCTAGAATGACATCATAGTTTTAGGCTAAATGGTTATAGATTAAAAAAAACCACAGTTGAGGAGAAAATACTTTTCTCAAAAGGTCGCGAGTCAGTGGAATTCACCACCAGGATGTCATGGAGACTGGGACACTGAATAGATTTAGGGAGATGGACACATATTTAATTAGTAATGGGTTATGGAAAGCAGGCAGGAGTTGAATCTGGGATGAGATCAGCCATGATTGTATTGAATGGCAAAGTAGGCTCAAGGAGCTGAATTGCCTACTCCTGTCAGTTCTTATGTTCTTAAAAACCCTGAATTAAAACACTACAGCCTGTAGTTTAACCAGAGAGCATTCCTTCCCAATAATTAAGTAAATTGGGATGGTGCTGTGTTCCCAATTATATCTCTGATTGTCCCCTGGTGCAGACTGCAGCATTTTGCTGCCTTAAGTCTGAGCGATGTTTATATGGCACAACTAGATGGGCCATTCATCATCATATTTGCAGTGAGTGATGAGGATCTGGATTGTGCTGCTTCAGAGTGAGCCATGAAGACAGCTTCACTCAGAGGCTTTCAACAGAGAGTTGGGTTGTTACTTGAAAAGGAAGAATGGGCTGGACTGTGGGAGAGAAGGTACGTGGCTCACTCGGAGAGCTAGTGCAGACTGTGATGGGCCAAATGGTGCTATAACAGTTCTGTAATTCTGCCTGACCCACATCAAACACAATGTAGTGTTCCACCAGCAAGACATCTCTGTACCCCGAGTCATCCTCGAATTCAACCTCTTCTGTACTACCAGCTATTTCCTAAAAGCCTTCTGGTACTTGGGAATTACAAGCAGGCCACTCAGCCCCTTGGGCCTTCTCTACAATCTATCGACCTCTCCCTGAAAAATATTCAAAGAACTCTGTATCTAATACCTTTAGAGGCAGAGAGTCATAAAGACTTAGACATCTCCTCTAAGTCTGAAATAGGGCCCTTTATTGTTCAACAATGATCCCTAGTTCCAGATTCTTTCACAAGAGGAACCATGCCACAGTCTATCCAGACATCTCAGAATCTTACATATTTCAATCAAGTTGCCTCTTACTCTTCCAAACTCCAGCAGATATAAGCCTGGTATGTCCAACATTGCCTCATAAGATCACCTGCCCATTCCAGCTATAAGTCCAATACTCTCTCCTTTTGCATTCTCACCTCCAACAGCCAGTTGGAGAAGTTCTAGAACCTCCTATCAAAAGGTTGAGACCATCTACTCAGCTGCCCCTTTCTCTCCTTTTCTCTGTTCCCGCCTGTTGGTATTTCTACCAAGGCCTAAGAACAGATCTGAACTAATGTCTCTCTCCATTTTTTATCCATTTTCCCTCATGCTTAAGTTTATTTTATCTGTTAGAACCATATATTTCTTCCTAAACTTCCAATGATCCAACCCGTCCTCCTTGGCACCATGAAAACTGATACCGTAAGTAATTTCCTCTTTTCACCTGGATTATATCTTTGACTAAACAAGATCTATCGGGCCAAACCTCTTCTAGTCACTACAATCTGTGTTTAAGTTTCAAACAGGACCCAGGATCACAGTACTTAAAACAAGATTTTTTTTTAATTAAGGAGGTGTTTAGTCTACAAGACTAAACTGTTATACTCCAAAAAAGTTGAAGATGACATCATCATATCACATTCTTATAATTGAGTCCAACTTACTTAGATAAATACACAACAATGTAAATATATATTATCCATACCGTAAGAAGACAAAGGAAGGGCCACTTTTATATGAAGCCTTATATAGCGAACTCCTCCCTCACCCTAATCATATTCAGCTTTATGTGTGAAGATACTTCTGTCGATCAACCAGGTATTTTTCATATGAGTATCACCGTGCTATGTCATGTTTTTCACATTCACTTGTGTCTCTTATCTCAATAATCCAATGATTAGCTGTTTAGGGGATGAGACTTTTCAAATCCATACGTCCATAGAAATAAACAATTCCCACAGCCTCAGGTTCCCAGGTGTTTGCTGTGAGTAAGGTCTTTTAAAACTTCATATAATTTTCCCATCACCGTGGCATCTTTCTATATTGTGTCCTAGTTCTAAGTTTTTCCAATTTACAAATTCCTAATAATGTTATATCTTATAACAATAAAGTTAGATTTTTAACAATTAGTAGTTTATTAATCTTTCACCAGTGCCACTTTCCCAGTGTCCTGTATTAATCACCTGAAAAATCATTTTGATACATTAGGTTCCTACACTCTCCCTCACCCAAATGCATCATTCTGATTGGTTAATAGTCCATTCTTCATTCCATCACCACCCACCTCCCTCAAAATCCCAAATTTCCAACAACAAATAAATGTTTTAAGAAAAGTATCTAAATATATTTAAGAAAAGTATATAAATTATATACATATGTATAATTTTTCAAATGGTTCCCGTAGGTTCTGACTTGAGTTGCCAATTCATAGAGTCTATGGGCCATTTCTGGAGGATTGATATCCTGAACAATGATCTGCTGTCTGGTGTCACTCTGTCACAAGGCTAACAGCTTCCCATGTGTTGTCACCATATGTTTTTGTTTTAAGCAAATTGACATTTTAAAAAATGCAATGAAAAGCATGTTTTTTATAAAAGATTTTTTTTGTATTCCTTGCTTTTTTTTTGCTTACAGCTTGAAGGTGTGTAGTTTTTTATCACTTCGTCTACAAATAGTAATATGATAACAATCAAATGATGTTGGTTGAAGGATATATTATTGGCCATGACATTCTCCTGCTAACACTGTTCCCCACAAAAGCATTCATCCTGACCAGGCATTGTGATTTTCAAATTAAATGGTAGCTTTCAAAAGGGAAATATACACACTTGAAAAATAAAATCTGTATTCTTAAGAAGAAAGATTTTGAAGGTTAGAGTTTCAAAGAATGAGAGTGATCTTCTTGAAATGTAAGACTCTGCAGGTAATGACAGGGTAGAGGTAGGATAGATGAAGAAATCTGGGACTAGGAGGCACAGTTTAAAACAAAGTGTCTCCCTTTTAGGGCAAAGCTGAGGAGGAACTTGTTCTCTCAAAGGGAGATTAATCTTTGGAATGCTCTTCCCCAAAACTAGGGAGTCAATCAGAATAACCATGATCTTATTGCGTGGTGTAGCAGGCTGAATGGCCTCATCCAGACCCTTTTCTGACATTAGAGTTGTATAAAAGAGAAGGAATATGCTGGGCTTTGGGGAAAGTGCCAAGGTAATGGAACTAATTGGTTAGCTCTTCAAAATATCTGACAAAAGCATGATGCAACACAGACTCTTTCTATGGTAATTAATTCTAGTATCTTACTAGCTATGTTAATTAAAATAACTTGCTGATATTGAAACCACTTTTTCCCTACTTCAGGGTCTCCAATATGCACTGCACATTCTGCGTCAGTTTATCTAAACTCCCGCTTAGACAGTCTGTGGGATCATTCCCCAGCCCAGTGTCATCACCCTGGCAACATCAGGCATAAATCCTGCTGTGTGTAATGGGAATGCAGGATGGTCAGGTGGTAGGAAGTGCACAGGAGTCACCATGTCTGGTACATTTCTGTCAATTCTTAAACTTTTCTCCCATTGAAATCTGTAAGATCTTCGAGGATGTTGTGCCAATGGCTGTAAAGTGGGCGGCACATAATCTGTTGGAAGGAAGAAGTCCATGGAATGTTCCTATATTTCTTGATTTTGTATGGTCATTAAAGTGTAACCTTACTTAACTAATGATACTGACTTTCAAAGGGCTATTACAAGAAGCAAGCTCAGAAAGGGTAAAGTTTCACCACCTCTGGTCCAAGGTGACCCCCAGGGTGGTGAAGAACAGGACAATAAAATCATAAGACGTAGGATCAGAAGTAGGCTATTCAGCCCATTGAGTCTGTTCCATCATTCAATGAAATTGTGGTTGATCTGATAATTCTCCACCACACTTTTCTGCCTTTTCCCATAACCATTGATTCCCTTGCTGAATAAAAATCTGTCTAACACAAATTGACAACCCAGACTTGACAATTGGAGTATCTGGTCATTTGAAAAGTCATTCAAAAGCAATTGCTTCAGCTGGACAAACATCAACAATCCTGATGCTCCTCCAATTCTAGCCTCTAACCTGAGCATCACAGATTTTCTTTCCTTCACCACTGGCAGTCATGTCTTATTCTAAGACTAAATCCTGGAATAAGATTAGACTGGATTCCTTGCAGTGTGGAAACAGGCCCAACAAGTCCAAACCAACCCTCTGAAGAGTAACCCACCCAGACTCATTTTTCCTACATTTTATCCCTGACTAATGCACCTAACACTATGGGCAATTCGTTGTTGACTAGCCTCCAAATTGAAGTGAGAAGCAAAACAAGGAGAATAAAACGGTTCCAGAAATGGAGCAAGGAGCCTTCAGTATTAGCATCATGAAGTTTAAGAATAAGAAGTTTAGGAAGGTTTCGTTGAACTCTTGGGAATTCAGGAGAGGACAACTCAGGAACAATGACCCTGAACAAAATAGAGATCTGTCCTCTATATGGATCCTTGTGACCCAATGGCCTGTGAGAAAAATCTTTACATTAAAAATATTCATCTCAGTGATGAAGTAATGACATCCTTGAACATTTCCGAATTCAAATTAATTGTGACCCGTTATGATATCATTGGCATTCTGTTCTTCCTATTTTGAATCTAATAGCTGACAGTTGCATAGCAACAATTTCACTATAACGGAATAAGATTTTCCTTCTACACTGCTAGAACTATAAAACAATTAATTGAATAATATTTGTCAAGTTTAATATGCCCCGTCTATGAAAAGTTCTTAATTCTCAATTGTTGCAGTTCATTCAAGAATTGGATATTGTTCTTCCATCTGCTTTTACTTTACTCCTAGAGAGGATACAAGAAACACCCTATAGCCTGATGGGTAATCTCTCTCTCTCTCTCTCTCTGTCTCTGTCTCTCCTGTTGAATTGCTCTCACATTGACTCTCCAATTCTTCTCACCCGCGAATCGCTTTCTATTTGTTTAATAGGATATTAATTCATGTGAGCACTGTCTCGAGGAAGGCTTTTAGTTCATCTGCTGATGCTCCATCTGGAGCCATTTTGTTGGCCATTGCTTTTGATGATGGTTTTCCATCACTTTCCATCGCTGTCAGGGGC
Source organism: Chiloscyllium plagiosum (assembly GCF_037043375.1). NCBI lineage: Eukaryota > Metazoa > Chordata > Chondrichthyes > Orectolobiformes > Hemiscylliidae > Chiloscyllium > Chiloscyllium plagiosum. Next base: position 10,846,350 of record NW_028270166.1, read on the forward strand.
ACGACAGGGAGAGAGGTCCCAACTCACCTCCTCCTGGACAGGACACAAACCCATACTTCTAAGCCACTATCTGAGCTAACTGACCTCTCACATAGATTAGACAGCATAGAAACTAACTGTTTAGCTCCAACCAGTCTATATCATTGTTTATGTATCATGTAAGCCTCCTTCCATCCGCCTTGTCTAACTCTAATAACAGTTACGTCAACCCTCTTCTTCAAGTGGACATCCAGATTTTAAACACATCTATCCTATTCACTTGAACTACTCCTTGCAATAGTATGTTCCATATTCTCACCCTTTGCTTTGGTAATCAGTCTTTTCCACATTCCCAGTTGGATTTCTTGATGACTGTCTCTTGTTGATGGCCTGATTAAGCTCTTTCTCACAAGGGCAATATTGGAAAGCCACATTAAACTTGGCTAAAGAGATTTCATACAAATCCTTTATTGAGTCATAGAGTGTTTGCAAAGAGACCCTTCGGCCCATCATGTCTATGCCAGACAAGCTGTCCTAAAGTTATGACCCCTGATTTTGAACTCCCCCAGAAGAAGAAACATCTTCTCAATGTCCACAATGTTGGTTCCCCTTCTAACTGTAAAGTCTTCTTGGGTAGACAGTCTTAGTTATTTCTAATACTTACAGTCTTTCGTAAATCTTCCTTTGCGTCTTGACTGAAGAATTCTTGCCCTTCAAAGGGTGATTTGTTCACTTTATTTTCTCAATACACTTGTTGACTATTATTGCATTTATCACCCAAATTATTCCCTTTTCCCACTCAAAATGTGGATTTAGGCTTTGTGTGCAGTTCCATAGGAGCTGTTTTTCCAAGGGACCATCCCATCTGTATATGCTAAGATATCGAATATTATTATCAGAGCTGGGTCTGATCCCTTTCCCACCCAAAGTCCTCCAAGGTCTACAAATGGCAGATGGCAGTATGGGGAGGGGGTGACAGAGACATCATTGGGGTAGTGACACTTTTGCCATTTCTAGACCAGGTCACAAGGGGCAGTAATAGCACTGATCAGGGGTCAAACTAAGACCAAAATATGGCTCAATACAAGGACACATCCATTCACAAACTTGCTGCCCAATGTCAATTAGCACCTTGACCATAAGTTGCAGAAACAGTCGTGAGGTGGCACAGTGGCTCAGTGGTTAGAACTGCTGTCCCACAGCACCAGGGACCCGGATTCGATTCCAGCCTCAGGTGACTGTCCGTATGGAGCTTGCACATTCTCCCCGTGTCTGTGGGTGCTTCCTCCGGGTGCTCTAGTTTCCTCCCACAGTCCAAAGATGTGCAGCTTAGGGTGAATTGGTCATGCTAAATTGCCCATTGTATTCAAGGATGTGTAGATTAGGTGCATTAGTCAGTGATAAATATAGGGGAATGGGTGGGTTACTCTTTGGAGGGTCAGTGTGGACTTGTTGGGCCAAAGGGTCTGTTTTCACACTGTCGGGATTCTATGAGATTGACGGTGGTGGTTACCCATTACCGAGTATTCAGAGGTTTCTTCTTTTGTCAATTTGTTCAATGACCTCACTCATGTGACATCGTTTTACTGCTCTTGCAGATGCCCCACATGGCAAAAGAAACGTGGGAAGTGGAATGGAGGAAATTCAAGTGATGCAAAGCCCACCTTTTGTTGGAAGAGCCATGAATCACTTTTCAGGGTAGGAGTGGCAGCGGGTGGTGAGACCCTGCCTCGCTGCCTCCCAATGGGAAACTGCAGGACATGAGGAAAATCCCTCGGAGGTCAGTTCCCGATCGTACTGTGTCAAACAAAGCCAGTTACCCCTGTGGGTTTTCAAATCCCCTCTTCTTGGCCTATATCCAGAATGTAAAGCACTCCAGTGGAAGAGATTCAAGGACTAACTGAAGATAAACTTGGTGTTGTGTTATTACTTTTCTACTAGATGTGATCATTTTTATTTTTAATTTATTTTTCTTCATAATGTTTATTTGTAAGATTGTGATACAAATAAAATATTTATTCCAAATGGTAGGAGCTACAGATTGGATACCCAATCCTGATTGGATCGGAAACACCGCATGTTCCCTGAACTATGTACTTGGATAACTTTGTATTAATTTTAAAAAATGGCTCGGTGCTGAATGAGATGCCAGTGTCCGAACATGTGGGGGTGGAGGCAGATGGAATCATGACCTTTAATAGGAAACTGGGTGATAATCAGTAAAGATAGCTTTGTGTGGCTACAGCGAAAAGGTGGGAGGATGGGATTTACTCTCGTAAGAGAGCTGGAAGAGATATGATGGGCTCACTTTAACATCAGAGTCCCTCTGACAGTCTCACAGAAACACCTTGGAGTTTCAATCTTAAATTTTTCTGCTGAAGTCACGACCATAACTAAAAACAAATGGTGTCACCATAGCTGTCTGAAGGAGGTGCTAAAGTCTCCCACCCAATCAATTGTTTTCATTTCATTCTGTGTTTTATCTGCAACATTGATTCTTAGTTAGTTGCTGCTTTTTGCTACAGTAAACACACATTATAATTCTGCTGTCATCAACCTGATCTAAGACATCACCAGTACCTGAGCTAAATCGCTCAAAGGATCTAACTTTCAACTTATTCCGTAGCAACTACACTAGGGCAGGACCCAACGTAGCCCATGAATCACTTAAAGCAGGAGTGCGACTAGTAACATCAGATCAGAGGAACATCCCTCAAAAGATGCTCTCCTGTTGACAAGGGCTATAATATCACTTCTCTGCTCCATCAACGTGATTTCAGATGTTTGTCTTCCCTTCATCTTTGTCAAATTACCAGCTTCGTGCCATGACTGTTGCAAATTTAGTAACCACTTTTGATTATTTGTTGCATTTTCCACTGTAAGTTTAAGCATGGGGGTTCCAATTACAAACGTTGTGGATAGTTGCTGCGTGTTCAAGAAATCCAGTTCATGTACTAAGACACAATATCAGAAATTGCTGGAAAAGCTCACCAGGTCTGGCAGCATCTGTGGAGAGAAATCAGAGTTAATGTTTTGTCCAATGAACCTTCCTCGGAAATGCTGGTAGCTAGGTTGGAGAGAGGTGCAGAATTTCTTCAAGGTGGGAATGCCACTAAGACAATGTACCAAGACTATCTCTACATCTTTCTGGAGTGCTCATTGTGTTCTAAACTGGGGCTAAGAGAAAACACTAGTACAAGTTCATTTGCTTCCAAAACCACATATGAGCAGACTTTCTTCCCAAGGACAAACAGTCAAAGGACATAGTCACAGCCTCATCTCTTGAATTTTCAAGAACCATCTTTAGATTATTTTCATTTGTAAATTTACCATCACGAGGAATACAATCTCAGCAGGGCACACCTGGTGTAGCCAATGCTGTCCATATAAATGTTAGCAGGACATGGATTTGTGACACTGACACCCACTGAACAGTAGATGGCCATTCAGCTCCTTAAGCCTACTCTGCCAATCAATAAGATCATGGCTGTTCTCATTACTTCACTATCCTACCTACTCCTGATAACTTTTCACCTCTTAGCAACAATCTTTCCATCTTTGCTTTACAAATATTCAAAGACTGTGCCCCAAGATCTTTTGAGGAAGAGAGTTCCAAACCATGACTTTCTCTGAGAAAATATTTCTCCAGATCTCCTGCAACTCCTTATTTTTAAACAGTGATCCCTTGTTCTTGCATTTCCAGCAAAAGGAAGATTTTGTTCTCTCAGCATCCACCCTATCAAGACCCCCTCAGGATCTTACTGTTTCAATCGCCTCTTACTCTGCTAAACTCAGCAGATACAAGCCTACCTCATCCAGCCTTTCCTCATAAGGCAACCCATAGATGCAGAAGGACATTAATGAAACTAATTGTGCTGGGCAGCAATTTAATGCTTGACGGTAGACATATATGGGACATTTTCTTTCCTATTGTATTCACACAAGTACATATGGACATTTTGGATCTGTAGTCATGGCGACAGGCCTTTCAAGAACAAATTCATTTACTTGAACCTATGAAGCATCTTAAACATGGTGAAATGTCCCAAGGCATTCCAGAGCAGCATGAAGCAAACAAAATGCTAATACTGGCTGTACAGGGTGATATCAGGACAAGTGACCAAAACCTGTCTCAAAAGAGTGGATTTTAAGGAGTGTTTTAAAGGAAGGAACAGAACAGAGACGTTCAGAAAGGGAATCTTGAGTACTTGGCAACTGAGGACACAGCCACCAATAATGGAGTGATGGAAATAGGGAATGAGCTAGAGGCCAGAACTGGAGGAGGAGTGCAGATATCTGAGGGCTGGTAGAGGAGTTTGAGTTACATAAGAACATAAGAAATAGGAGCAGAAGTAGAGCCATCAGGCCTGCTCCACCATTCAATAAGATCATGGCTGACCTTTTCTTGAACTTAGCTCCACTTATCCGTCTGCTCACCAGAACCCTCAATCCCTTTACTGTTCAAAATCTATCCATCTATGCCTGTCCCACAACCACCTGGTGAAGGAGCGAATCTCTGAAAGCTAGTGCTTCCAAGTAAACCTGATGGACTATAATCTGGTGTTGTGTGATTGTTAACTTTGTCCACCCCAGTCCATTACTGGCTCCTCCACATGATATCTTTGCCTTAATAACATTCAACAAGGTAGCCTCAACTGCTTCACTGGGCAGGGAATTCCACAGATTCCCCACCCTTTGGGTGAAGAGGTTCCTCCTCAACTCAGTCCTAAATCTGTTCCCCCTTATTCTGAGGCTGTGCCCCCTTGTTCTAGTTTCACTCAAGGGTGGAAACAACCTCCCTGCTTCTAGCTGAGTTAGAGATGTTAGTTTCTTACCTTAAAAATGGCACTGATTTGCTCTCAGTTGGGTTTATGTGGTGTGATCCTCTCCCTGCCTCTCTCCCTTGTTTCGGTCTGCCTTGTTTACCTTTGACTGCTTACAATCTTTGAAACTTTGAGGGTTAGAAGGGAGCCCCACTTTAGTGTGGTGCCTGGAGAGAGAGGAGAGATTTGACAGCTCGGTGTTTTTGGACTTTTTCCAGTGGAAGGACTGTAATCTGAGAGCTCACCACATTCCCTGCGGGGTCTCATATTTTGCCTGTCCTTTTGCCACACCATTCTCTTTTCCCTTTCTTAGTCCTCTGGGGGGATACTGTCACTGATCTAGCATTCCAGTGGCCCAGTTAATGTTCTGAGAATAAAAGCTCAAATCCCATTTCAGCAGCTGGTGGAATTCAAACCCCGTTAATAAATCAAGATTATGGTGATTACTCCAATCATCATCAATTGTGCAAACTCATCTTTCTCCCTGATGTTCCTCAGGGAATGAAATGTGTCATCCTTAACTGGTCTGTCTACATGTGATTCCAGACCACAGTGACATGGCTGACTCTGAAATGGCTGAGCAAGCCATTGAACTGAAGGGGTAATTAGAAATGGGCAACTTTTTTATTTGTTCATAGGATGTGGGCATTGCTAGTTAGTCCAATATTTATTGCCACCCTTAATTGTCCAGGAAACTTATCAGCAACACTCACATCCCATGAAAGTGAAAAAAAAAGTCCAGTTGTACTTTTTTTTAATTCATTCCTGGACTTGGAGTCGTTGACTGGGCCAGCATTTATTGCCTGCCCCTAATTGCCCTTGGGAAGGTGGTGGTTAGCTGCTGTCTGCATGCTGTAGGTTGACCCACAATGCCCTTAGGGAGGTAATACCAAGATTTTGACCCAGTGACATTGAAGGAACGGCGATATATTCATTGTAGGGATTCTATGATCCAGGATAGAATGCTATCCTGACATCCTGTTTGCCCATTCAATTGGATGAGTCAGATTTGATTTATTATTGTTACGTGTACTGAGATACAGTGAAAAGTATTGTTTTGCATGTAAACCAGACAATCATATCTTACATGAGCGTAATAGAATGGAATGCAGAATATAGTATTACAGTTACATAGAAGGTGTAGAGATGGATTAACTCAAATATATGAGAAGTCTGTTCATAAGTCTGATAATAGCGGTCTGATGGCATTACTTGAGGAGCAGGGGAACCCCTGTGCTGTTCTGATCAATATTGATCATTGAACCAACACTGAAAGAAACACCAGCACGGGAACAGACCCTTTCGCTCACCAGGACTGTGCTGTTACATGTTGCCTTCTAAACTACAAAACATTTTGTCTCCAAACAGTCCATATCCCTTTATTCCCTGCCTATTCGTAAGTCTGTCAGGATGCCTCTTTAATGTTATTATCGTATTGGTCTTCACTACCACCTCTGACAGTGCATTCCAGATACTTACCCATCTTCTGTGTCAAAAAACGCTTACCTCTCACATCTCCTTTAAACGTACCTCCTTTTACATTAAACCTATATCCCCAAATAATTGACATTTCCACCCTAAAAAGACCCCACTAGCCATTCTATCCATGCCCCTCATAATTTTGTGAACTTCAGTCAGGTCGCCCCCTCACCCTTCAACGTTCAAGTGAAAACAAAAAAGGTTTGTCCAATCTCTCCTCGTAGGTATTACCAGGCAATATCTGTACCCTCTCTGAAGCCTCCACATCCTTCTGATAGTGTGGCAACCAGAACCGTAAACAATATCCCAAACGTGGCCTGACTAAAGTTGCAACATGAGTTGCCAATTTTTATACTATATGCCCCGACCAATGAAGGCAAGCTTGCCTTATGCCTTTGTGACCACCTCATCCACTTGTGAAACTAGATATGATTAGTGGGAGCTTGTTGGGTGTAAGTGCCTTGCTACACTTGCTGCGTTACAAACGTCGCTAAGCTTCAAAAAGCATTCCGTTGTCTCTGAGGGGCTTTGGGGCATCTTGAGGTCATGAAAGATGTGTAATGCAAATCTTTTTAACAGAACTGCCTCAGCATCCCACACCTACTGTCAAACAGCAAGAGAAGCCTCAGGGCAAGGTTCCTTGCTGATGACTGCTGGAGTGTGTTGCCAAAGCAAGGAATAGTTTTGAGCCAGTGTTCATTTTTTCACTCAGCAAAGTGACAGGCACATTAAAACCAGATAGTGTTTTTAAATCAAAATGGGTGATTGTCACTTCCAACTGGTGGCTCTTGGCAGCTCTGAATTATCAAAGGTGTCGCAAAGCTACACACTCTGATAGCCTGTCATAATAACCAGACTTCAAGATGATTGTTCGAGAGGGATTATCAGGACAAGGTTACAAGGGTAATTCTGAAACAGTTATCAGGCTGACTGTTGACAGAGCTATCAATCCTATTGCTCTACAGAGGGACTTTGACGTGGCAATTTCAGACAACCGTTTCTTCTTTTTAATTTCTCACCTTCCCAACAGATGGTACAGAGCAATTTGCTTTATTTATTCACTTGCCTGTTAGTTTAAAATTCCACTTCCCACCCCCAGACTACCCAGGTCACATGAACAGCATTCAGTTCCTTTCATAAATCAAGATAGTCCTTGGTTTACTCTAAAGCTGGAGAATACTCATGGGGAGAGATGCTACCCATTGCCTTACCACTACCACCAACCCCCCCCACCCCGGCCACCACACACACACACACACATACCCCACCCCCCAACCCGACTTGAAGCCTTGGACTCAGCCCTGGGAGTGGACAATAAAGCATGAGGAGTCTTGTGTGTCTTATTTTGCCCTCAGCAAATAGGCACCTCTGCCAAGGTGGTGGTGGTGTAACAGGAATGATATTACGACTAGCAAATCCTGAGTTAAAACCAAAAGAACTGCGGATGCTTTAAATCAGAAACAAAAACGGTAATTGCTGGAAAAGCAATTTTCTGAAAACCTGGAAAAGCAAGCTGGGCGGCATCTGGGAGAGAAATCAGAGTTAATGTTTCGGGTTGAGAAGGTTTTCTAAGGAAAGGTCAGTGGACCCAAAATGTTAACTCTGATTTCTCTCCACAGATGCTGCCAGACCTGTTGAGCTTTTCCAGCAATTGCTGTTTTTGTAGCAAATCCTGAGCCCTTGGTTATTACCCTGGGGATGCAGTTTCAGCTTGTCACATTTGAAATCATTAAAATTGTTGGTTATTGTTCAAACTCTATCTGGTTCACGAACACAATTTACCGAAGGAATTTTAAAAAAAACATTCACAGGATGTGGGTACGACTGGCGAGGCCAGGATTTATTGCCCATGCCTAATTGCTCAGAGGGCAGTTAAGAGTCAACCACATTGCCGTCACATGAGTAGAAAGTGAGGACTGCAGATGCTAGAGATCAGAGTCGAGAGTGTAGTGCTGGAAAAGCACAGCAGGTCAGGCAGCATCCGAGGAGCAGGAGAATCGACGTTTCGGGCATAAGCCCTTCATCAGGAATGAGTAACGTCGATTTTCCTGCTCCTTGGATGCTGCCTGACCTGCTGTGCTTTTCCAGCACCACACTCTCGACTGGAGTCACATAGGGTCAGTCCAGGTAAAGATGGCAGTTTCCTTCCCAAAAATCCAATAATGAACCAGATGGGTTTTTTTTCATGACAATTAGGAGGGGATTTATGGTCAACATCAGAATCTTAATTCCAGATTTTTCTTATTGACTTCAAATTCTGCCATTGGCCATGGCAGGATTCAAATCCAGGTCACCAGTATATGACCTGGGTCTGTTCATTAACAGTTCACCAGTAATGGCACTAGGACATCACCTCCCCGCAAATCTACTGTCCTTAGCTGGTCTGGTCTACATGGGATTCCAGGCCTACAGCGTTGTGGTTCACTTATTCACAGCCCTCAGGGCAATTAGAGATGGAGCAATAAATGTTGGCCCAGTCAGAGATGATTGTAAGCCATTAATGACTATGAAGAAAGTCACTGTCCATCCTTTGTTTTTGTGTCTCCTTGTCCTCTTAGTGGCACTATCTGGCGATCACATGCATGATCCCAATGCCAACTCCCTTCTTTGAGAAACATTCATAAACCAGTTGGGATTTTACATAAGCCTTTCATTGATCGTTTAAGAGTAAAAGAATTAGAATTAGGAGTGGACAAACAGGCTCCTTGAAACATTCCACCGTTCAATGTAATCAGCTGATCTTTTACATTGACTTCACTTTCCCACCCACTCTCCACAGCCTTTGATTCACCAAGAGGAAACTCAACATCAATAGGAACATGGGATGAGGAGTAGGCCCTTCAGCCCATTGGGCCTGCCGTGCAATTCAAGAGGGCTATGGCTGATTGAACACTTCAATGCCTATTACCCATCTCCATAACCCTGTATGCCATGGGTAATTGTAATCTATCAGTCTCAGTCTTAAATATACTCAGTGTTGCAGCATTTACACCCTCCAGGATAGAGAATCTCACTCCTAAACGATCAGCCCCTCTTATCCCAAGAATGTACGTCTGTGTTATTGATTACCCAACCGGGGGAAGCAACCACTAAGAATCCTGTGTGCTTCAATGAGATCACCTTGTAGACTCCAAGGAGTATAGGCCCAGGTTACTCACTCTCTCAGAGTAGGGTAATCCTCTCACCACCCTGGAAACTTTGCTGTACCACTTCCTTAGATATGGAGACTGTTGCATTACGCCACAGACAGGCCAGTACCTTTAAGACAGTTACATGATATCACTACAGCTGCCTCTCTGTGCAATCGGACATGTCCAGTCAGTCAGCTATGTCCATGTAATGTCTGGGAACTCCAAGAAGCACAGAATCCAGACTGTGTATGTGTGTAAGTCTGTGATATTGTAGCTGTGTAAATAGTTAATATTGTAAATAAACTTCAACACATCTGACTGGATAAGAATCCAAGTTCTGATGTCATGGGCTAACATATAGTAAACCGCAGAGTCCAAGTCTACACACCATTCTGTAGGTGTGGGCTCACTAATGTACTCACAATGGTGGCTAAACATCTTTAATCCTGGACTCTAATATCCTTACAATAAAGGCAAGTGCACGATATGCTTTCTGAATTGGTGCTGTGTTCCATGTCCATGCACAGCCAACCCTCTCTGAACATTAGCATTTACAAGTTTCAAGCCTTTTGTAAACACATTCTGCTTTTATGAATAACGTCACATTTGTCTCAAAAATGTCGCTGTCGCAAAAAAATAAATGCCTGAGGCACACCCGATACCAAATCACACAGGCCGCAAAACACCAAGTTTGGAAAAACTGCTTTTTAATGCCTAAACTTTCAGGAGACTTACCACACAGAATCATTTGAGAATTAACGGTTTTTGCTTCCATTCTCCTCATAACAACTTCATTTGTACGACACCTTGAACATAACGTCCCAAGGTATTTTCCAACAGTAGCTTTGACACAATTTCACACTTAGTCACCCTCCAGGATAGCGAATCTCAGTCGTAAACGATTGGCCCCTCTTATCCTGAGAATGTATATCTGTGTTATAGATGACCCAACCGGGAGACATTAAGACAAATATGCAAAATCTGAGTCAGGGCAATAGGTTTTGAGAAGCACTGAAAAGGAGGAGAGAGGGACAGGTGAAGAAGTTGAGGACCTAGTAGCTGAAAGCACAGCCACCAATGAGGGATCAGGGAAACTCCTGGCAAGAAATCAGTTTGACCTTTGCATTGGTCTAAACCACAGCAGGTCGAGAACAGGCATAGAGTCACACAGCATGGAAACAGACCCTTTGACACAACTCTTTTGCATTGACCAGCCACCCCAATCTGACCTAGTCCCATTTGCCAGCATTTGGCCCATATTCCTCTAAACCCTTCCTATTTATGCACCCATCCAGATTCCTTTTAAATGCTCTAATTGTACCAGTTTCCACCACTTGGTCTGGCTGCGCATTCCATATACACACCATCCTCTGCGTGAAAAGATTACCTCTCAGGTCTCTTTTCAACCTTCCCTCTCTCACCTTAAACCTATGCCCTCAGTCTGGACTGCCCCACTCTCGGAAAATGACCTTGGCTATTCACCCTATCCATGCCCCTTATGATTTCATACACCTCTATAAGGTCACCCCTCAGCCTCCAATGCTCCAGGGAAAAAGCCCCAGCCTATTCAGCCTCTCCCTATAACACAAATCCTCTAGACCCAGCAACATCCTTGTAAATGTTTTCTGCACCCTCTCATGTTTAACAACATCCTTCCAATAGAAGGGCGATCAGAATTGTACGCAATATCCTAAAGGTGGCCTCATCAATGTCCTGTATAGCCGCAACATGATATCCCAACTCCTATACTCAATGTATTGACCAGCAAAGACAATGGTGTCAAACGCCTTCTTCACCATCCTATCTGTGACTCCACTTTCAAGGAACTATGAACCTGCATGTTATGGATTACCAATTTATTGTGTATCTTATTTGGCTAGTTTATCTCAGACTAATACAGAAATGAGACTAATTCTAAGGTTTATTTACAATACTTTAAAATATCTTCACTTACAATATTTCTACATGCATGCTCTCAAAAACCCAGGGTTGATTCCAGAACCTTTTGCCGATGTTAGCTATTTAATTCTCTAGCTCTATCGGTAAGTTCAAGCAATCAAAGTAGGGAACATAGGTTTAACAATTAAACACAGATTAATGAAACAAACACCAAAGAGGGTATAGAAGTATGGAACAAGTGGATACTGTTTAACAGACTGTGGAGATTCGGTGTTTCTGTTTACACTTGTACATCTCTTGTTTCTCTGCCAATTTTAAGTTATTGGCTTTACAGTTGGAAGGATTTATCCTCAGCCCTGTTTCCTGGATCGTGGAGTAAATCCCAGGTTGCCTGTAGCACACTAATGGGTTAAAGGGTAAAGGAGTGATTTTATGTGAATCCAACCACATAAAATTACTTTTATTTATCCATGCCAGTCAGCGTTTGTGTTACAATTAGTTAGCACTGGGGATCTGCAAGTCTCCAAAGATATGCAACGAAGTGTTTAACAAAGATCAGGAAGTTCAAAAAGAATGCTGTCAGTTAGGAGGATTTGAAAATGGGTGCGATGTGATTGATTGAGGTCCTTTGTAGTTTAAATGGTCTCATTTTTGTTCAGAACAGTGCAGGTATGGGTGAAGTGGATGGTACTCTTGCTTTGAGTACAGAAGATCCTAGTTGTTGTCGATGTTATATCATGGAGCTGGGCAGATGTCACCCAATGAGTACTTTTATTCACAATGCTCTAAAATGTCTGCTCCATGCTTCAGCTCTGGCTTCCAAATCTTTCTAAAAGTTTGTTACCTTTCCCCCTGAGTTCACACCCAGGTTTGACCAATCAAGCACAGTGAGCATCAACAGTAATCAGGCTCACATAATAACATGGAATAATTGAACATCACAGTGTGGTTTCAAGCTGCAATTGAAGATGTAAACACACCAATTCTAAGTGAATGTACCCAGTGCAGGACTGAGGGAGTGCTACAATGTTGGGGGTGCCATCTGCTCTCTCGGGTAGATGGAAATAATCCCAATGGTACGACTATCCACAATGATACTACTGTTGGGCGGGGGAGGTGTATCCTGGATAACACTTATCCCTCAATTAAACCCATTAAAAATAGGTGAACTGATCATCATCACTTTGCTACTTTTCCCTTAATTGATCTGTTCAGGGATGTTATTACACACCTCTGAAGCAGGTGGGACTTGAACCCACACCCCTGTCTCAGAGGCAGGGACACTATTGTTGCACCACAAGAGCCCAAGTCAGCACATTGCTGCTTTTGAGTTTAAATTAGCTACATGCTTCCTACATTCCAATGACAACTATTCTTCAAAGACACTTAGTTGAGACCATAGTAGCTGGATGAGGGTGAGGGTTAGATGGAAGGGTAGTTGTGGGGGTGACAGATTAGATTAGATTCCCTACAGTGTGGAAACAGGCCCTTTGGCCCAACCAGTCCACACCAACCCTCTGAAGAGTAACCCACCCAGGCCCATTCCCCTCTGCATGATGCACTTAACACTGTGGGCAACTTAGCATGGCAAATTCATCTGACCTGCACATCTTTGGACTGTGGGAGGAAACCGGAGCACCCAGAGGAAACCCACGCAGACACGGGGAGAATGTGCAAACTCCACACAAACAGCCACCCGAGGCTGGAATCGAACCTGGGACTCTGGTGCTGTGAGGCAGCAGTGCTAACCACTGAGTCACTGTGCCGCCCATAATCTGATGATTCAGAGTTACCTAATCACCTAATGGGTGGCACAGTGGTCAGCACTGCTGCCTCACAGCGCCAGAGACCTGGGCTCAATTCTTGTCTCAGGTGAGACTGTGTGTGGAGTTTGCACATTCTCCCCGTGTCTGCGTGGGTTTCCTCCGGGTGCTCCGGTTTCCTCCCACAATCCAAAAAGAAATGTGCAGGTTAGGTGAATTGACCATGCTAAATTGCCCGTAGTGTTAGGTGAAGGGGTAAATGTAGGGGAATAGGTCCGGGGTTACACGTCGGTGTGGACTTGTTGGGTCGAAGGGCCTGTTTCCACACTGTAAGTAATCTAAAAAATGACTTCAATTTATTTTATTGAATCACAAAATTGTGATCTTTCTGCTGGTCAACTCACTCACAGTCTTGCTCGAACACACAAACATAACTTCCAGAAGTTCTCCTGCAAATATGGGACCAAAGGCATTCCTTAAGGAACAAGGTATTTAAAACACGAGACAGCCCTTAAAGTACAAGGCTGTTGGTTACCCGGAATGGGAAGCTTTGAAGAACAGTTCTGAGGAAGGACTCCATTCAGATTGGAAAGGTTAGCTCTTCTGTCTCTCTCCTCATAGATGTTGCCAGATCAGCTGACCTTCTCTAACATTTCCTGTGTTTGTTGTGGAATTAATAATTGGAGCAGCTTGGTGACTCAGCACCAGGGACACAGGTTCAATTCCACCCTTGGGTGGCTGTCTATATGGAGATTACATTTTCTCCCCGTGTCTGCACGGGTTTCCTCCCACAGTCCAAAGATGTTCCGGTTAAGAGGACTTGGCATTGGAAATAAAAGGCTACAGGAATAAGGTAGGGGGCGGGTCTGGGTGGGATGCTCTTCAAATGGTCAATATGGACTTGATGGGCCGAATAGCCTGCTTCCCCACTGTAGGGATTCTATGAAATCTAATAATTTCTACTGTAACATGTAGCAAAACAAACTTGTCCTTCTAAATGAAAATATACTCCATCTGATAAATATCTATTCAAGTTCCTGTGCACAAAACAGAGAACTGGAATAGTCAATACCCTTTTTCTATTCGTGCTCTGGCTGTTTGCTCCTGTCCAGATTTTACACGGCAGTACCAGCAGTTATCTGCAGGTGGTGGCATTGAGCAGTTACGGCTGGTGGCTCAATGGCACCACCTGCAGAGAAGTGAAGGTACAACAGTTATTTCCATTCCCAAACCAACTTAATGGTGCACAAGATTTGAAGAAAATGAACTAATCATTTGAGGAATATGGCAACACCAGACCACTTTTTCCTATCATTTGTTGACCATGAGACACTTGGGACAATTTCTTCAGCCAGTGCATAGTGAAGGTGTTTAATGACTCTCAAAGTAGGTATGGGGCTCCACAATTAGCCTAATGGCAGTGAATAAATCAGGATGGAGCATAGCCCAGGAGTTTAAAACGTATGGCATTCCCATGGCCCTGTTCTGCTCAGGGTTAGAGGTCACGAGTTCAGGATATATTGTAGGGGGAAAAAGCCATCAGGAGCAGCCTCACAGCACCAGGGACTTGGCATTGGAAATAAAAGGCTACAGGAATAAGGTAGGGGGCGGGTCTGGGTGGGATGCTCTTCAAATGGTCAATATGGACTTGATGGGCCGAATAGCCTGCTTCCCCACTGTAGGGATTCTATGAAATCTAATAATTTCTACTGTAACATGTAGCAAAACAAACTTGTCCTTCTAAATGAAAATATACTCCATCTGATAAATATCTATTCAAGTTCCTGTGCACAAAACAGAGAACTGGAATAGTCAATACCCTTTTTCTATTCGTGCTCTGGCTGTTTGCTCCTGTCCAGATTTTACACGGCAGTACCAGCAGTTCCATGCCAGCCTTGGGTAACTGTGTGGAGTTTGCACATTCTCCCTATGTCTGTGCAGTTTTCCTCCCACAGTCCAAAGACATGCAGGTTAGGTGAATTGGCCAATCTAAATTGCCCATAGTGTCCAGGGTAGGTGGATTAGTCATGGGAAGTGCAGGATTATGGGGAAGGGGTGGGTCTAAGTGGGATGCTGTTCAGAGGGTTGGTGTGGACTCTATGAGCTGAATGGCCTGTTTCCACACTGTCAGAATTCCATGAGTTGCTGCAGCAAATCCTGTATATTACACAGATGTGTATGAGAAGCACAGGAGAGTTAGAGTGAGCTTCACTGTCTTCAGGCCTTTATCTGGAATAGGATGTGACATCACACATTGGCTACCACAGAGGTGAGGCCATCCAGCCCACACAATCTTGACAGAAGTGCTTCACCTTGGCCCATCCTAACTGCTTTTCAGAGGGGGCTTCGACAGAAGAGACAGTAAAAGGGAATTTAGATCAGCTGTGTCCTGTTGAATAGACATCAGGCCTAAGGGCAATAGCCTATTCCAGGGTTTTATTGAATTCCTTTTTAAAAGTCATGATTGAACCTACCTCCATCACACGGTGCATTCCAGATCCCAACTACTCTGCTGAAAAGCTTTCCCTTATGTGGTTGTCTGGCTGTGAACTGGTGTCCTCTAACTTCTGGACCTTCCGCCAGTTAGAAAGGTTCTCTCTATCGACTCTGCTTGGACTCTTCGAATCAAGCATCTCTAGTAATCTCTCAGCTTTCTCTTGTTCTAGTCAACTCATGAACAGCTTCTCCTCACAACTGAAGCGTAACAGAATATTTCACTGGGTTGATGCCTGATAAGTTTTAAAGGTGGTTAAGACCACAAGTTGCCCATTCAGCCCATCAAGTCTGCTCTCCCCTTCAATGAAATCATGACCAATCTGATCATTCCCAACTTGACTCTCCTGCCCTTTTCGCCCATTATCTTAACAGGTGAAGAGAGCACTTAATAAAGCATACAGTTCGTGCACTTTGTGTCTCACACCTGCACACACACACCATGGGTGCTGGGGAAAAAATAAGCACTACCGCACTTAGGTGGTAGTGTGGGGGTTAAATTAAAAAAAAATAAACAGCAATGTTAAGGGCAGTGCTTGTCACTGGCCACTTGGGTGTTTTTCCCTAAAAAAAAAGCATACAGTATTCCAGGCTTCATTAATGGTGGCAGAGTTCAAGAGCAGGGAGGTTACAATAAACCTAAATAAGGTATAGTTAGGTTGCTGCTGGAACACTTTACAGTTCTGGGCGCCAGAGTGTAGTCAGAATGTGAACACATTGGAGAGACCCTGTGCGAAAGAGGTTTATCAGGATACTCCCAGAGATGAGAAATTTAATTTGGTGGCATAGATCAGAAGGGTTTGATGGGTGTTCCTCAGAGAGAGGTCTAAGAGAAGATCTGAAAGAAGCTTTCAAAACCACGAGAGATCTGGACAGAGTTTGAAAGGAGGAAACAGATCCCATTCAAACTGATCAAGAAATAGAAGACAATCTTCAAAATGTTTGACAAAATTAACAAATAAAGTGTGAAAAAAAAAAGTTGAGTGCGGCTTGAGTCCAGAATGCATAGCATGCAAGTGTGGCAGAGGCTGTTTCAGAAACTTTCAGGAGGCATTGGCTAATGACTTAAGTAAAAACAATAAACAGGCCATTGACACAGAATTAAAATGCTCAGAGCTGGAGTAATAACAGTGGCCCAGATAGCCTCTTTTCACACCATAACAATTCTGTGACATCTCAAAATAGTTAAGAGTTCACTGCATGAGTTCCTGTGAGCTCTGTGCATGTACACACCCAAACAGAGGGAGTGCTACAAAAGACTGACTAGCTGGGTTCCTGGTGCAGTGGACTTGTGCTACAAGAACAGGAAACCTGACCTATATTCTCTCCAGGTTTGAGGAACGAGGAGTAATCTTATTGAGACATCCAAAATTCTTCCAGGATATTTCTCAGGCTTTGGGTTCTGTGACAGCCACCAATGAGAAAGAAGAGGCAAGCCCTTTTCAGATTAAAGATTAGGAGGAATTTCCTCACTCAGAGGGTGAGGAATGCTCAACTCCAGAGGGCAGTGGAGGTTCAGACAGCATACTCCAGACAGATTTCTAGATTTGGAAGGTAACAGAAGACTTAGAAAAACGGGCTATGGATAGTTTCTCCCACTCTCCTTTCAAGCTCTAAGTTACTTTACACTCACTTGCAAGGGATGGTAGGACCTCAGTCTGATGCATCCACTGAAAGACAGTACCTCTGGCATCACAGCGCACCCTCAGTCTCCGAGAGGGTGGGCCAGGACTTTTGTACCCTAAGTACTGATGCGGGACTTGAATCTTGACTGAAGGAGGCAAATGCATTGTCCATCAGCTGCAGAGGACACGGAATCTGGTGATGTAATTCTCAACAGAGGCCTCTGGCTGGAAATATTAAAATACTGGAGTAAAGAACACCAGCAAATTAGATAGAGTGTGTGGGAAGGCAGTGAGACAGAGAAAGAGGGGGATGGGATCGGGAGAGAGAAAGAAAGAGGACGAGAGAGAGAGGAAGAGGAAGAGTTTGAGTGCATGTGTTTGTGATGGGGAGGGTTGGGACTTAAAGGAATATCTTTCAACAGCACCCATAAGCAAAATAACAAACCCAAACCACACAGGACAGACCTCATAAAGCACTTTAGCACAATAATTTTTAATAGGCAAAGATTAGATGCCCATCTGATATCATTCCCGGAAAAAAAAAGCATTCTTAAAACCACGAGTATGCAAAAAAAAACTCTAGTTACTAACAAAGGTTCTCAACATACAATTCATACGATACAACTATATGTACAGGCACTTTACACATCATTTTCACATATGTACACTTCAATATATTATTATATAGACAATTTGCATTCTGTGGGTATACACATTCACTACATGAGGGTTATTGCTAAGACAAGACATGCCAGGTAAGTGAGGGCTGTCTGGTGACAGGATGGAGCTCCATTCCGACCCTCCTCAGTCCTGGGTGAACTGTGCAATTTGAGAACATTGAGGTGCAGTGCTTTCAGGTCCTCCAAGGCCCCATGGGCAGCCATGGAGAACGCCGGGTCCCCTGTCGTCAGGAGGTCGAAGACACAGGACTGGAAGTACACGTCCTCCACCTGGAGGATCTCCCGGCACTTGGCTGTTGCGCTTTCCACCGTGTATGCCTGGCGGGGGCGCTGCAGCCTGGCACCGGACGGCCTCCTGGGTAGCGTGTGCTCCTTGATAAGCTCGTTACGGGGGCAGCCATGCAGGCAGAGCTGCAGGCACACGTTCTCATCCGCGTAGTTCAAAGTCTCTTCGGGGACCCTGATGGCAAAGGTCAGGTAGTCACCCACCTGGCGCACAATGATGGTGGTGCCAATATAGTGGGCTTGGATTTCCACCTGGGCACTGCCCACCTTCTCAAGTATTCTCAGGCTGTTCTCACCTTCCTTCTCGCTACCACCTGTCGTACCATCCACAAACGCTGACGGAAGGTCATCTGTGGTTGCTTGATAAACCTTCTGCTCTGTGCAGCCCTGAAAGCTCTTGAATATGATTGTAATCTGCAAAATTAAAAAAAGCAAGAGGTCAGAATTAATAAAAGGTATCTCAAAATTTCTGAAGTAATTGACAAACGCAAATTCACAGTCCCTTGCATATTAGAGGGATTATGGGTAACTGGGCTAGCAAAGGCCAAAACAAAACAACATGGGGGCTCAGTGGTTAGTACTGCTGCCTCAGAGCGCCAGGGACCCGGATTTGATTCCCGCCTCCGGCAACCGTCTGTGTGGAGTTTGCACATTCTCCCAGTGTCTGCGTGGGTTTTCTCCGGGTGCTCCAGTTTCCTCCCACAATCCAAAGATGTGCAGGTCAGGTGAATTGGCCATGCTAAATTGCCCATAGTGTTAGGTACATTAGTCAGATGGAAATGGGCCTGGGTGGGTTACTCTTCAGAGGGTCGGTGTGGACTTGTTGGGCCGAAGGGCCTGTTTCCACGCTGTAGGGAACCTAATAAAATAAAACAGATGAATGGCCTCTTGTCGTGCTGAGTCATTCCATGCTAAAAGGTGGCATGACCAGACAGAATGAACGGAGAGCCAATGGAACATGAGGAAGCAATCAAAAATCTAGTTAATGGCATCTAGAGTGTGCGGAGTCCACAGCATTGAACATTTGAGAAGTTATAGTTCTTCAAGCTAAAGGTAATAGTATGAAAGCAGGAACAGGGTACAGAGTTGGATGATCAACCATGACTAAATATGTGATAGTGAATGGTGCAGCAGACCTGAAGGGCTGAATGGCTAATTCTTGCGCCCATTTTCTAGGTTTTGAGAAGAGTGAGTGCAAAATCAAGAGAATGAGGCTGCCATTTATGGAGATTAAGAAAATTTGAGATTGATGGAATAAGGCCCACACAATTTGTATCCAGGAACATCTCTCATGATAGCCGACCAATCTGAGATATCAACCTCAGAAATTCAGGAGCGTATGAAACCACTTAGCAAGTCACTAACTTTTAAAACATTTAGAAGAGATATGCTATAATGTGAAAAGCCCATCACATTGTAACCCGCGGGGGACCTCAATTACTGATGGTCGGATGTTCATTTGAATCAAGGAACCCTTTTCTTTACCAAAAGCTAACGTCTCGGTTAAAAAAACTATTTACTGTTGGAGTGGATCGTCGCTACTTCAAAACATCTTACTATTGTTGAGAAGAAAATCATATTGAAATGGAATGGATAATAATCCTTGGTCTGTGAAGGGTTTATCCTGAAGGATTCAGTCATACCTGAACACTGAACAAAAACTTCACATTGTTTGGATCGAGCAAGTTACAGTAGACTTTGTTTTAACCAGCATTTGATAAACTGGTAGGAGACCATATAACTCAAACACCTCCAAGTTTTATTGCGTTATCGCAATCTCTGCCAGGAAGGTGCGAGTAAGAAGACAATCCGTCAATAAGTTTTATTCAAGGCAAAGTTGCATTAAGTGATTTGTGCTGTAATTAAAGTATAACACACATAGATACACCCCCTCCACATTACATTTTTTTACTTAGTGTTTTACATTGATTATGTGGCTCTCTTGATCAACTGGAATGTTTGATCAACAGACACATTCCTGGTCCCATACGTGCTAATTAATAAAAGGTTTGCTGCAGTTTTCTTAAAGTTTCTGTCTTTATGGTCTGGGAAAAGGAGAGAACTGGTCCTCAGATTGGACAGCTAGGAGTATCTGGATCAGCTAAAATTTGTCAACTCTTTAGATTCAAGTCAAGTCTTCTACAATGTTAAAACATATCGGCACTTAAAGTCTATTTGATGCAACCCTACAGCAATTAATTAACTAGCAGCATTAAATATTGTTGTTTAATTGCGGAGAGACAGCAGCTGGCAAAACAAATCATTATTTAAAACTGCTTGCTGCAACAAGTGTGCTATGAACTCTAAACTCCCATTTCAAAGACCGTTTTTCTGGAGTATCGACTTCATAGACATATATCATGGGCCTCTGCACCCACAAGTCTGATTAATTTTGCACAAGGCACTTACAAGAACAAATTGCATTGACATGTGTAGAATCGACGGGGCAGAACAGGTCATTCAACCCATGTGTTAATTCCACAGATAAAAGAAAAATGATTGGATGGAAGACTGTCACTGGCAAGACCAGCATGTGCTGCCCATCACTAAGCTGCCTTGAATAGAAGGGATTGCTCAACCCTTTCAAAGGGCTGTTAAGAGTCACCCACATTCTCATGCTTATGTTCCATATTATTCACTTCCAGTGCTCTAGCACATCCTTTTATATCCTTCTCCCTCTCTTGCGTTTATCCTTAAATGCATATTTACCTCAACCAGTCAGCAAGCTCCACATTCTCACCACCTCTCCCCACCCCCCCCAAAAGTTATTCCTGAATTCCTTGTTGGACTTGCTTCTACTTATGACCCTAAATTTTGGGCAAAATCCCCAGAGATTCCATCCAGATTACAACCAGTCACAGAGAAGGCGAAAGGAATTGAAGACAGTCTTTCCTAAACCTTTCTCCTCTGAATAAAATGGAATGCCAGTAAGGAAGAAGTAGAATTGTGGGGAAGGATTCCTGGTTTTGATTGGGTGGTTCGCGTTCAGGGTTTTAGGAATGGCAACCACTAACACGGAGTACAGGAGGTGAAGAGTAAGGTCATTCATTGATAACGAAGCCCCATTGCTTTACTGTCAAGGTGGTGCAATAGAATCTGACTCGATTTGAATAAGTTTCCAATAATTTGTGGTGGATGACCTTTGCCTGCTTGGGATTTGATCAATGAAGCACTCAGACTAACATTGTTTTTTTGACAGGTGCATAAATACTTTCAAAAACCTCATCTTCAGCATCAACTTCAAACATTCAAATCATGATGGATACGTGAAGGTGTGTGTTTGGAGCTCATTTAGTCAGGATAAGCTCATCTGTATCAATGCTTCTGTTTCTAAAAAGACAGTGGGCACCTTGGCTAATATCTCACTTGCTTCTCATCAGAGAGGTTGCCAATGATAATTGTTATGATCAATAACCTCAAAAGATTCGCACACAGACTAAAGTGCTGTATGCTGGTGGTTCCAGGGCTCTTGGAGTACAGTGATAGTATCTGAGCTAGGAGGCCTTGGTTCAAGTCCTCCCCTCCTTCAGGGGTGCGTCTTAACATCTCTCTCAACAAGGTGATTATAAAATATCTATTTCACATGAGATTTGGATAAATTAAGCTTCCAATTTAATACTTGCATTTGTATAGCACCTTTCACGCCACAAGGTTATCCCATTGTGCTTCACAGCCAGTGCCATCCCTGTCACAGCACACTGAATTCCCATAGTTTATACACAAAGAGATCATGACCAGATCACCTACTTTAATGATAGGTCTCAGCCAAAGTTCCCAGAAATAAAAACCCTGACCTCTTTGAATTAAGCAGCATTTTGTCTTATATGGCCACAGAACAGATAGGAGTCTGGTTAACATCTCAGGTGGAAGATGGCAGCTCTCAACATGTGGGCGGTTAAGTGGTTAGCACTGCTGCCTCACAGCACAAGGGACCTCAGTTCGATTCCACCCTTGGGTGACTGTGTGGAGTTTGCACATTCCTCCTGGGTGAGCTTCAGCTCCAGTTTTGTCCCACAGTCCAAAGATGTACAGGCTAGGTGGATTAGCCATGTTAATGTGTCCATAGTGTGCAAGGGAGATGGATTAGCCATGGGAGATGCAGGGTTATAGGGTTGGGTGTGGGTCTGGGTGGGATGCCCTTCAGAGATTCAGTGTGGACTCCACGGGCCACACTGTAGGGACTATGATCAACAGTTAACCTGGAATACACACTCCTGTGTCAGGAGCAGGACTGGAATCCACAACTTTCCACCTCATCAGGTGGGAATGTTACCAATTAGGTACTATTGATATACAAATTACTGTGTCAGTTAACTTAACATCTCTGAAAATCCAACACACTGCTGATGCTTTAAAGTTTACACTCATCAGGATAAATGCAAGATGCCAAATTACATCAATTTATACTGGAGGGGAAGTGGGGGTCAAATTCACCAACTGAAATGTTGCCTTGCAGTAAGCAACAGGGAACTTCAAACTCCCTAGAACCCCAGGTAATTAAAATAAAATATAGGTACAAGGTTTGAACATATTCTCTTGTTTGCAGGGAGTGGGCATGGATGCTGCTTCTAGCAAATAAAATAGGCCACATTATGAGCTCAACCAAGTATCTTAATTTGGTTGTTACTGCAGTTAGTAGCACACTTGCCTGTTCAGCGAGTACCATCCAATCATAGAACATAACAGCACAACACAGGCTCTTTGGCCTTTGATGTTGCACCAACCTGCAAAACCAATCTAAAGCCCATCTATCCTACACCATTCTATTATCATCCATATGTTTATGGAATGACCATTTAAATGTCCTTAATGTTGGAAGTCCACTACTGCTGCAGGCAGGGCATTCCATGCTCTTATGACTGAGTAAAGGACCTACCTCTGACATCTGTCCAATATCTATCACCCCTCAAATTTAAAGCTATGCCCCGCGTACTAGTCATCACAACCTGCCTACCCTTTCTAGCCCTCTGATCATCCTGTATACCTCTATTAAGTCACCTCTTAACCTTCTTCTCTCTAATGAAAACATCCTCAAGTCCATCAGCCTTTCCTCATAAGACCTTCCCTCCATACCGGACAGCATCCTGGTAAACCTCCTCTGCATCTTTCTAATGCTTCCACATCCTTCCTATCATGGAATCAGACCTGATCAGAGACATTCGCTTCTGGGTTTTGCAGCTTAATACTGTGCTTATTGTGAACAACCCTACCCAGCATGTCAATGCTTTGGCATTATGTCTTTGTTCTCAACAACATTCCATCTGTGCTCGGAACCATTTAAGCGTACTACAAATGTTTTGTCTTTAGGGTTACCACCTCTCCCAACCTTTTAGGTAGCAACTTCCAGAGACCTACAACCCGCTGGGTGCAAAATCATTTGCTCTAATCTTGTCTAAACCTCCTGCTCCTTACTTTAAAACTGTGCCCCTGGTTATTGACCCCTCACCCACCCTGTCTATGGCCCTCAGAACTTGGTACACCTCATCTTGGAGTACAGGAAAAAGGGTGTCTTGCTGCAATTATACATGGCCTTGGTGAGACCAAACCTGGAATAGTGTGCACAGCTTTGTTCTCCTTATCCAGAAGATGGATGTTTTTGCTATAGAGGGAGTCCAGCGAAGGTTTACTGAATTAAATCCTGGGAGAGCAGGACTGATGTAGGAGGATTGAGTCAGTTAGGATTCTATTCACTAGAGTTTAAAAAACTAAGATGGAAATTGCATAGAAATCTATAAAATTCTAACAGTGCTAGACAGGTCAGATGCAGGATGGTCCCGATGGTGGGGGAGTCCAGAACGAGGGGTCATAGGTAAGGATAAAGAGTAAACAAGGAGAAATTTCTTCACCCAGAGAGTGGTGAGCCTGTGGAATTCACAACCACAGAAAACAGTCAGGGCAAAAACAGCATCTTTTCATGAAGGAGCTGGATTTAGCTCTTATGGCTAAAAGGATCATGGGTTGTTGGGGCTGGAGGGGGCATTTAAGGTAGGGAGCATGAATATATTGGGGTGCACCATGTTTGAGGGCCAAAGGGCCTACTTGTCCTCCTATCGTCCATACTTTAATCAAATCCAACCCTTGCTCCCCGCGTCCCCACCCCCACCCCACCAAGCCTTCTCTGCTCTCTGGAAAAGAACTCCAGTCTATCTGGCTTCTCTTCATCACTGAATCAGTCTAGCCCAAACAGCATGCAAAACAAATAGGAACAGCAGGCCATTCGGCCCCCTCGAGCCTGCTAGACTATTCAATAGGATTGCGGCTAATCTGACATTCCTCAATTTCTCTGTAATCCTTTGTTGCCCTATAATATACACACAAGGACTCTGCCCCCACCGAGCTCCAAAGACACTCCATCCTCAGGAGAAATTTCTCATCTCTGTCTTAAATTGGCACTCCTTTATTCTGAGACTATGCCCTGTGGTCCTCGACCCTCTTCCAAGAGGGAAACATCTTCTCAACATTTATCTCACTAAGCCCTTGAACAATCCTGTGTTTCAATGATATCACCACTCATTCTTGTAAATCCCAGTGAATAGAGTCCCAACTTATTTAGCCTTTGCTCACAAAACAATCCACACCAGGGACCATCCTAGTGAACCTTCTCTGAATAGCCTCCAGTGAAACAATATCCTCCTTTAAATGAAGGGGAGAAAAACTTCAGAACTCCAGATGTTGTCTCACCAGCACATCCTGGTGAATCCCCTTTGCAACACTCCCACCCTTCCTTTTGGAAAGGACATTTGGAAACCAGATGAGATGGTTACAATAATAGTTGCCATGGTCACCGTTACAAAAACAAGTTCAATGCTCCAGATTGTATTAATTGAAATTAAATTCCACAAGCTGTTGATATGAACCAATGTCCCAAAAAGACTCTACATACAGGCAATACCTTCCTTCTTAACATCAGATATTTGGCTTGAACTCTGGTAATAAGCAGCACTGAATAGGCAGTGCCCAGCCTCCAAGCAAACCATACAGTTTAACAACGCTCCAGGCCAATGGGGAGGGGGGTGGGGGTGGGGGGGTCACATAATTAAGCCTGGAATGTTGGAGATCGGAGGCAGTGTGCGAGGAAGAAGGGAAACTCAGACATTGGATTCCTTCTGGGTTTCAAACAATAAAGCGGCTCGATTATGAAGCTGGGAGAAAGTGAGGACTGCAGATCAGAGTCGAGAGTGTGGTGCTGGAAAAGCACAGATCAGGCAGCATCCGAGAAGCAGGAGTGTTGATATTTCAGGCAAAAGCCCTTCATCAAGAATGAGGTTATGAGCCGAGGGGGTGGAGAGATAAATGGAAGGGGTGAGGCTGGGGGGAGGTAGCTCAGAGTGCGATAGGTAGACGGAGGTGGGGGCAGTGGTGATAGGTCAGAGAGGAGGGTGAAACAGATAGGTGGGAAGGAAGATGGACAGGTAGGGCAGGTCAAGAGGGCACTACCGAGTTGGAAGTTTGGAACTGGGATAAGGTGGGGAGAGGGGAAATGTAGAAACTGGTGAAATCCACACTGATGCCGTGGGATTGTAGGCAGAAGAGGAGGCGTTCTTCTCCAGGCATCAGGTGGTAAAGGGGGGGGGGGGGGGGGGCGGGTAGAGGTCGCCGATGGAAGAGGCCCAGGACCTGCATGTCCTTGGTGGAGTGGGAGGGGGAGGGGGAGGGGAAGTGTTTGGCCATGGGGCGATGGGGTTGGTTGGTGCGGGTGTCCTGGAATTGTTCTCTGAAGTGCTCTGCGAGTAGGCGTTCTGTCTCCCCAACGTCAAGGAGACTGGATCGGGAGCAACGGATACAGTTAATGACATGCGTGGAAATGCAAGTAAACCTCTTGTGTATGTGGAAGGCTCCTTTGGGGCCTTGGACAGAGTGAGGGGGGAGGTGTGGGTGCAGAATTGCAATTCCTGTGATAGCAGGGGAAGGTGGGGGCATGGATCTGACAAGGGAGTTGCAGGGGGAATGGGCTTTATGGAAAGCGGATAGGGGTGGGGAGGGAAATATATCTCTGGTGGTGGTTTCAGTATGTAGGTAGCAGATGATGCGATATATATGGAGGTTGGTGAGGTGGAAGGTGAGAGAGGAGGGATGGGGATTATGTCCTTTTTATGCTTAGAGGATGGAGTTCAAGGGCAGAGGTGTGGAAGTGGATGAGATGCACTGGGGGCATCATTGACCATGTGGGAGGGGAAATGGAGGTCTTTGAAGGAGTCCATCTGTTCTGTGGTGGAACTGGTCCTCCTGGGAGCAGATGCAGTGGAGGCAGAGGAATTGGGAATAAGGAATAGCATTTTTACAGGAGACAGGGTGGGAGGAGGTGTAGCCCAAGTAGCTGTGGGAGTTGGTGGGTTTGTAAAAGATGTCAGTGTTGAGTCGGTCACCGTTGATGGAGATGGAGAAGTCCAGGAAGGGGAGGGAGGTGTCTGAGATGGCCCAGATGAACTCAAG
Organism: Chiloscyllium plagiosum; assembly: GCF_037043375.1. Lineage (NCBI taxonomy): Eukaryota > Metazoa > Chordata > Chondrichthyes > Orectolobiformes > Hemiscylliidae > Chiloscyllium > Chiloscyllium plagiosum. The sequence continues at coordinate 10,872,940 of NW_028270166.1, forward strand.
GTCGGGGTGGAATGTGTTGGTGAAGTTGATGAACTGTTCAACCTCCTCATGAGAGCATGAGATGGCGCCAATGCAGTCATCAATGTAGCAGAGGAAATGGTGGGGAACAGTGCCAGTGTAACCTTGGAAGGTGGGCTGTTCCACATAAGCAATAAAGAGACAGGCACAGCTGGGCCCATGGCCATCCCTTTTTGTCTGGAGGCAGTGGGAGGATTCAAAGGAGAAATTATGGAGGGTGAGGACCAGCCAAACAAACGAGTATGTCGATGGAGGGGTACTGGTGGGGACACCGGGAGAGGAAGAAACGGAGGGTTTGTCATGGCGGATATTTGATCATGAAGCCAACTTCCTACCATGAGAAGAGGGAGGCAAGTGCCTGTGGAACTGGTGGGATTGTCATGCTTCTAGGGGCAAAAGGGAGATTGTAGAATGGGGTAGGTGGGTGTGGGATGGGGGTGGGGGGATCAAGAGCAGGCTGGAACCTTGCCAGATGCTGGGCGAGCTGCTGACTGACTGATGTGCACAAGGACCCACCTTGGAACAGTAACTGCGTTCACACACTGACACACATGTTTCCACAGGTAATGTTTTAAAGTCTGTGAAAAGCTCTTGTGTAACTCTCCAACGCACTGCCTGTTTAATGCTTATTGATACTGGAGTTCAGCCCAACTATCTAACATGGGCAACTGTATCAGCCTGGAAACAGGGTCAGGGAGGGGGAGCAAGGACTGTAGTACTTCAAAAACCTTCCTGCAAGATCCTAAGATTATGACCATTTCAATGCCTAACACATCATCTGAGCCACAGAAACACACAGTGGTGGGGGTGGGGGGGTGGGGGGTGGGCGGGAAGAGAGAGAGAGAGAAAAAGACACAGACAGAGAACGACAGAGGGGGAGACACAGAGAGAGAGAGAAAAGAAAAACACTTAGGTGGGGGCCAAAAGAGGGAGTCAATCAACATTGCAAGCGAAAACAGCCTGTATATGGGGAGGTGGAGATCTGGTCTATGACTTGCTCCCCCTCTTCCACCTCCTGAATATTGGGGAGGAAGGGGTAGCTGATTCTCACTGGTGAAGACATCCTAACCCATGTGGCTGGATGTTATACCCAGGACAAAGTACCAACACAGCCCAGAAGGGCATGCAGCATTGTGACCTGCCATGCTGAGAAAAAGCAATGTACCACAAGAGGGCACAAAGACATCTCCTTTACTTCACAGCCTTAGACAGGGGCAAATGGTCATCCTGCCACTGGCCTACAAGCTAATGCTTTGGGGAGATGGGTTCAAATCCCACCATGGCAGATCACAAAATCTAAAGACAATAAAAATCTGCAATTAAAAGAAAAACTGGCCTAATATTGATCGTGTAACCATTGCTGATTATTGTAAATACCCCCAAGGTTCACTGATGCCCTTCAGGGAAGGAAATTTGCCATCTTTACCTGGTCTGACCTATATGTGACGTCAGGCCCACGCCAATCGAAGGAAGGTGGTTAATTCAACCTGAAAAGTCCTTCTGGATCACTAACTAGGCCTCAACAGATCCTACTCCATCTTACTCTGTACCTCAGGTTTCTGAAGAGTGCCATCGTGATTTGCCCAGCTATCAGCCTACCTCCAGGTCCAATCAGACATTATATATGGGTGTTGCCCCTGTACCATGCACGGGTACCCACAAGCCTTCTTCACATGAACCAGCCTCCTCCACAGCATTTGGACCAGAGCACAACTCCTCTTTGATCAGCTGTACTACACCAAGCTTGTGTACTTAGTTTCTGGTCAAGCAAAATATCTTGCAGGAATATTAAAACAGCCTCAGTTTACCATGTTTATAGACCTGACTTGCACATCTAGTCAACTTCATAAATTGAAACAAACTCAAGTGTTAACCAAAGAGATAACAGAAGGATGGTGATGGAGTCAATGAGAGTAAACCTTTATCCAGCAGTTGTGGTGAATTGGAGGCCATAAGAGGTTCAATGCAAGAAACTGGGTAGGAATATGCAAGAGAAAACATTTCAGAGTTGGGAAACAAATTCAGTTCCAGGATTTGAGATGGAGGAAGAACTTTGTCAACATTCAAGTTTAGAAGGGATGGAAGGATATGGAATCAGGGAGGGAAAGCAGACAAAGCACAGAAATAGAAAAATGGGAGGAATAGGCCATTCAGCCCTTCAAACTTATTCAGTGTGATCATGGCTGATCAGGAGTTCGCAAGCACTGCAGATGCTGGAGTGACCAGAAGAAAGGTCTGCTCTGAAATGTTGACTCTCCTGCTCCTCAGATGCTGCCTGTCCTGCTATACTTTACCCAGCTCCACCCTTTATCAACTCATGGCTTATCATCCAACTCTGTATCCACTGCTGCCTGATACCCTTTGACCCCTTTAGCCTTAAGAACCTTCAATGCTTTGGCCTCAACCACTTTCTGTGGTAGAAGATTCCAATGTTTCCACACTGTAATCTAATCTAATCTAAACACGCTTTGGGTGAAGAAATTTCTCAGTCTGAGATGACCACCCTTGCATCCTTAATCTGTGGTCCCTGGTTCTGGACTCCCCCGTAATCTAGAACATGTCTCTTGCATCAACCAATCTTGAAGACCATTCTGACACCAATCTAGACTGAATGAATATCTTTTTTAACACATTGCAGCTTCTAAACATTGTTTTACGTCTTTAATTATCTGCATATGCTCCACAGGGATCAGTGTTTGCTAACTGCAGGAGGTGGGGTCCACACCCAACACATGTGGTTACAGTGGCTGTGACATCACTACATTCCACCAGAAACTGTGGGACAGCAAAATGCAGAAGAACCCAACTGCTCACTCCAAAAAACTGCATCACTAAAGACATTGATGCAACAAACCCACCTAAACTCTTAAAAGGCAACACATTTTGTGCGATTGCAACATTCAAGTACAGATTAATCATGCGACCCATCACCAGCTCTCCGAACACAACACCGTTTAATAAAATATTAAACATGTGCAATTTATATCAATTCAATAATGCAAATGGGACCTGCTGGTAGTTTGCGTTACAACTCATCAGCTTAACAAAAATGGATCTTGGATTTAAAATTAACTGATCTAGCATCAATTTTTTGCCATTTGTGGGAGGAAATTAGAAACATCCTCCATCCTGTGTGTGTGTGTAGAAGTGCTTGCATAAAGCAAAATCAATCTCGCCATGAGACTTCACTTGTAAAATCAATATCATGGACCGATTTTCTCCCAACATCCTGCTACTCAGCCAGGCGTTACCTGCTGAGCCCAGATGACGAGCTGCAATACTCAACCAGAGATGCTAATATGAGGAGACTAGCTCCACTCACTGCTCACAATGTGGTCTCCTCTGCACTGGGGAAACAAAGCGTAGACTGGGTGACCGCTTTGCAGAACATCTACATTCTGCCCACAAAAAACACTGAGCTTCCAGTTGCCTGCCACTTCAACACACCACTGTTCCCTGGCCAACATTTGTCCCAGGCTTGCTGCAGTGTTCCAACAAAGCTCAGGGCAAGCTGGATGAACAACACCTCACTTTCCACTTGGGGACCCTGCAGCCTCCAGACTCAACACTGAGTTCAATAATTTTAGGGCCTGAACTCCCCATGTCCTAGCCCCCTATCCCACACACCAGGCCTTGTTATCACACAGTCCGCCATTACACACTACTCACTGTTAGCCAAAGTTAAAAATCACACCACACCAGGTTATAGTCCAACGGTTTATTTGGAAGCACTAGCTTTCGGAGCGCTGCTCCTTCATCAGTTGATGTTGGAGCAGTGCTCTGAAAGCTAGTTCTTCCAAATAAACCTGTTGGACTATAACCTGGTATTGTGTGATTTTTAACTTTGTCCACCCCAGTCCAAAACTGGCACCTCCACATCATATTGTTAATCATTCAGTTTCCATTAACAGCTATTCAGCCTCTTTGCCAGATTGTTATCCACTCCTTTGTCTGTCCAACTGTTCGCTCTCTGTGGGCTCTATCCCCACTTTTCGTTTACTCCTCCGCCCATCCTATCCTCTGCATATAAACCCACATTTTCCTAGCTACCATCAGTTCTGAGTAAGGGTCATCAGGACCTGAAATGTTAACTCTGATTTATCTTCACAGATGCTGCCAGGTCTTCTGAGCTTTTCCAGCAATTGCTGGATTTCAAATTTACAACATGCACAGTTCTTTTTTGCTTGTATAAATTACAAAATTTGCACTTGCATCATACAGTTTGACTAAGGCACAGGGTCACAGTGATAGGAACTGGTCCATTAAATATTAATGCAAAGTAGCTTTTTTTTTTAAAAAAAAGCAGCCAAGAGTTTGCTTACTTCTTAAGTCAAACTCTCATGAAATGCAAACATTTTTCCTTACACAAATTTTCACTTTGCAGTGTTAAATAAGCTGCTTAATTCAAACAACAGAAATGATTTGCAGTGAACTGTACTGCCTATTGAGAACGTGGTCAGAAACTGCACCCTTTAAAGAAAGTTCAGATACTTGATACGAAGGAACGAGACTAAAAAAGCAACACGGGCGCACAGAAAATATATTTTTTAAAAACACACTTGAAAAGGTCCATTAAGAAGCAGAAACATCTGTGTTCAAGCAGAGCCTGGAAGAGACTGAATGGTACCGGGAGTTTGAATGCAGTGCCTAGACATGAATACAGCTTGGGCTGACTGCATTCAAACAGAGATTGGTTCTTAGGGGAGTGAGTGCGGGACCATTTCCCAGAGGACCAGAATCCACAGCACAAAACTGCTTATTCACCACTAATTGGAAGCTCATTTGTGTTACCAACTTAGTACTGCAGGGTCCCTCATCCCAAAGGAGAGAAAGCAAAATTGGCAAATATCCAGTTTTTGGCTTGACATAGCCATAAAAATGCTGCTTCTGTTCACGTCCCATGTAAAAAGAGAAAGATTTCAACAGCGTGCAGAAATTCCATCTCTCTCACTATAGATTATGGAATAGCTTCAGTAACTTCAGATTTTAGGCCCTACCCCCACATTTTGGTTTTGATTCCACACCCTTTGTTGACTGGGTCTTTTAGCTACCCACCCCCCCAATGTTCATTATTCTCACCTTTTGAAAGCAAATGCTTAGAAATCACTTTGAAAGCCCTATCGTATCCTTAAACCGCTGTTGTCTGCGAGTAATCTCCTGCTTCAGTGTCCATTTGTTTGCATATCTCCTTTGCTAACAGGGATTCTGTTAATTCTGCAATTGCCTCAGAGAAATTAATTATGCAGTTCAAAAGCACAATAGTATCTGCTGCATTTGTGCTTACAGTGGTTGGCTGAACTTTCTCTGGATTCAAGCATGCATCGTTCCATTGTGGAATTACTCTGCTTCATAGAGATAGAGAGAGAGAGAGAGAGAGAGAGAGAGATAGAGAGAGAGAGATCAAACCCATAGATCATTTGTGACTATAGTTGTAAAAAGTTAATTAAACTGTTGTCATGGCTTTAGAAAATAAAGCACATTGAGGACAAGGGATAGATTTTACCAGATCCTGAGAGTACTGGGCTACAGGCCACTACTTTCAAACCTTTGAAAATGTACGATAGCTAGATTAAAAATACTCCCAAGTGTACAACAGTGAAGGCAAGAACTGTCTGTAGTATTGATCTGCAAAACCTTCCCACGAGGAGGAGATCCGCAACTGTTGGAATGCTGGGGTCCAGGACTTAAAAGACCCACAAAAAAAAAGTCTCGAGGGCCAACTCCCTCCATTCGCTTGTTACCTGTCCACTGGCATTGGCGAGCGTGTGGTGGCGGGAAAGCACAGCAGGTCAGGGAGTATCCGAGGAGCAGGAGAATCAAGGTTTCGGGCATAAGCCCTTCATCAGGAAGGAGGCTTGTGAGCCAAGGGGGTGGAGAGATTAATTGGTTGGGGGAAGGTAGCTGACAGTGTGATAGGTGGGGGAGAAGATGATAGGTTGGAGAGGAGGATGGAGTGGATTGGTGGGAAAGATGATGGACAGGTCGTGACTTGTAGAGAGAGGCAAACTTCTTTAAGGTAGGCATCCTTGGAAGATGCTTCAAGTAAGGCATTGCTCTATCACTGCTAAGTATTCATTTTTTTTTAAAAAAGGGGGGCGCGGTGTATCAGCAATGGCAGCAGGCTCCCTTCTGCCTCAGAATCCTAAGTTCAAGGCCCATTCTAGTCCAGCACTGAGGGAGTACTCCACTCTCAAGGCAGGCCATCTTCTGAACGAGACATTCAGAAGGCTGGGAAAAAATCCTTGGCATTTCCAGAAAAGAAGAGCAGCCCTCCTTGGTGTCCTGGAAAACACAGATCATTAGCTCACTGCTGTCTGTGGGAGCCTGCTGTTTGCAAATTGACTGCCACATTGTCCTACAAGATGACACTGACTATATTGCAATAAGGTGTTTCTTGGGGCAAAAACACTTTGGGTCTTCCGGAGGGCAAGGCTCGATCGAAGTGCAGACCTAAATTGCTAATAAAAGGGAATTCCCAACCTTCGCCAGTCTACTTTATGTTCCAGTTGTTGTAGAACCAAGGCCCAGATATTTAAGCCTAGCGGGCACATATCTTGGAAATACTGCAAGTGGAAATGCTGAGGATCAGTTTGCAAAGTAATGCCATCTGCAAATAGAAACAGCTGATATTCAGTATTTTGAGGGAACTCCTGATGCGTGAAATCTTGGCTTGTTGGTGCTACACAGCAGGAGTTCTTGCCATTTCATCAAGTCCTGTTTTCTAGAAAGGAGTAAGTGAAGACTGCAGATGCTGGAAATCAGAGTGGTGTGGTGCTGGAAAAGCACAGCAGGTCAGGCAGCATCCGAGAAGCAGGAAAAGGACTTATGCCTGATGAAGGGCTTATGCCCGAAACATCAATTCACCTGCTCCTCGGATGCTGCCCGACCTGCTGTACCTTTCCACATGCTCCATCCTGTTTTGAGAGAAAGCTGCTTCTGTCACTGCATATGTGGTACCCCTTGTGTTGGTCAGCAGTGGTTAAGAAAGGTGGCCTCTTTCCAGATACCCTGAGGTCTAAAAACTGAAAATAGCTGACCGCCACTCCCATCGAACCCCTTCCTACCCTAGTGTCTAAGGAGTGATTACCACAAAAGCAAACCCATGTGCCACCTTGAAGCTCCCAAGAAATGGAAGGTGCTGGAGGTGAGAGAGATTGGGAAAGACCAGGCCACGGAAGGATATAAAAAATTAATTGGCCTAACAACAGCCAAATCATCATGGTAGCCATTGACCCATGCTCAAAAACTAAATTTACTGAGAATATTGAGGCTGCTGGAAATCGGAAATGGAAGAAGCAAGCACTGGAACCCATGCAGTTGGCAGACAATCCAGGTTCATGTGGGCCAACAGTGCTGAAGGCTGGAACCGCTCACTGTGTGCATGGCCTCTCCAGATGCTGGCTGATCTGCTGGCGGTTATCCAGTAAATGTGTGCCTTTGCAGCTTACAGATGAGCTTGTACTAGGGCTCTTGTGGTGCACCTCGTGATCCTATCTCAAAGGCAGGAGACCCAGGTTCAAAGTTCACCTGCTCCTAAGATGTGCAATAACATCTCTGAACAGGTAGGATTACAAAATATCCAAGCGTATTATTTTGGTTTATTAAGAGTCTGTTTACAGGTCAGTCTGCAGTTGTGTCCCTGTGCTTCCCTGCACTATACAAATCGTGCCAAAAACCACTATACAAAACCATTATACCCGTCAGTCGAAAGCCTGCGTTAATCAAACAATGTCTACAATTTGTTCGTATTTAGCCAATCCGTGCTGATGAAATACATTATAGCACAACGAACTGTACTTTTTAAAAAGGTTTGCATTGACCATTTGGTTGCATCTTTGATGCAGTGCCTCAACAGAGGCTCTCTAACCATTTGCTGCTTTAAATGAGTAAAAAATATCTAAAGACAATAGGAACAGTTTGGAGGGATATGGGCCAGAAGCAGGTCGGTGGGACTAGTTTAATTTGGGATTATATTCGGCATGGACTAGTTGGACCGAAGGGTCTGTTTCTGTGCTGTATGATTCTATGATGAGCTCATCTCTGTCCAAATAATCTTTTGCCTCATTTATTTCCATTAAAACTTTCACCCAACTACATCAAGCAATGGTTCGCTTGTAAAATGTGATCTTAACTCTTGAAGCGCTCTCCCTTGCCACTCCACAGCAGCCCAGTCCAAACACACATCAGGAGCAGTAGGCTTTGAAACTTAGCCCTGTTCCTGATTCAGCTGTCTGGCTGCCAGGGCAGCAACTGTCCTTTCTGAAGCCACACATCCATGTGTTCAGTTATCGTTGACCAAAATTTATCTGGCACCAGCCCATGGTACCACCACACCCACTGCCTGGAATCAGCTTTTAGTTCGCCAAAGCCCATGCTATTTTGTAAAGCTACACGCCACCACAATACAAGTAAACTAGGCTATATACACACTATGCAGTCTGTTATAATGTGTACCATAGCAGAACCTGGATATCCCCTTGGTTTGTGTACACTTGGCCAAGAAAATACAGGAACACAGTCACATTCAGATTTGCTTTACAATTAATGTTAGTGGCTCAGCAAATTGCAATTAGAGTTAATTGACAACACTAGATATTTAGCACTAGCACACTCAATGATTACTCAAAACAAAAATCAACCCTTTACCCATGTATTCTCCAAATTAATGTCCCAATTTCAAAGCTCTCTCCAGAGTCCTAGACTGTGTCTGCATCTCCTAAAGTCAGTTCCCTCCTACTCCATTTCAGCTTGGCAACATTCAGATGACCCAGATCCAAATTCATCCAACTTCCTGCCCCATCACTAGAGGCTCTATCTTCATGCAACCAAGTTCCAACACTGGAATCATTTCCTTAAACCACACCACTGTTCTCTTAAAAATAACTCATCTTAGAATCTCCAACAGGGCTCTTGTGATGCAGTGGTATTACCTCTCACTCTGAGCTAGGAGGCCCCACTTGCACCAGAAATAACATCTCTGAATAGGACGATTAGAAAATATCTTGAACCTAGTTTTACTCAAGACTTTAGGCCCGCTTCTTTGGCACTATATCTCACTATACTTCGGTTACACTCAATGGGATGCCATTAAAAAGACACTAGACAAACACAAGATATGCAAACGGCTGATGTAATGCACCTCTTCAATCTTTCAGAGAGCCAATCACACCACAGCTCTTCTGTACCTTTCCAGTTATCTAAATTCTCCCTTTGAAAATTTGATCTTTTGTACATTCACTCATGTATGAGAGAGGCAATGGTCTCATGGTATTATGGCTGGACTGTTAATCCCGAGATTCAGGTAATGTTCCGGGGACCAGGGTTCAAATCCTGCACAGCAGATGGAATTTGAATTCAATAGATGTCTGGAATTAAGAATCTAATGATGAATGATTGTCAGAAAAAAAATCCCATCTGGTTCTCTAACCTCCTTCAGGGAAGGAAATCTGCTGATCTTACCCGGTCTGGATTTAAGAATCTAATGATGAATGATTGTCAGAAAAAAATCCCATCTAGTTCTCTAACCTCCTTAAGGGAAGGAAATCTGCTGATTTTACCTGGTCTATCCTACGTGTGATTCCAGATCCACAGCAACATGGTTGGCTCAACTGTCGTCTGGGCAATTTAGGGATGGGCAATAAATGCTGCCTAGCCAGTGTTGCCCGCGTCCCATGAATGACTAAAAACTCCCTCTGCCTCAACAACCATGACCTTCAACTGCGTAGAACTCACATTCTGGAATTTCCACCCATGACTGCCATTACTCCAAATTCAAACAAGTCTTTTTTTTTTAAAATAATCCTTCCTATGCTACCTCACTGCTGAGCAGTGATATAGACACAAACACGCCTTGTATTCTCCATGGAAACATCACTACCAATTAGTGCCCGCCTGCCAAGCAATCAGCAATGTCCTCTCATACAGCATGGTTTCCTTTTTACATTGGTATTCGTGAGAATGGGCCTGAATGCATTTTTCAGAAACACTCAAAAGTCAAGTTGTTGTTGGTATTCCAAGTAGAATGTACACACACCCACAGCACCCGCCCTCAAATTTCTGCTGTCTATTTTTTGCGCCCCAGTTGAGGTCAAGCATATGGTTGGAGCTGAAATTCAGCGCTGTAGATCTTATAAAATCCACTTAACACACTTCAGATTGGCTGAATCGTCTGTAGCTTCCCTCTCCCACATGTTGTACGTTGTTGCCATCTTCCCCACCCACTCGCCCTCTCACTGCACCTTCATGTTTCATTGGGTCGCAACTGGTCAAAAGTAATGGGTTGAAATTATTTTTAAGTTGAAAGCCTTAGCAAAAACAAAATAACCAATGCTACCAAATGGAGGATATGTCATTTGAAAATTTGAATTACTTCTGCCAAAAAAAACAAAATTGATTTTGCAACCACAAGAGCGCTTAAAGAAACCCAGTGGGTCCATCATGTTAGGCAAACTACTAGGGTCAGAGATATCAAATACCTTCATCAACAGTGAACAGGAGACAAGCTGCCTCTTTGAAACTTCCCCTTTAATTTCTGATGTCCTGCTACAGCATTTTGCCAGTTTGGTCCAAATGGGTGCACTCCTGCCTTGGAGCCGAAAAGGTTCTGGGCTCAGACCCCACTCAAATTATACGTATTATCTGATAATTAAAGGGAAGGTTTCTTTGCTTATTAAATTGGCCTCGAGCACTGAAATTTCCTCTCGACACCACACCACCTCGGTCCCATCCTTGAAGATGTCCTTAAAACCCACCTCTTCGACCAAGCTTTTGATCATCTGTCCTAAGGTCTTTTCACTTTGGCTTCAGATCAACCTTTGTTCGATTATGGTCCAGTAAAACGCCCGAGGTCATTTTACTAAGATTAAAGCTCTAAGTAGATGTTGTTGAACAAACCCGAGAATGTATAATTAGCATTACAGCCTTCTGAGAAAAAGGTTGAAAAATCCAAGGGACTGACCATCTCCTGACGTGAACAGGAAATATTCCCAATCACTGCTGGACAAACAGCAGGAAATGTCACCCAGTGTGCCGGACAAAATTCCTCCTTCGACTAACATCACAATCCAACCAACCAGCCCTGATTAAATGTGGAACCTTGCTACAACAGAAAGCTGAAAATAGTGACCCAAACTGATTCAGGGGTTTGAAACATTCTGGGAGAATGACAAATTGCTATACTGGCAGGTGTTTAATTTCTACAATTCAAATGATTAAATTTTAAAATGCTAAATATATTACACAAAGTGTTATTACAAATATGGCAATGGAAGATTAAGTTGTTAAAGTTGTCTAACAAATCCTTCAGGACTCAAATAGGATTGTGCAAACAAAACTGTCAAAAGGACAGAATGAATGGTGTGTAACTTTTCATAGACATACACACATGATAGATATTACTGGTTAAGATCAACTATACTATTCTGTCAACCATCACTATTTTACAACATTGATTGCTAGAATGGTAACACAGGATTCAACATAATCACAACAATCATCATTAAAACAGGACCAAGGGACTTGAGTAGAGTGCTGCACTGGTTTAAAACACGTCACAGTTACACTTTGATGGCCCATTTAAACTTATGTCCAATTAATAACTGAGAAATTAGAAGCCATTTATTTGAATTCAAATCATCTTTACAAATTCCTTCTGTAAACAAAGAGACTGTCAATTCATGTAAAAGAACTTCCCTGTTAAAAGTTTAGAAATACCTGGGATCAATGCTAAAACTATTCCCTTTCAGGGACTTCTCCCCACCTGACAAAGTCCATTGGCAATAATATTCAGGAAAACTTAGACTTAACATTTCTGCAACTTTCGAATGGGTGTGGAGGGAAAAATTAATGCTTGAGAGAACACGGTGGTTTTTAATTAAGGTTCATCCTGAAAAGCTCCCTAACTCAGGACTCTGCTCCAAGTACTATCTAATATGACATTCCCTTCTCAATCTGACAATCGCTACAGTGTGGAAGCAGGCCATTTGGCCCATCAAGACTGCACCAACCCTCCGAAGAGCATTTCACCCAGACCCACCTTCCTACCATATCCCGATAACACTGCATTTACCATGGCTAACCCACTTAGCCTACACATCCCTGGGACTTTATGGGCAATTTCCCATGCCCAATCCACTGAACCTACACATCTTTGGACTGCAGGAGGAAACCAGACCACCCGGAGGAAACCCACGCAGACATGGGGAGAAGGTGCAAACTCCACACAGACAGACAGTCACCCGAGGCTGGAATCAAACCTAGGTCTCTGGTGCTGAGGTGACAGTGTTGACCAACTGTGCTACCCCAACATATTTGCAAAGGAACTGAAGGGCAACAAATATCCTTGTAAACCATACCCCAAAAGGACCCATTTTGGACCGAATTAATGGCAAATATTCCAAACTAACAGAACCCAAACACATGAACAAGGAAAAAGAGGCCATTTGAACCCTTCCAACCTCTTCTGCCAACAATGAGATCATGTCCGATCTAATTTTAACCTCAACTTCACATTTCTGTGTATTCTGATAACTCTTAGCCCCAATTAGAATGAAAAATCCAACTTTACGCTTAAAAATTTTCAGAAATTCTGTATCCTTAGTCTCTTTGGGAAGGGAATCCCAAAGACTTCCAACCCTCAAAACTGCACAACCCAATGCAAATGTAATACTTTTTGAAACAAAAACATACAATGGTGTGAATGGGAATGAAAAGTCAGTTGCACTAAGAGGACAAAAACATAAAACTCAGACACAAAACCCTTTGAAGAGCAATACTGCAATCAATCAATGCCAAACGCAGAATAAAGCACTTGAGTGCATCTTTGAACTGTGTTTATGAGCTGCACTGAATTGTTTTAAGATTCTCTTTGAATCTATTTTTAAGCAACGTTTATGACTAAATGATTGTTCTTGTGGGGTGGGATGGTGGGAGGAGGGAAACATAATATTCAGCATTTCCAAATCACAGATAACATCCAATGTTGAAATTGTTCCTGATTTTATTGGTTTCCCTTTCACACTTAGCTTTATTTGAGGATGATATGTGCTCGCTGTATTCTTCCACACTTCCCATGACACCCGAGCGGGGCAAGTCGCTCCTTGCAATTTGAAAAAGTTACACAGTGCATACAACAAACTGTACCAGTGGAAAACAGCACAGGAACTGCACCTATTTGCTGATCTGAGCAAAACTGTGGAGTGTTTGTCTTTAAAAGCTGTTCCCAAACCCCCTTGCAGATTTCCTTTTACTACCAGCCCCAATTAAAATCACAGTGCAAGGTTACAGTTCATTAGCTGTGTTGTCACACTTTTGAATGATAACAGGTGGTGGGGGGCAGGGCAGGCTAAAGGAATCAAACTGGCTGCAAGCTTAACCCATTCAGATACGCAATGAAAAGCAAATGCCACAAGTTCCTTACTTTAAAAAGTTTAGGCAAATATTAAAGAAAATCATTTTAAAAAAGGTTTGCCAAATTAAATTTATATTAAAAACTTTCACAACTTATCCTCAGACGGTTTTCAAAAGTTGCGCATGCACAATACATTTAAAAAACAATTTTCACACAAAACATATTGACAATTAATTCAGGAGGTAACTGCCAGCAAATCGCTGGTATTGAGAATAAATGTCAACAATAGTTGCAAGAAGGTATTCTTTACCTGATGCAATAACAGTAATAAAACTGATAGGTTAGGGGTTAATCAAGATTGTAATACAGTTAAAAGTAGCACTGCTTTGAAAAAGTATCTAATTCTTTTTTTTTGGTACAGAATCTACATACACATTTCAACCTAGGGAAAGCATATACTGGAGGCTGTTTGGCCCTTTGTCCACATGCCAGCTCATCCAGAAAAACTGTTCAGTTCACCTCCCCCCACCCCGATCTCCATGCATTCTGACAATTTCACCCTCCGTATCTTCCAACTTCAATCCAATTCACTTATGAAAGTTGCCTTGATTATTGTCAACTTTCAAGCAAGACACTCCCATGTGCTCACAGCTCACGGACACAAACAAACTCACACACCCTTCCTGGGTCATTCGGGTCAATGATCTGAAAACCCTTGGTCAATAGACCCTCTTGGAAATCAGCAGAGGGTAGCCTCAATTCATTCATTCAATTCATTAATAACAAATGTGAAAAGGGCAAGGGGAGAAATTTCATTTTGATGGGAAAGGGTTAGTGGTGATTGTGCAAAACTGAGATGTTCACCCAGCACTACCTTGCTAGTGGCTGTGGGGCAGAGTGAGAGAGAGGGAGAGAGCAAGAGCGAGTGAGAGTGACACACACACAATTACCTTGCGAGTGGCTGCAGTGCAGAGACACACACACACGGTTACCTCGTGAGTGGCTGCAGTGCAGAGAGACACACTTACCTGACGAGTGGCTATGGTGCAGACACACACACTGTTACCTCGTGAGTGGCTGTGGTGCAAAGACACACACGCACACACACAGTAACCTCGTGAGTGGCTGTACTGCAGCGACACACAGTAACCTCGCGAGAGCATGTCTAACAGACACATAGTTACCTTCCTGATGGTTGTGGTGCAGAGATAGTACACACACACACACACACACACACAGTTACCTTGCTAGTGGCTATGGTACAGACTGACAGACAGACAGACACACACAGTTACTTTGCCAGTGGCTGTGGTACAGACAGACAGACACACACAGTTTTGTGGGTAGGGCAGTTGATGTGGTATACATGGACTTCAGTAAAGTCTTTGATAAGGTTCCACATGGTAGGCTGTTGGAGAAAATGCAGAGGCATGGGATTGAGGGTGATTTAGCAGTTTGGATTCAAAACTGGCTTTCTGAAAGGTGGCAGCCAGTGGTGGTTGATGGAAAACATTCAGCCTGGAGTCCAGTTACTAGTGGTGTGGCACAAGGATCTGTTTTGGGACCACTGCTATTTGTCATTTTTATAAATGACTTTGACGCAGGCATAGCTGGATGGGTTATTATGTTTGCAGATGACACTAAAGTCGGTGGAGTAGTGGACATGTGGAAGAATGTTGCAGGGGGACTTGGATAAACTGCAGAATTGGGCTGAGAGGTGGCAAATGGAGTTCAATGCAGCTAAATGTGAGGTGATTCACGTTGGGAAGAATACCAGAAAGGCAGAGTACTGGGTCAATGGAAAGATTCTAGGTAGTGTGGATGCGCAGAGGGATCTTACAGTCCATGTACACAGATCCCTGAAAGTTGCCACCCAAGTGGATAGTGCTGTTAAGAAGGCATACAGTGTGTTAGGTTTCATTGGTAGAAGGATTGAGTTCCAGAGCCGTAATATCATGCTGCAACTATACAACACGCTGGTGCGGCCACACTTGGAATATTGTGTACAGTTCTGGTCTCCATATTTCGGGAAGGATGTGGAAGCATTGGAAAACGTGCAGAGGAGATTTACCAGGATGTTTGCCTGGTCTGGAGGGAAGGTCTTATGAGGAAAGGCTGAGAGACTTGGGTCTGTTCTCATTGGAAAGAAGAAGGCTAAGAGGGGATTTGATAGAGACATAGAAGATGATCAGAGGATTAGATAGGGTAGACAGTGAAAGTCCTTTTTCTAGGATGATGACATCAGCTTGTATGAGGGGGCATAGCTACAAATTGAGGGCTGATCTGATTTAAGATAGATATCAGAGGCAGGTTCTTTACTCACAGAGTGGTAAGGGCATGGAATGCCCTGCCTGCCAATGCAGTTAACTCAACCACATTAGGGAGATTTAAACAGTCCTTGGTTAGGCATATGGATGATGATAGGATAGTGTAGAGGGATGGGCTTAGATTAGTTCACAGGCCTGCGCAACAGCGAGAACCAAAGGGCCTGTTCTACGCTGTATTGTTCTATGTTACCTTGCTAGTGGCAGTGGTACAGACAGACAGACAGACACACACACACAGTTACCTTGCTAGTGGCTGTGGTACAGACACAGACACACACAGTTACCTTGCTAGTGGCTGTGGTACAGACAAACACACACACAGTTACCTTGCTAGTGGCTGTGGTACAGACACAGACAGACACACAGTTACCTTGCTAGTGGCTGTGGTACAGACACACGCACACACAGTTACCTTGCTCGTGGCTGTGGTACAGACACACACACACACACACACACACACACAGTTACCTTGCTAGTGGCTGTGGTACAGACACACACAGTTACCTTGCTAGTGACTATGGTACAGACACACACACACACACACACACACACAGTTACCTTGCTAGTGACTATGGTACAGACACACACACACACAGTTACCTTGCTAGTGACTATGGTACAGACACACACACACACACAGTTACCTTGCTAGTGACTATGGTACAGACACACACACACACAGTTACCTTGCTAGTGGCTGTGGTACAGACACACACACACACACAGTTACCTTGCTAGTGACTATGGTACAGACACACACACACACAGTTACCTTGCTAGTGGCTGTGGTACAGACACACGCACACACAGTTACCTTGCTAGTGGCTGTGGTACAGACACACGCACACACAGTTACCTTGCTAGTGGCTGTGGTACAGACACACGCACACACAGTTACCTTGCTAGTGACTATGGTACAGACACACACACACACAGTTACCTTGCTAGTGGCTGTGGTACAGACACACGCACACACAGTTACCTTGCTAGTGGCTGTGGTACAGACACACGCACACACAGTTACCTTGCTAGTGGCTGTGGTACAGACACAGACACACACAGTTACCTTGCTAGTGACTATGGTACAGACACACACACAGTTACCTTGCTAGTGGCTGTGGTACAGACACACACACACACACAGTTACCTTGCTAGTGGCTGTGGCGCTGGAGCCCTCTACCACCGGTACATTGGTGACCTGTACAGACAGGTAGACGTTGTCGATCAGGGGCCAAGCTCCCTCTACCTTGCAGGTCTGAAACTCGTTCCGAAACGTTCTGAGGTGGGGGTCCCCGAACAAGCCGCAGTGAGCGAAGGAGAGGGGCTGCGGGCCGGCGCCCCTCAGCGCGCTGCCTTTGCTCCGGTAGCGGCAGAGTTCCGGGACACGGCTCCTCTCTGTAGCCGCCGGCCTTACCGGGGCCGTGGGTCCCGTCTTGGAGCAGTTGTGCTGCAACATCAGGTCGCTGATGCCCAGCACAGCCGAGTGGTAGACCAGGTCTCCCCGGCAGTACTTAGCCGTCTTCCTGGTACATTGGGAGTAAGCTCGGAGAGCGATACAGAAATCGCCGCTGTTTCCTCCAGCAGTGCTTCCAGCTCCCTCGCCTTCCTCTTGTAATCCAATCCCCGGAGAAGTAGCAGCTACAAAATCGGCGTTACACCTCTGAATCCTACACTGCTGGCAATGCACTGAGAACAGCAAGGAGAAAAATTAGCTCATTTCTCAAATGCTGGAGTAAAAAAGATCTTTCTAAAACGTTGCATTTAGCAAAACAAAATTCCAACGAAACAAATCTGCAAACTTTTAAGACAAAGATAAACTGAAACAGTTTCCAAACTCCAGGCCCCTTAACGAAAGCGATCAGAAACTCCCAAAAACGTTTTCAGGCAAACTTTTATAAATCAGGTCCACAAATTCTTCCAAATTTCCAACTTACTTTAAAACACACACACCATGTTGTGAAGCTGTCAGGAAAGTTTACAAATTTCAAACCATTTTTGATTAAAAAAAACCCTTTCCCACAAGGGCTGCATGCAGTTTCCCCTCCTCAAACCCTGCCAGAAAAGTCGTTTAGCCAAGGCACACACAAGAAAATAAAGTTTGCTTTCAAATTTTCTTACCTGAATTCAGACACAGGGAGAAAACGAACATTGTAACAGCAACCGAACACAGCCTTTTAGCCAAAGGATAGCGGCTTCCTGTCCCCATACCAATCCATCCAGCGTAGCTTGGGTTTATCGACTGCTCGGCAAACACAACAACGCTCGTTCTGCAGAAGAAAAGTTCCAAAAGCATTCGAGCCCCAACCTATCAGTCAAACAGCCCAAGACAACCCAACCTGCTGAGGCCAGCCTGATAGACAGGCGGTCTGACAAATCACAAACAGGAAGGCGGTCTCCAGCGTTAAAGGGGAGGGTCAAATCTGGCGTGGGGACAAAAAAAAGGCAATTTCTTAATCCAACCCCTGAAGCTTCAGAAACCAAAGCAGACAGTGCTGGAGAAACTGAACTTTGGGGTTGTTTCAAACGAGGATGCTGCTTTCTAAGCCATTCATCGGGAGTCATAGAGTCCTCCAACATGGAGACAGGCCCTTTAGCCCAAATTGGTCCATGCCGACCAAAATGGCCATCCACACTAACCCCATTTCCCTGCACTTGGCCCATATCCTTCTAATCCTTTCCTATACAAACATTTGCCCAAATGGAGTGGCACGGTGGCTCAGTAGTTAGCACTAATGCCTCACAGTGCCAGGGACCTGGGTTCGATTCCACCGTCTGGTGACTGATTGTCCATGTGGAGTTTGCACATTAGATTAGATTAGATTACACTACAGTGTGGAAACAGGCCCTTCGGCCCAACAATTCCACACCAAACCGCAACCCACCCATACTCCTACATTTAACCCTTACCTAACACTACAGGCAATTTAGCATGGCCAATTCACCTGACCTGCACATCTTTGGACTGTGGGAGGAAATCGGAGCACCCGGAGGAAACCCAAGCAGACATTCTTCCCTTGTCTGTGTAGGTTTCCTCCAGGTGCTCCGGTTTCCTCCCACAGTCTGAACATGTGTTAGGTGAACTGGCTATGCTAAACTGTCCGTTGTTAGAGTCATAGAGAGGTACAGCATGGAAACAGACCCTTCGGTCCAACTCGCCCATGCTGTAGTGTTCAGGGATGTGTCGGTTAGGTGCTTTAGTCAGGGGTAATAGGGTAGGGGGTCAGGGTGGGTTACTCTTCGGAGGGTCAGTGTGGACTTGTTCGGCTGAAGGGCCTGTTTCCACACTGTAGGGATTCTAAATACCTTTTAAATGTTGTTAATGTGCCCACTTCTACTGGCAGCTCATTCCATATGCGTACCATCCTCAGCTTCCCTTTTATTCTTTCCCCTCTAACCTTAAACTGATGCCCTCCAGTCCTCGATTCCCCAACCCTGGGAAAAACAGAGTGTGGAGAAAGTGAGGACTGCAGATGCTGGAGATCAGAGCTGAAAATGTGTTGCTGGAAAAGCGCAGCAGGTCAGGCAGCATCCAAGGACAGAGAGCGAGGTAACGTTTCCAGTCTGGATGCTGCCCATCAGAATTGATCAGCGCCGCCTATTCGTGAATAAAATCGCAGCTTCTGATAACCACTAGAAGAAAATGTGACACTGGATTATTTCTCCAGTGTTGTGGAATGATTAGTCAGTGTTGGATTGAGTGCGTTGGAATGAGCGTGTGTTTCAGAAGTTTGTTTTGCTAGCCTGGCCAGTGTTGTGTTCCATCGCCCCTTTAAGTGCCTGGGCAGAGACAGGATAATGAGAAATGGGGCTTGGGACTGATCCAACACGTTCGGATGAGGTAGCAGGAGGTCCGGGCGAGTGGCTGTTTTTTTTTGCACTGACTCCGCCTTGCAGCCAGAACTATCAGCGGTCAACATCTCTGAATAAAAGCCCATTGGGTGCAATCAACAGCAGTGAGGAGTATTTACAAGCACATAACCTGCAAACCCCTTATCAGAACTGAGAATCAGACAGGGAAGGTTGTACGGTCAGAGGCGATAGGCGATCATTGGGGAGATCGAGCTTTCAAAAGACTTGAAGGTGGAAAGTTTGCCAAGGCGTTTAAATGATGTTCCTTGTCTCTTTCAGGAGGCAGACTTTGCATGACTTTATTTCAGCGAGATGCTCCCTGTTAGGGAAGGTATCTATGCGGTTATTTTAAAGATTTATAAATATATGTGTATCTCACAAGTGAAAGTAATAGTGATTCAATTTGACTTAAATCATTGGATCCTTCCCATTTTATATTTTTTAAAAATTATAAAAACACAGTCGAAGTCCTTTATATGTTCCTTTGGCTTATATTATCTGTATTTTTGCATCTACTATCAGAACCCCCCCCCCCCCCCAAAAAAAAGACGAACAAGAGCGTCTGTTTATACAAAATAAAAATCACACACCACCAAGAGCTGCTATCAGTTCTGAGGAAGGGTCACTCAACCCTGAAACGTTAACTCTGTCTTCTCTCCACAGATGCTGCCAGACCTCCGGAACTTTTCCAGCTATTCCTGTGTTTGTTTATGATTTACAGAATTCTCAGATCTTTCGGTTTTTTATTTAAGAATAAGGAAAGGACTGGCTCTCGTTATTAGGTTATTTCCTCTAAAATCTCCAACCTGCAGAAATAGTTTCCCTCTACCCATCCAAATTGTTCCTCTTAATCCCCTTCCAACAAGTCACCCCTTAACTTTTTTAAATTCCCAAGTTTTATAATCTCACTTGAACATTAATTTAACTCTTGGCACCCTGGCATTGTTTTGGTAAATTAATACTGGCCTTTTTCTGAAGTCCTTCATAGGGTATAGGGCCTTGAACTGCTTACAGTACTGTGCATGCACAGAGGTCAATAGACATAGTGGCCTGCGAGTGAAATTGGAAATCACTTTGATACGCAAAACCAACTTCAGAAGGTAATAATTGAAGCTCAATCAATTGTAAATTTTAAACCTAAGATTCATTGTGAGATTTTGGGCAAAGTTGGGTTAGAATTAGGTGACAGATCAGCCTCGATCTCTGAGAATGACAGAAAAGATGTGAGGCTCTGAATGTTGGTGTGTGTTGTAGGAGGAGAAATCGGCCAGTCAGCTCACCAAGCAATGAGATCATGGTTGGTCTGATAATCCTCAACTCACTTCCCTGCCTCTCTCCCACAAGGGGAAACAACGACTCTACCCTTTCAACAAAACTTTTCACTGTACTTAGGTACATGTGACAACAATAAATTAAATCAAATCAAGTCCCCTAAGAATCTTATATGCTAAAATAAGGTCAGCTCTCATTTTTCTAAACTCTTCTAAAATGACACAACTTGTTCTGATAAGGAATGAATTCATGTAAAACTCTGTTATCTCACTTTTTAGATTAGAATCAATCTAAACATTATAGCATAGACAGAGAAAACAGGAGGCTAACACCTTCAACATATTGTCTAGCTAACACCAATTGTTACAGCTAACGTGAGAGTGCAACTTTTAAAAAAAGGTTTTGTGATTTACACACAAAAGAAGTGAAACTATCATGGTATTCGAACAGATGAAAGACTCAACAGACAATCAAGGTATTTTTCAATGTATAATTTCAGTTACATCACACTGTAAATTTTTGCTATAAATTCTGTGCCTTACAATGGTGTCCTCCACAGTCACCTGATGAAGGAGCGGCGCTCCGAAAGCTAGTGCTTCCAATTAAACCTGTTGGAACATAACCTGGTGTTGTGTGATTTTTAACTTTGTTCTGATAAAAAATCTCTCCTCCACACTTGGGATTAACTAGTGAACTTTCTGTGGAATGCCTTCAATGCCAGTTCCCACGTTCCTGTCCCTCCATACTCATTCCTGTTGAACAAGGTGTTAAACAATGGCCAGTCTATGTTTTAGATAATAGTTTCAATAATGAGTGAAAAATGAAAAAAAAATAGAGTTGGTGACAGAATTTGTAAGGCCAACTCAAATCTTCCTAATACAGAGACGAAGAGTGCACATGGTGATGAAGTGGAGATACACATTTTTAAGTGTGCTAATGAGGGTTATAGGTTAGAGCTGCAGTTATTCTACATTTGATTTATCCCTTAACTTCAACTGTCCTCCTTGATTCTGTAGAACTTTGTGAACAGAGAAGTCCATTGAATTTAGATTAATCTGAATGACAGATACCTTTCTCACCAAAAGAATAAATATGTTAGCAAACGTGAACAATTGTAATGTTAAAATGTGCTCAACATTGAGTGGAATGCAGCAAAAATGACGTTGAAATTCAAATGTCTCGGTGAGAGTTTGGTTGAGATTCCTTCACCTCCCACTGGAATGCATCACACAGTCTGCATAGGGGTTATAGGGGCTGCATTTGGAAGGATTGTGCATTATTTAGGAGGTGCTACCTAAACCCCTAGGGGGTGGGTCCTTGTATCACGAGTCATTAACTGGCCACAAAAGAGAAAACAGCTTATGTAATAAGGGAGAGGGGGAAGGGAAAGTGATGGTCCTTGCAAAATCGGAGAATTGCACCTGATGGGCTTCATGTCAATCCTGTACAATATGACTCCCTGAGATATCATCTGAGTATGTCATTGGATATACGCACACTGGCTTATTATTCAATAAAAAGGATGAGTTAACAATGGATGCACTTCACACTGTGGCTGAAGGTTCTGGTTTGAAATCTGATAAAAGTCACACAACATTCATTGGGTAACTAGTGGGTCAGGATCATGAGACACAGAATTTATAGCAAAAGATTATAGTATCATGCAACTGAAATTATATATTGAACAAATCTTTTGCTATAAATTCTGAGTCTAATGGTCCTGCTTCACAACCTCCTGACAAAGGAGCAGCGCCCTGAAAGCTAGTGCTTGCAAATAAACCTGTTGGACTATAACCTGGTGTTGTGTGATTTTTAACTTTGTCCACCCCAGTCCAACACCGGCTCCTCCAAATCATCATCTGAAATCAGTAACTACAGTAAAACTGCTGTTTTAGTGGAAAGCTACAAATTATAGACACAACATCCTTCTGTTTTCCTGATTACTCATTTTTTACTTTTATCACAATAAAACCAACCACTGAGGAAACTGGGCCCTTAACCACAAATAAAAATGTGTAGCTTTTTGGAAATTACTTTTAAATTAAATTGAAGTTTTCAGATATTCAATTACCTTTTTCTTGAAAGTAGAAACTAAAAGGCTCAAAGATGTTAAGGGGGAGGGACTGTCGCAGAGATTTGTTTTTATGAGTTTGGAACAAACAGCCACTGTAGGCCAAACAAAAGTGATACTGTCTCTTTAAACCTCTCGACAGCCAACTGCTGAAGGCTGTAAAGCGCAGATGTTCTCATGCCACGTAGAAACACCACTGGCCTCTGTAAAGTGGTCAGTTCCAATTGCTTATCTCTTCGGCCGGCCTTGGTGCCACTCTCTTACTCACATCCCACTGTATCAGAAAGACTGCACGTTTGCTGGGATCTAGGTCACCTCCCTTAGCTTCTCTCCCACTCCCTTTCCACTTTGTTCCTGGTAAAAGGACCCCTGGGACAAGTGCTCATATAAAAGGCGTAAATGGATACAAATGGGTGATGTTGTGAGGGAAAGGACCGGCATCTGGTAAAGTGTTTCTCACATTTGCTCAGTCTTTTGAGTACAGGAGTTGGAAAGTCATGTTGAGGTTGTACAGGACATTGGTGAGGTTTCTTCTGGAATATTGTATCCAGTTGTGGTTACCTAGTTGTAGGAAGGATATTATCGAGCTAGAGAGGTTTTAGAAGAGATTTACCAGGATGTTGCTGGGTACGGAAGGTTTGAGTTACAAGGAGCAGCTGGATTGGTTGGGACATTTCTCACTGGAGCATAGGAGGTTGAGACATGACCGTATCGAAGTTTGTAAAATAATGAGGGGTACAGTTAGAGTTAATGGTAGTTGTCTTTTTCCTAGGATGGGCGATTTCAAGACCAGGAGGTACATTTTTAAGATGAGAGATGAGAAATTTCAAAAAGACTTAAGATGTAAACGTTTTACACAGAGGGTGGTTCACATGTGAAATAAACTTCCTCAGAAAGTGATGGATGCAGGATTAATTACAATGTTGAAAAGACATTTGGATAGATACATGAATAGGAAACGTTTGGAGGGATGTGGGCTAGGAGCAGGCAGGTGGGACTAGTTTAGGTTGGGATTATGTTTGGCATGGGCTAGTTGGACCCAAGGGTCTGTTTCTGTGGTGTATGACTCTATGACTTCACAACCAATATTTTTTTGCATGCTGTTACTGTTTTGTGGAGAGACACGCACTGCAGGACCCCATCAACTGCCAACAAAAGAAAAAGTACCCGTTTCCACAGCACTGGTCATGACCTCAGGACATCTCAGAACATTTCACGGGCCATGAAGTTGAACCAGTGAAATGTTTGAAATGTAATTCTACTTTTAGTGTCAACGAAGAGGCCAATTTATGTCGAGCAAGCTCCCATAAACAGCAAAGCGATCCTGACCTGAAAATCTGCTTCTTCGATGGTGTTTGAAGCTTCACTGTTTGAACATTAGCCAGGACAATGTAATTGCCTGACCGTTCAACAGATCCTCCCAAGATCCAAAGTGTCAACTTGGATTATAGAGCCCAAGTCGCTAGACATGAGCCCACCACTTCCTGATTCAAAAGCAATAGCACGCCCACTGAGCCGCACCAGAATAGTGGCCAGTTAATATGTTTCAAGGCTTTGGTTGAGAGATATCCTTTAACCGGGGATATCTGGAGAAACCTGTGTTCTTCTACACATAATGCAGTGGGATCATTCATGCCCACCTGAGATAGCATGAAGGTGCGTTGATGTTTTGTCCAAAAGAGATGGCACCTCTTACAGTGAAGCACTACCTCAATACTGCATGGAAATTGTTCTGCACACTGCAGATGACCTTGGAGTCAGCTCACAGGGAACACAGACAGTGCAAATAGGGCTTTAACTCCCTCAATGCACACTCTAATCTGCTCTGAAGTGCAAAAGGAGTGCCAGTTCATGTCCATTCTTAGCGAATGGGGTGGGCTAAAATTGCTTCATGCACAGGGAATACTTCCTGTAACAGTGAGAATGAGAAGCTGTAAGAAATAGCTCTACCAGTCAGAGGCAAGGAGGACTAAACTGCTGTCTAACTTGGATTTGGAGAGATTAGAGAATTAACTCGCTGGTTATTAGAATTTAATCAGAATGGCACCAGGGATATAGATCTGCAGTTTCATGGAGAGGTCAGTGAGTTTGAGATTGTTCTCCTTAGCACAAAGAAAGTTAAGAGGAGAATGGAATAAAGGTGTCAAAATCATGAGAGCTTTGATGGAGCAAGTCACAAGAAATTGCTTCCTCTGGCAGAATAGTTAGCCACCAAAGGATACAGATTGAAAGTAATTTGGAAATTTACCAGAGCTGAGGAAAATTTTTTTTTTGCGGGATGTGAAGAGCTGGAATACGTGGTCTGGAAGGTCAGTGAAAGCAGATTGAGTAGTAAGTTAAGAGTCAACCACATTGCTATGCATTTGGAGTCACATGTAGGCCAGACTGGGTCAAGAAAACAGATTTCCATCCCTAAAGGAACCAGGTGAGTTTTTCCTGATTATCAACAGCAGTTTTTATGGTCATCATTAGATACTTAATTCGAGATTTAAATAAAAAATGGAATTCAAATTCTATCTTTGGTGGGATTTGATTCCTAGAATATGACCTGGCTCCCTGGATTACTAGGTCTGATGATAATACCACCAGACCATTGGTTCCCAATGAGACAGAATGCTAACATTTAAAAACATAGATCTATTAAAGAGTGGGCACTGGCACTATAGGAAGTATGCCTCTCAGAGTCGTAGAGGCATACAGCACAGAAACAGACCCTTTGGTCCAACTCATCCGTGCTGACCAGACATCCTAAATTAATCTAGTCCCATTTGCCAGTACTTGGCCCATATCTTTCTCAACCCTTCCTATTCATATTTTGGATTAGTGGTGCTGGAAGAGCACAGCAGTTCAGGCAGCATCCGAGGAGCAGCAAAATCGACGTTTCGGGCAAAAGCCCTTCATCAGGATGGGCTTTGCCTGCAACGTCGATTTTGCTGCTCCTCGGATGCTGCCTGAACTGCTGTGCTCTTCCAGCACCACTAATCCAAAATCTGGTTTCCAGCATCTGCAGTCATTGCTTTTACCTTCCTATTCATATACCAATCCAGATGCCTTTTTTATGTTGTAATGGAACCAGCCTCCACCATATCCTCTGGCAGCTCATTCCATACACTCACCACCCTCTGCTCTCATTCTGTGTGATGAGGTTAGTCATAGAAGGGGTCACTTTGAGAAGGTTCCACATTCAGTTTGGTCCGGGGTGAACCCCCCAAAGTCTTGGTTCTCTGAGCCTTGTTGGCCGACAATGAGACTCCCAGTGGAGCTAGGAGATTCCCTGATGTTGAGATCGCAGAAGCTGGATTCAGAACCAAGGCAAAACAACAGGCAGCTCGTTCCCAACACAGTAACTTCCCATTGTCTCTCAGCCTGTGCTTTTACGCCTTTACTCTATCAACCAGCCTTGCACCTACCTTGACCTCTCCTAATAATCAAACCTGTACAATTCCTGCACTGTGCTCCCCACAGAATGTGCAGTATCACATGGTTTGCCAGCACAGGATGGGGCCACAATGAAGTGATTCTGGTGAAGGCAGCAATGATAACTTGTGCCTGGATGTAGCCAAAGATGGATGGCTTCAAGAATGGGCCAGTCTAAGTGGACCAAATGCGGTTTTGGTTTGTCCTCAGCCCCAGCTGTTCCTCCACAGAGAGCCCCTCCCCTTTCCCTCTGGAAACTTTAGACTTTACATTTAGAATGTTAAAATCAACTAGGAGAAAGTGAGGAGTGCAGATGCTGGAGATCAGGATCAAGAGTGTGGTGCTGGAAAAGCACAGCAGGTAAGGAAGCATCTGAGGAGCGGGAGAGTCGATGTTTCAGGCATAAGCCCTTCATCAGGAATCCTGATGAAGGGCTTACACCCAAAATGTCAATTCTCTTCTTAAAGAGTTGGGGTCATGGAGAGAGGAGGAGGTGTCAGAGTCAAGGGCAAGAGGGTGGGTTTCAGAGGTTACCCCCTTTGATGCCCATCCATGTCTCTTATTGCTCCCCCCTCCAGATTTGCACAATTAGATCGTATGCCCAAACGCAGTAGGCTGGTCATCCTGACTCCCCAGTCAGGAAACTAGCCACCTTTCCCTCCCACCAAAGAGTTGGCTGGTTGGAGAGGTGGTGAGTTGATGCACTCAAATGGCCTTTAATTGATTCACTTCAGCACCTCAGTTGGTGGGTGGTCAGGAAAGCCACCATTAGATGTTCTCAACTGTAAATGTAATAGTGAAGTGGCACAAAGGGGGTGAGTATCTCACCAGGGTCAAGTCTGCTAACTATTTCCTCTTCTCAGCAATTTGTTAATTAAATACGAATCTCCCGTGGCACTGTACCATTCTGAACCTGCTGCTCTGTAGCCGTACGATCACACACCATGTAACAATAAACAGTGCTTATCAGATGCTGAGGACCTCACCCTTAAACAGAAAAGACCTCGAGGTAGCATGGTGGTTAGCACTGCTGCCTCACAGCGCCAGGGACTCAGGTTTGATTCCAGCCTCAGGCGACTGTCTGTTTGGAGTTTGCAAATTCCCCCCGTGTCTGCGTGGGTTTCCTGTGGGTGCTCTGGTTTCCTCCCACAGTCCAAAGATGTGCAGGTTAGGTGAATTGGCCATGCTAAATTGCCCGTAGTGTTCAAAGATGTGCAGACTAGGTGGGTTAGCCATGGGAAATGTAAGGTTGCAGGGATGGGGATGGACCACTCCCCAGAGGGTTGGTGTGGACTCGATGGGCTGAATGGCCTGCTTCCGCAGTGTGGAATTCTATAAAGATCTAGTGGAGATCTTTAACTTGACACATTTGAGAGGACAGAGAGGTTCAAGTGATTTTGCTGTGGGGAAACACTAAAACTGTCGAATATAGGATAGTTACTCATAAATCCAACAGAGAAATATGGAGACATGTTGTCTCTCATGTGAAAGATTCAAAGGTTGAACTTGCTCCTGCAGGAAATGATTGAGGCACGTGACTTAGACCAAGTTAGAAAGCCAGACAAGTCTGTGAGAGAAAAGGGTCAGACATAGATTAGAGTGGTGCTGGAAAAGCACCACTCTGATCTCCAGCAATGGCAGTACTCAATTTTGTATAGTCAGATATAACCTGGCCTACCCTGTAGGTTGAAACATCAGTGATGTCCATCCTCTCCTATACAGGACCACTCCAGATGGAACCCAGTTCCACTGTCGTACTGGTCACAGTCACCAAACCCTACAGCAAGGGAGGCCCATCCGTGGAGCCTATTTCAACATAAAATGAAGGCAGGGGTCAAACCCCACACATTTGAACTGATACAACTTATTTCAGTAAGGCATTTGATAAGGTTCCCCACGGTAGGCTATGCAAAAAATACAGAGACATGGGTTTGAGGATGATTTAGCGGTTTGGATCAGAAATTGGCTAGCTGAAAGAAAACAGAGGGTTGTGGTTGATGGGAAAAGTTCATCCTGGAGTTCGGTTACTACTGGTGTATCGCAAGGATCTGTTTTGGGGCCACTGCTGTTTGTCATTTTTGTAAATGACCTAGATGAGGGCATAGAAGGATGGGTTAGTAAATTTGTGGATGACACTAAGGTCAGTGGAGATGTGGGTAGGATGTTGCAGGTTACAGAGGGACATAAATAAGCTGCAGAACTGGGCTGAGAGGTGGCAAATGGAGTTTAATGCGGAAAAGTGTGAGGTGATTCACTTTGGAAGGAGCAACAAGAATAAAGAGCAAATGGTAAGATTCTTGGTAGTGTAGATGAGCAGAGGGATCTCGGTGTCCAGATACATAGATTCCTGAAAGTTGCCACCCGTAGGGTTGTTAAGAAGGAACACTGTGTGTTAGCTTTTATTGGCAAAGGGCTTGAGTTTCAGAACCATGAGATCATGCCGCAACGGTACAAAACTCTGGTGCAGCTGCACTCGGAGTATTGTGTAGAGTTCTGGTCACCGCATTATAGGAAGGATATGGAAGCTTTGGAAAGCTTCAGAGGAGATTTACTAGAATGTTGCCTGGTATGGAGGGAAGGTCTTATGAGGAAAGGCTGAGGGACTTGAGGTTGTTTTCATTAGAGAAGACAGTTGAGAGGTGACTTATTGGGACATATGAGATAATCAGAGGGTTAGATAGGATGGACAGTGGGAGCCTTTTTCCTCAGATGGTGAAGGCTAGTACAAGGGGACATAGCTTTAAACTGAGGGGTGATAGATATAGTAGAGATGTCAGATTCTTTACTCAGAGTAGTAGGGGCATGGAACACACTGCCTGCAACAATAGTAGACTCACCAACTTTAAGGGCATTTAAATGGTGATTGGATAGGCGTATGAACGAGAATGAAATAGTGTAGGTTAGATGGGCTTCAGATTGGTTTCACAGGTCGGCGCAACATCGAGGGCTGAAGGGCCTGTACTGTGCTGTAATGTTCTATATTCCATGTTCTCACAGTGAGGGGAGGTTGTGGTTTTGAAGGTGGCTCTTGGCAGCCCAGCCTTGAGAACTCTCCAACTGTCAACAAAAATAAAGGAGAGGGCAACATCTTCAGGCATTTCGAAGCCAAGTGCAGTGAATGAAATGTTTGAAATGGTTGTTAGCAGGCACACAGGGAAACATGAAAAGGGCAGTCATTGATAATGCTGTGTTGTGTGCTCTCCCTCCGCTGCACAATGAAATCTCAGGATGCAGCCATATGGAAGCACTTCACAGGAACTCAGACTTTTTTTGAAACTTAATAAGGAAGTGATTGTTAGAAAAAGCAGGTGCAGAGAAGATTGCGCATAGTTTCCTTAATCACAGTGGAGCCTCAGCTATCCAGCTTTGCCTGCTGCAGAAAATTCCCACCGTTTGCATCTTGGTCATTTGTGAGTTTGTTTACCCTCGCCACCAACCATTGGGTGCACCCTGTCTCCCAACTATGGCATCAATGCCCTCCGAAAAGGCAAAAACATGATGGAAAAATGTAGCACAAATAGGGAAGCATTTGAGAATTCGCTCATGAAACTGTAACAAGGTCTACCTACAACTGAGGGCAACATTAATAACCCTGTTCTTGCTCACTCTTAATGTAATCACGAGGATGGGGGTGGATGGGGATATGAGTAAGTGTTGAATAACAGTGTAGAGTTTGAAGTTGTATCTGTTATTTTAAGTCTTAAATTGTGAGAAATATGTAAAAAAAAAGGATTAGGTGTAGGCCATTCGGCCCTGGGAGCCCGCTCTGCCATTCAATATGATCATGGCTGAATGGTAGGTACCTGAATGTCTGATGGACTGTAGAGTCATAGAGTCATACGGCATGGAAATAGACCCTTCGGTCCAACTAGTCCATGCTGACCATGTTCCCAAACTTAACTAGTCCCACTTCCCTGTGTTTGACCCAAATCACTCCAAATCTTTCCAATTCATGTACTTATCGAAATGCCTTTTAAATGTTGTAACTGTACCTGCAGCCACCACTTTCTCTCACAGTTCATTCCATATATGAACCGCTCTCTGTGTAAAAATGTTGTCCCTCATGTCCGTTTTAGATCTTTCTCTCTCTCCTTAAAAATAGGTTCCCTGGTTTTGAACTCCCCCACCTTTGGGAAAATACCCTTGCTATTCACCTTATCTATGCTCCTCATTATTTTATAAGCCTCTATCAGGTTACCCTTCAACCTCCTGTGCTTCAGTGAAAAATGTCCCAGCCCATCCAGCCTATCTCTGTAACTCAAACCTTCCAGACCTGACAACATCCTGATAAGTCTTCTCTGAACTCTTTCTAATTTAATAATATCTTTCTGAAAGCAGGGTGACCAGAACAGTACACATTCTCCAGAATAGGCCTCACCAACATCCTGTACAGCATCAACATGATGTCCCAACTCCTATACTCAAATATCTGAGCAATGAAGGCAAGCGTGCTAACTGCCTTCTTACCAAACTGTGTGACGTAAATTTCAAAGAATTATGTACCAAACCCTCTAGGTCTCCCTGTTCTGTAGCACTACCCAGGACCCTACCATTAATAGTATAAGTCCTGCCCTTGTTTGTTTTACCAAAGTGCAATAGTTTGCATTGCTGCAAATTAAACTCCATCTGCCACTCCTTAGCCCATTGATCCGATTGATCAAGATTTCTTTATAATCTTAGGTAACCTTCTTCACTGTCCACATACCACCAATGTTGGTGTCATCCACATACTTACTAACCATGTCTCCTGAATTCTCATCCAAATCATTGATATAAATCGCAACGAAAATGGGCCTAGAAACTGATTCCTACGGAACACTGCTGGTCACAGGCCTCCAGTCCTAAAACCAACCCTTGGCCACCACCCTCAGTCTCCTACCGTAAAACTAATTCTATCCAATTTACAAGCCTACCTTGAATCCCATGTGATCTAACTTTATTAACTAGTGTGCCATGTGGAACATTGCCAAAGGCTGTGCTAAAGTCCATGTGAACAACTTCTACTGCTCTGGCCTCATCAATTGTTTTGGTTACTTCCTCAAAATATAGAGGTGGATGCTGTGCTATTGAATTCATTCCAGGAATGTGGGCATTGCAGGAAAGGGCAGCACAGTGCCCCGCCCATTCCTCCTCTTGGCAAGGTGCTGGGACACTGTTCATAGAATCAACTAGGAGAAAGTGAGGACGCTGCAAATGCTGGAGATCAGAGTCGAAGAGTGTCGTGTTGGAAAAAACACAGCAGGTTAGGCAGCATCCGAGAAACAGGGGAATCAATGTTTCGGGCTAAAGTCCTTCATCAGGAATGAGGCTGGTAGACTCGGGGTTGGTGAGATAAATGGGAGGGGGGGTGGGGCTGGGGACAAGGTAGCTGAGAGTGCAATAGGTGGATGGAGGTGGGGGTGAAGGTGATAGGTCAGAGAGGAGGGTGCAGCAGATAGGTGGGGATGAAGATGGACATGTAGGAACGGTCATGAGGTGCTGCTGAGTTGGAAGGTTGGAACTGGAATGAGTGGGGTAAGGAAAATGAGGAAACTGGTGAAATCCATATTGATGTCGTATGCTTGGAGGGTCCCGAGGGGGAAGATGAGGTGATCTTACTCCAGGAACATTAAGTCCACACTGACCCTCTGAAGAGCATCCCATCCAGACTCACATCCCTATCCTATCCCTGTAACCCTGCATTTCCCATGGCTAATCCACCTAACCTGCACATCTTTGGACTGTGGAAGGAAACTAGAGCACCCGGAGGAAACCCACACAGACTCTGGGAGAATGTGCAAACTCTACACAAATAGACAGTCACCCAAGGATGGAATGAAACCCAGGTCCCTGCTGCTATGAAGCAGCAGTGCTAACCACCATGTACCCTGTGACAGATTTCTTTCTCAAAAGAACAGGAGATGGGTTTATAATTACAATCTGGCGGCTATATGGTCACCATTCTGATATTCACTTTTAATTGCAGATTTATTTAATTAACTTAATTGAAGTTCTCCAGTTGCCATTGCCAGATTGTGAGTTCATGTCTCTAAATCATTCATTCAAACTTCTGATTATTAATTCATCTATAAACACATTTAATCATACTCCTATCGAGTGCATTGTTTTTATGTGCATGTGTATTGAGAGAGTTTGAGTGCATTTATGCGTGGAGCGAGTGTGCAGGTCTGTTTTTCTGTATGGTTCTATTAAGCTCATTTACCACACCCATGATTTGCAGTTACTTTATGTCCTCGTTTATTCCTGGTCCGTGAGCATCATTGGCAAGACCAGCATTTGTTGACCATCCTTAATTGCCTTTGAACTGAGGAGCTTACTGGGCCATTTCAGAGGGCACTTGAGAGTGAACCACCTTGCTATGGAGCTGGAGTCACATGTAGGTCAGACTGGGTAAGGATGGCAGATTTCCTTCTTTAAGTGGCTTTCGTGAATTAGATGGGGTTTTTTTAATGACAATTGAGATCGGTTTTATAAACACCATTAGATTAAGGTTTATATCCAGATTTACTAATTGAGTTGATCTCACTGGCTACTATGGTGGGATTTGAACCCTTGTCCCATGCCACCTTCCCCAAAACCTCATGTCATTGTCTCAGAGTGAAGCAGAACCCCGAGGAAACATACTTACTGCAACGAGTAGGTCCAAGGTCTCGTCATGTTCATAGTCGGCTGGAAAAGATGAGAGAGAAAAGCTCCAGTGACAAGTACATCAAATTTTACGCGTAGGCACGTTTGCACCATGCTTGATACACACATTGACCCACTTTGTTTTCTGCTCCAATTACTGTTGTACTTAAGAATTGTTTATTCACAGGTCTTTCTCGCATTGAGGATATTCTCCCTTTTTTTATCCTTATGGTGTCTTCTTGGAGTTGAACCGATTTGATTTCTGAAAACCGAAAGAACTATGGATGTTATGAATCAGAAACGAAATAGAGGTTGCTGGAAAAGCTCAACAGGTCTGGCAGCATCTGTGCAGAGAAATAAGAGTTAACCTTTTGGTTCCAGCGACCCTTCCTCTGAACTGTTCTGAGGAAGGGTCACTGGAACGGAAATGTTAACTTTGATTCCTATTTAATTTCTAGACATGCAAATAATTTTTAAACTGTCCTTAGGTTAAAAAAAGTTTCATTGTACTATTTGAAGGAGAGCAAAGGAAATTCTTCCTATTGTCCTGGTCAATTCTTATCCTTGAACCATCATTATTTAAACATTATTGGTTGGAGCTTGCTATGTGAAAACTGACTGGCATGGAATCCTTACAGCATAGGGGCAGGGCCACACTGACCCTTTGAATAGCATCCCACCCAGACCCACCACCTTACCCTATATTTCCCATGGCCAACCCACCTAACCTACACATCTTTGGACTGTGGTAGGAAACCCACACAGAAACGGGGGAGAATGTGCAAACTCCACACAGCCAGTCACCTGAGGCTGGAATCGAACCCAGGCCCCTAGCACTCTGACGCAGCAGTGCTAGCTACTGTGCCACCCTGTGGCATGTTTCCCTGCATTGTTACACTTCAAAAGTACTTCATTTGCTGTGAAGGTCTCTGGGAAATCCGAGGTCCCTGAATACAAGTGCTCTGCTTAAAAGTTAAAGTCTTCCCAATATTTAAAAATCCACAGCCTTTCCATCGGGTGATCTCTCCTTTAGCTACAGACAGAATGGTAAACAGGGCGAAAGAGTGAGCCCTTTATTCCTGATGAAGGGCTCCTGCCCAAAATGTCAATTTTCCTGCTACTCGGATGCTGCCTGACCTGCTGTGCTTTTCCAGCACCACTTTAATCTAGAATGGTAAACAACCTACTTTGCCAGTTCCGCTGAGTGAGGGAGAGTCGCCATTTTGTTGGCTTGCCAAATTACCACCGCGGTTGCCCAGTGGTTGGAAATACAAATCGATCTGAGTGACATCATGAGGATAGCAGAGCAACACTCTCCCACCAACAACTTTTCTGAGTAAAGCTGGCTGTGAATGTTTCTTATTTTTTTTCTGGCTTTGGTTAGATTGAATTGCTGGAAGAATTATAGAAAGTGCAATAAAGTTGCTTTATTGGTTAATAAAAGTTTAACCGGAGGGTTTGAACGTCTGCTTGGTCATGTTGATCTGAGCACTATCGTTTCTACCTCAGAAGGCAGGAGGTTAAAATGAAAGTAAAGTAAGACTGTAGATTCTGGAGATTGGAATTAGAAACAGAAAATGCTGAAAATCCACAGTACACCTGTGAGCATCTGAGGAGACAGAAACAGAGTTAACGTTTTGAGTCCAATCTATTTCTGTTTAAATCCCATTATAGATCATAGAATACAGAATAGTATAGCACAATGCAGGCCCTTCAGGCCTCAATATTGTGCTGTCCTTTTACCCTACTCTAAGATCAAACTAACCTACGTACCCTTCATTTTACTATCGTCCGTGTGCCTATCTAAGAGTCGCCTAAATGTCCTTAATACATCTGACTCTACTACCACCGCTGGCAGTGCATTCCATGCACCCACCACTCTCTGTGTGAAGATCTGACCTCTGACATCTCCCCTAAACCTTTCTCCAATAACCGTAAAATTATGCCCCCTCGTGATAGCCATTTCTGTCCTGGGAAAAAGTCTCTGACTATTCACTCTATTTATGCCTCTCATCGTCTTGTATACTTCTACCAAGTCACCTCTCACCCTCCTTCGCTCCAGTGAGAAATTATAGTTTTAGCTGACACTTCAGGCCAGCATTGATCTTGCTGGAGTTTTGCATGATGGACCTGGGCCCTTTTTCTAGACTTCTCAAATTCAATTGATGAGGTTAGGACACCCTGTGGGTAATAGTAAAGGAACATAAGGTGTTTTATCTTGTTTTTCTGAAGCCCCATTCTCCAGTTCAATGTACAATGCAGTCTTAAAAAGATATCACTGATCTATTCCCTCGCCCTTACCTACTTAA
Source organism: Chiloscyllium plagiosum (assembly GCF_037043375.1). Taxonomy (NCBI): domain Eukaryota; kingdom Metazoa; phylum Chordata; class Chondrichthyes; order Orectolobiformes; family Hemiscylliidae; genus Chiloscyllium; species Chiloscyllium plagiosum. The sequence goes on from NW_028270166.1 coordinate 10,908,179, forward strand.
TCTTCTCACCTCATCCCAGGCCACACAGTCCCTGCAGGTGTGTGCAGAAACTAACATTCCACACATCTTTCACATTCTAAAGTAGCTCTTTGCCATGCTAACCCACTGTGTAACCTGATGCGTTATATAACAACACTATTGCAGAAGAAATTAGTTAGTGCTATAGTTTACATTTTTACTTCGGCGAGTAAAACAAAGATTGATTGAGAGTGAAACAAGGAGTGGGGTGAAAGTACGCACACATATCTAGATTGGGTTCTTTTCGTAGTTAGCAAATGTTTGCCAGAAATCATCATACTATCTTATTCAGATTCCAGCTCACTCTCAAGCTAATTCAGACCTTGCATTTTTCAATCATCCTTCAACTTATCATCTCATCCAAAGGACAATACTCATCCAGGCAAGTGGGGAGTATTCCATCACACTCCTTCTTGTGCCTTGTAGATGGTGGACAGGCTTTGGGGAGTCAGGAGGTGAGTTACTCACTATAGGCTTCCTAGTCTATGACCTGCTCTTTTCACCATTGGAAGCATGTGGCTAGTTCAGTTTTGATTTTGGTCAATGATAAAACCCAGGATGTTAATAGTGGGGAGATACAGTGATGGTAATGCCATTGAATATGAAAGAGTAGTGGTAAGATTGTGTCTTATTGGAGATAGTCATTGTCTGACATTTGTGCGGTGTGAGTGTTATTTACCACTTTTCAACCCAAGCCAGGATATTGTCCGGGTCTTAATGCATTTGAACATGGACTGTTTCAGTATCTGAGTGGTCACAGTGGGGCTGACCACATTGTGCAATCATCAGCGAACATCTGTGCTTCAGTACCTACGTTGAAGAGAAGATCATTGATAAAGCAGCTGAAGATGGATGAGTGAAAGACACTAACCTGAGGAACCCCTTCAAAGCTCCCCTGGAATGAAGGTAACTGACCTCGAAAGGCCACAACCATCTTTCTATGCGGCAGCAGACAGTTTGACTTCTGATTCCCATTGATTCCAGTTTTGATGTCAAGGGTTGTCACTCTCACTCACCTCCAGAATTTAGCTCGTTTGCCCATATTTGAGCCAAGGCTGGAATGAGATCTTAGAAGAGAAAGTGTTGAGATGAGATTTGAAAGCCAGGTTCAAAATCATGAGGGGTCCAGACTAAACATATAGGGGTAAACAGTACCCATCAAGGGACAATTTGGGAACTAAAGGATACTATTAAGTTGCTTAGGAAAAAAAAACTAATGTTGTCATGAGAAAAAACATTTTTACACCGGTTATGAACTGGAATACACAACTTGATAGCATGACAGAGGCAGATTCAATCCCAGCATTCAAAGGAGAATTGGCTAATTATCTGAAGAGGCTAAATCCGCAGGCCAATGGGAACGGATGGGTGGAGTGGGACTTGATAAGCTGCTTTTGCCAGCATGGATACAGTGAGCCAAGTGGTTCTGATTTGTAATCATTCTGTGGCTCTGTTTGGAGTATTGTCCTGGATTATGTCTTTGAATGTTTGCTGTAAGGCTATCAATCTGCAATGTTCTGCTACTGACTGAGCTAAGGCTGTCATGAGCTGATGAGTTGATGTTATGAAAATGTCTTTATACACTTCAGGAAATCAGGTGGATATGATATTGTAGGTAATTGAATAAGTAGATCTATGACCGTATGTGAGATTTACTGCAAACCGAAGACTGGATGAACCAATTGACCTCCTTCTATGGCTTGCACTCATGATGGGCCGAGGAATATCCTTCTCATACTTAACACGTCTATGCTTCTAAATAGATCTTCCTCATCTAGGTTTTCTTAACTTTGTCAAAGTTGGCATGCAAGGGTGTCTCAGTTCCATTAAGCTCCAATCAGAATGCGAACCTCAAATTGGTCAAACACAGTGTTGTACAGGAAGCCACAGCCCTTATTTTCTGCTCTCATGGAGTTCCAACACGTTGTATTGGTCAACAATAGGGACTTTTAGCCATGGCTCTGCCCAGGGTCTCAGTGGTTGATCATTGAGTGGGATGTGAGGGGGGTGAAGTTCCAACCTCTGTTAGGTGAAATCTTGATGTTCAGTCAGGTTCTTCCAATGGAGCTTGTCTGGGATCAACTTGCCTGAACGCAACATATTGGTAAGTCATGTCTCCTTTCTTAATTAATGAGTGTGTTACCAATCCATCTGTAACATTCCTGAGCTTTCAATGAAGACTCAGAGCCTCATCAATGACAGACTAACCAGCTCACTTCAAGTAGACAGACAACTAGTTAAGCACATCAGTATCCCAATACCCAAGGGTATTAACCAACTCACATTGATCTGATCTTAAGCCGTTCTGTTCAATGCTTAACTCCCCATAGCTTGTACTGATTACATGGAGATGAAGTTGCTTTGTTTGTACATCGATATTGTGCCTGCACTTTGACCTAGTGATGTCAGGTCAATGTGTGCACCTTTAACATGTCAGCTGATACTGCGTAAGGAATCCTATTGAACTCTGAACTGAAGGCTATTCCTCATCCAGCAGAGGTAGTTACCACCAGACCCATCCCTGCCCAATCCCAATTCCAACTGCAAAAACCTGTCCAAATGCTCTGCTCATTTCTCTTCAAGGCACCGACTGTTGCTTTGGCACAACCTGACAGTCTCACTCAACAAGCCTCCTGTTCAAGTCTGGCACAAAGACACTCAAGAAGTTGGAAGAACAGAAACTGTTCCAAAATGGTAGTATCTCATACCCAAAATATATTGGTTAGTGCCCTGTGTGGAACCTTAGGGGCGGTACAGTGGCTCAGGAGTTAGCACTGCTGCCTCACAGCACCAGGACCCCAGGTTCAATTCCAGCCTCAGGCGACTGTCTGTGTGGAGTTTGCACATTCTCCCCGCGTCTGTGTGGGTTTCCTCCAGGTGCTCCGGTTTCCTCCCAAAGATGTGCAGGTCAGGTGAATTGGCCATGCTAAATTGCCCATAGTGTTAGGTGCATTAGTCAAAGAGAAATGGGTCTGGGTGGGTTGCTCTTCGGAGGGTCGGTGTGGACTGGTTGGGCCGAAGGGCCTGTTTCCACACTGTAGGGAATCTCATCTAATCCATGTGTGCTGGTGAAGGGATTAGGGCTGCCTGAAGGTGTGTTTGTTTATTCTTTCTGAAAGACGATAATTTCTTTCCAGTGCTTTTGTCAAGGGCAATGTTGGAGGAAGAATTTTTGATGACTCCACAGACAGCTACGAAGCAAACCTGTGACAAGTAGACACAAGACGTTCCTATAATCTCATTGCAGCTGCCACTGTTGATTTTTCATACCTTCAGGATAACTGACCTGGCTCCATGGAACCTTTGTGAATTTGACATCCCCAGGAGACATCTTTATTCAATCTTTGACTGCACTTATGGCTGTCAATAATCCAAGCTGAAGTGTAGTCAACAGGAACAGCAACACATCTGACCCTAGGCCCTTTCTGACAGGGATTACCCAGCCCTGGTCAGCAGGCTTCCTTTTTCTCCTTTTGATTTTATTTCTGTCTTCTTCCCTTTCCTCGTTCACTGGTCACTCTGTGCCCCTCTGATCGGACATTCTCTCTCGTGTTTTCACTCAGACATTTTCTAGCAGGTGGATCACTGGGCAGGAGTGTAAAGCCGAGGTCTTTGGAGCCTAATTTCAGAGACTTAAGAGTGAGATGATGGGTAGAACCTTCTATAGGAGAGTAATACGTTTTAAAAGGGTTACTCCCAATTTCAAAACAAATAAATTAAGACTCTTGATAAATGTTTTACTCGGTTAAGCATAATAATGCTGTATATGAATTGCAAAGAAAATATTTGATATTAAATTCCTCTATTGCCTTACCCTTTCTTATCTCTTGTATTCTTTCCCAGCACTAAATTGCCTTCCAAAACCTACCAGCCCCCAGCTAATCTAACCTCAAACTCTTTTACACCTACTCAAACCACACCTTTGTTCTGAAGAAGGGTCATTGGACCTGAAATGTTAACTTTGTTTCCTTTCCACAGATGCTGAAAGACCTGTAAAGTCTGAGGGAATGTTGCTGAACAAAGAGACCATGGGGTGCAGGTTCATAGTTCCTCGAAAGTGGAATTGCAGGTAGATGGGATAGTGAAGAAGGCATTTGCTTTGCTTTCTTTTATTGGTCAGAGTATTGAGTACAGGAGTTGGGAGGTCATGTTGCGGCTGTACAGGACATTGGTCAGGCCACTGTTGGAATATTATGTGCAATTCTGGTCTCCTTCCTATCAGAAAGATGTTGTGAAACTTGAAAGGGTTCAGAAAAGATTTACAAGGATGTTGCCAGGGTTGAAGGATTTGAGCTATAGGGAGAGGCTGAACAGGCTAGGGCTGTTTTCCCTGGAGCGTTGGAGGCTGAGGGGTGACCTTCTAGAGATTTACAAAATTATGAGGGGCATGGATAGGATAAATAGGCAAAGTCCTTTCCCTGAGGTGGGGGAGTCCAGAACTAGAAGGCATAGGTTTAGGGTGAGAGGGGAAAGATATAAAAGAAACCTAAGGGACAACCTTTTCACACAGAGGGTGGTGTGTGTATGGAATGAGCTGCCCGAGGAAGTGGTGGAGGCTGGTACGATTGCAACATTTAAAAGGCATTTGGATGGGTATATGAATAGGAAGGGTTTAGAGGGATATGGGCCAGGTGCTGGCAGGTGGGACTAGATTGGTTTTGGGATATCTAGTCGGCATGGATGGGTTGGACCGAAGGGTCTGTTTCCGTGCTGTACAGCTCTATGAATCTATGACTCTATGACCTGTTGTGTTTTTCCAATCATTTTTGTTTTCATTTCTCACCCTCTTCACCTCTCCAATGGTGTGTGTACTATCTGCCACTGGATCCCATTCTCCTGCAAACTCTTTTCCTTCCTTGCCTCCCTTGTGAGGATCATGCAGGGTGTTTGATCAGAATTCAATCCATAACCTTAAACATTCTGTCCCTCCACCATTACCACAGAGCTGCAGCAGTGTGTAACATCTACAAGAGGCACTGCAGCAATTCCTGAAGCTCCTCTGACAACACCTTCCAAATCTATGACCACTGCCATGTAGAAGGACAAGGACAGTAGATGCATGAGAGCATCACCACTTTCAACTTTTCTCCCAAGTGCTATGTCATGCTGAGTTGAAACTATATCACCGTTCCTCCACTGTTGCTCTGTTAACACTCTGGAAATCCCTTTCTAACAGCTCTGGGAATGTTCCTACACTGCACGGACGACCATGGTTCAAGAAGGCAGCTCACCACTGCCTACTCAAAGGTAGCCATGATGTGGAGGTGCCGGGATTGGACTGAGGTGGACAAGGTCAGAAGTCACACAACACCAGGATGTAGTCCAACAGGTTTATTTGAAATCACAAACTTTGGGAGCACTGCGTCTTTGTCCGGTTACAAAGGAGCAACGCTCCAAAAGCTTGTAATTTCAAATATACCTGTTGGACTACATCCTGGTGTTGTGTGACTTCTCACTTTGAGAGTAATTAGGGATGGGCAACAAATGTTGGCCTTGCCAGTGATGCCCATATCTTGTGAACTAATTGATTGAAGGGTTTATCTTGTTGGTTGTGGGACCTTTACATTGCTGCTGTGTAGCCTTACATTTCACCTTCATTCAGAGTGTCCCTGGCCAGTGAGAGATCCTTCCCACTCATCCAAGAGACTAAATGGAGGACGAAAAGGAAGCTGAGTCCAAAACTGATGAAGCCTCAGATATGGCACCTCAGTCAGGTGAGCTTTCCTTGATGCTTTGCTTAATTCTTGCAAATATCTCACGGCAGAAGAATATTTCAGCTAGTTCGGCTTCTCAACAATTCTCAGACGGCTGACTCATTCTGGCAATTGTCAACATCTGTTGAAGGCCCCAAAGCCAGCAACCTCAAGGACCAATGTCTGCTTTGTACAGAAGCTGTTAATTAGTCCAGTTTCCATGATTTGTTGGCACCTTGTTAAAGACAAAGAATAATTTTTGTAGACTCATTTTATTGGTTACTGGATGTTGTATATATGTGTTGGGAAGCTGCTGGCACAGTGTGTTGAAATACTTAAGACACATTTACTCACTCACAATATAGGTCTGATTTAATCAGAGCACACAGTAGGCTGAGAAAGTCTCTCTCATGTCAGGAACATGTGGGTCTGCACACTTGTATGTTTCTTCTTCTACTCATTTGTAAAAATGTCTCCTCCCTTTTCTTCACGGTTTTAGTGAAGCTGGCATGTTCCCACTGGAGTTGTTACCAGTGGTTTACTTGGTCACACACTCAGTCAGTGTCAGAAGGCTGGAGGTTCAATTCTAATTCTGTAAGACTAGGAAGGGTTTGGAGGGGTATGGGCTAGGTGCTGGCCGGTGGGACTAGATTGGGTTGGGATATCTGGTCAGCATTGATGGGTTGGACTGAAGGGTCTGTTTCCATGCTGTACATCTCTATGATAACTGTCAAATCTAGACTGATACACCCAGTGCAGCACTTGGGGAGGTTTCCAAAGGTTTGAAAGAGATGGAAATGTTCCCAAGGTATTGTTTTGGAAAGAAGAAGGGTATGTGTTATGATCGGGTCAATATTCATCCCTTAACCACCACAACCAAAAAGATGGTCTGATCATTGTTTGTGGGAGGTTGCTGAGTGTAAATTGTCTGCCACATTTCCTACGTTTTTGTCATGGGATGTAGGCATCACTGCCCAAGACCAGCATTTGTTGACTCTGCTGAGGCATAGCAAGTCACCCGATTATACAAACAATCAGAGCTACAAGGGATGGGCAACAATTACTCCCCAGATAGCATTTGCTTGTGTGATAATAACAAATTAGATTGAACTGATTGTGGCTTTTCTCTTTGGAAAAAGACAAGAATTAGAAGAGACCAGACAGTAATTTGAAACTGTAAATGGGTTGGATGTGGTTGATACATAGAGAATGTTTTCATTGCAAGGGAATATAATTCCAAAAATAGAGCGGTAAATACTAATAAATCTACTGGTGAAATAAGGAGAAAACTCTTTACTCAGTATAGTTGGAAGGTAGAACTTGTTGTCATAAGAATTGATTGATTTATCATTGTCACATATTAGATTAGATTACTTACAGTGTGGAAACAGGCCCTTCAGCCCAACAAGTCCACACCGCCCCGCCGAAGCGCAACCCACCCATACCCCTGCATTTACCCTTTACTTAACACTACGGGCAATTTAGCATGGCCAATTCACCTGACCTGCACATCGTTGGACTGTGGGAGGAAACCGGAGCACCCGGAGGAAACCCACGCAGACACAGGGAGAACGTGCAAACTCCACACAGTCAGTCGCCTGAGGCGGGAATTGAACCCGGGTCTCTGGTGCTATGAGGCAGCAGTGCTAACCACTGTGCCACCGTGCCACCCATATTGAGATACAGTGAGAAGTGTTGCTTTGTCTGCTATACAGATGGATCGTACCATACAAAGTGGATCAGGGTAGCAGAACAGAGTGCAGAATCCAGTGTTACAGCCGCAGAGAAGGTGCAGAGAGATCAGAATTAGTATTTGAGAGGTCCATTTAAAAGTCTGTTAACAGTGTGGAAGAAGCTGCTCTTGAAACTGTTCGTATGTATATTCAAACTTTTATATCTTCTCCCCGACTGAAGAGGGTGGAGGAGAGCATAACCGGGGTGAGAGGGTCTTTGATCATTTTGGCTGCTTTCTCGAGGCAGCTAGAAATATAGATGGAGTCACTGGATGGGAGGCTGGTTTGCATACTGGACTGGGCTGTGTTCATGACTCTTTGTAGTTTCTTGTGATCTTGGGCAGAGCAGTTGCCAAATCACACTGTAATGCAACCAAATAGGATACTTTCTATGGTGCATCTATAAAAATTGGTAAGAGCCATTGTGGACATGCCGAATTTCCTTAGCCTCCTGAGGAAGTAGAGACATTGTTGTGCTTTCTTGACCATCACACCAACATGGGGAGATAAGGACTGATTGTTGGTAATCATCTGCCCTGGAACTTGACGGGTCTGGACCATCTCCGCCTCAGTATCGTTAATACTGACAGGGGTGTGCCCTCCACCCTGTTTCCCGAAGTCAATGACCAGCTTCTTTGTTTTACTGATGTTGATGGAGAGATTGTTGTTTTTACACCATGCTGCTAGGCACTCAGTCTGTTCCCTATATTCTGTCTTGTCATTGTTTGAGATCCGACCTACAACAGTGGTGTCGTCAGCAAACCTGTTCGTGGAGTTGTGAAGGAATTTGGCCACAGAGCTGTGAGTGTATAAGGAGTACAGTAAAGGGCTGAGTATGCAGCCATGTGGAGAACTGGTGTTGAGGATTATGGTGGAGATGGGGTTGTCGCCTATTCTTACTGATTGTGGTCTATAGGTCGAGGATCCAATTACAGAGCGTGGAGCTGAGAGCTAGGTCTCGGAGTTTAGAGATGAGTTTATATGGAATCATGGTGTTGAAGGAGGAACTTTGGTCAATAAGCAGGAGCCTGACATAAGTAGCCTTATTATCTAGATTTTCCAGGGATGGGTGTAGGGCCAGGGAGACGGTGTCTGCTGTGGACCTGTTGCACTAGTAGATGAATTACAAAGGATCAAGGCAACTGATAGGCTGGAGTTGATGGGAGCCATGACTAACCTCTTGAAGCACTTCATAATTATGGAAGTCAGAGCAAGTGGACACGAATCATTGAGGCTTTACAATTCATGTTGCTTGAGAAATCATTAAAGCAAACACTTTCAAAGTAAAACTAGGCAAGCTTGTGGAGAGAACGATACGTTAAAGATTGAGACGAGGCAGAAGAAATGGGAGGAGACTGGTATGGGATATAAGAAACATCACAGATTGTTTGGGATGAATAGCCTGGTTCTGTGCTTTGTTTTCTATGTAACTCTGAGTAACAGTGAATTTTCTGATGTGGGGAGTTGCAACCTGGGGAATCGTGTGAACAAGGTTTGGAAACCAGTCTGCCTGGCTTCCCTCCGCAGACCCGGTGACCAGGCAGCTGCTGGCTCCATTTCCCCCCATGCAGCTGTTCCGAATTTATTGCGCACGCCTCGTGTAGCTCCCTTCAGAGACAGCTGCAAATCTAACTCGGCCGCTCCAGCTCAAATCCTCCAGCCAGCAATCCGTTTACTGTTTTACTGTACTGCCCATTTCTTAACGTAGCCATTTCAGCTCTCCCATCACCTGAGATCATTCACTGGCCTACATCAGAGCCTGACTTGGCATTGCCTCAATTTTAAAATGCTTATTCTTTAAAAGCACCTCATGGCCTAGTCCCTCTGTGAACGGGACATAGTGCGAGATATAAACAAGCAGCACAATGTTCATGTTTAGGCAGGACAATTAAAGTGAAAAGATGGAATTTGAGTCATAAACAGATCTATCATGACCTTATTGGATAGTAGAGCAGGTTCCAGGGGCTGAATGGACTACTTCTACTCCTAGTTCATATGTTTGTACTGCTCAATTTTACAGAGTGTGGAAGGCAATAATTGGAATGTGGAGCCAAATAACGAAGGTGGAGAGTTTCAATGTAGTGACAACACCATGTGGGCACAGTGTCATCATTCACCCCCACATATATCTCCTACCTCTGGACTCCCTGAAGCTTGTCCACCATCTACAAGGCACAAGTCAGGACTGTGACAGAATACTCCCCAATTGCATGGATACTGGCTGCTCCAATAACATTCAAGAAGTCCAACACCATCCAGGATGAAGAAGCCCGCTTGATTGGCACCCCATCCACAAGCTAGATTAGAGTGGTACTGGAAAAGCACAGCAGGTCAGGTAGCATCCGAGGAGCAGGAAAATTTACGCTTCGGGCAAAAGCCCTTCATTGGGAATAGAGGCAGGATGCCTGCAGAGTGGAGAGATAAATGAGATGGGAGGTGGGGGTGGGGAGAAAGTAGCATAGAGTACAATAGGTGAATGGGGGTGTGGATGGAGGTGATAGGTCAGAGAGGAGGAGAGGAGGATGGGGGAAGGTAGCAAAGAGTACAATGGGTGAATGGAGGTGGGGATGAAGGTGATAGGAGAGAGAGGAGGGTGGAGTGGATAGGTGGAAAGGAAGATAGGCAGGTAGGACAAGTCATGAGGGCAGTGCTGAGCTGGAAGGCTGGAGCTGGGGTGAGGTGGGGGGAAGGGGAAATGAGGAAACTGGTGAAATCATTATCTCTCCACTCTGCAGGCACCCTGCCTCTATTCCTGATGAAGGGTTTTTGCCCGAAACGTCGGTTTTCCTGCTCCTCGGATGCTGCCTGACCTGCTGTGCTTTTCCAGCACCACTCTAATCTAGACTCTGGTTTCCAGCATCTGCAGTCCTTGTTTTTATCCCATCCACAAGCATCTACTCCCTCCACCACCATTACTCAGTAGTTGCAGTCTGTGCTATCCATATAACCTTGAGTATTTCAGAAATTCATCACGGCTCCACAGACAGCACCTTGCAAACCATGACCACTTCCATCTAGAAGGACAAAGCAGCAGATACATAGGAAACACCACTGCCTGCAAGTTCTCTTCCTTGCCATCCCGACTTGCAGATGAATTGCTGTTCCTTGACTGTTGCTAGGACAAAATCCTGGAACTCCTTCCCTAGTGGCATTGTGAGTCTACCTGTAGCAGTTTGAGATGGATGGTTTGCAATGCAGAGTGATGCCAACAGCATGGGTTCAATTCCTGCTCCGGCTGAGGTTATCATGAAGGACTCTCCTTCTCAACCTGTCCCATTGCCTGAGGCGTGCAGACCCTCAGGTTAAACCACGAGCAGGTCATCACTCCCTCATGAGAGAGGAGCCCTATACTCAAAAATGAAGGATAAGCATTAAATGCTGCCCCAGCCAATGATACCGACATTGCATGAATGAGTAAACAATTAGACTCTGTGCATATTTTAGATTTAAAAATCACACAACACCAAGTTATAGGCCAACAGGTTTATTTGGATGTACTAGCTTTTGGAGCAATTCTCCTTCATCAGGTAGCTGTGGAGCAGGATCATAAGATACAGAATGTTTAGCAAAATGTTACAATGTCATGCAACTGAAATGATACATTGAACACACCTAGATCGCTGTTAAGTCCTTTATCTTTTAGAATAGGTTGCAGGGTTCAGTTCATTTTATAAAACTTTGTTATCTTGAGGATGTGATGTGAAAGACATTCTGGGATTTACATATTAATGATCCGAACCCTGCAACCCATTCTAAAAAATGAAAGTCTTAACAGCAATCTAGGTTTGTTCAATATGTCGCATCAGTTGCATGACACTGTGATCTTTTGCTATAAATTTTGTGTCTTATGATCCTGTTCCACAGTTACCTGATGAAGGACTGCTGCTAGTGTTTCCAAATAAACCTATTGGACCATAACCTGGTGTTGCTTCATTTCTAACTTTGTCCACCCCAGTCCAATACCGGCTCCTCAACATAATATTTCAGACGTCATAATGTCACCGATCAAGCAACATCATGATGCTGTTGTAGTAGAGTGGCCATTCTGTGCCACAGCAACTGAGGCTCAGGCTGCAACTGGTCTTTAGGATCTATGACCCAACAAAATCGATTGGTTTTAGCTTCAGGTGACAGCCAACAGCAGAACATCAGGACAGGGGCAATTGCCAAAGGTCAGTGTGGAAGTGACTAATAGTATTCTGCAAATTACAGCCTGCTGCATTAATATAATACTTTTAAGGTAGGAACATCCACAGGAAACATGATAGAAGCAATATCAGACAAAACAAAGATGCAGAAACATAGAAGTAAATGATAGGACAGATTAGTGAAGGAAGAAGGTTTTAGGCTATGTCATGTAAATAGCTATAGCCCACAAGGGGTCACAGACCTTAGAGAGAGAGCATTAATTGTAGTGGGGCCCTCTACCTCAAACCTGACGCATAGCAATGGGCTCTGTATAAGGTACTGGATTAGTGGTGCTCGTTGCTTCCGATGCGGTCTCCTCTACATTGGGGAGACTGGGCGCCTCCTAGCAGAGCGCTTTAGGGAACATCTCCGGGACACCCGCACCAATCAACCACAGCGCCCCGTGGCTCAACATTTCAACTCCCCCTCCCACTCTGCCGAGGACATGGAGGTACTGGGCCTCCTTCACCGCTGCTCCCTCACCACCAGATGCCTGGAGGAAAAACGCCTCATCTTCCGCCTCGGAACACTTCAACCCTAGGGCATCAATGTGGACTTCAACAGTTTCTTCATTTCCCCTTCCCCCACCTCACCCTAGTTCTAAACTTCCAGCTCAGCACTGTCCCCATGACTTGTCCGGACTTGTCCTACCTGCCTATCTCCTTTTCCACCTATCCACTCCACCCTCTCCTCCCTGACCAATCACCTTCATCCCCTCCCCCACTCACCCATTGTACTCTATGCTACTTTCTCCCCGCCCCCACCCTCCTCTAGCTTATCTCTCCACGCTTCAGGCTCTCTGCCTTTATTCCTGATGAAGGGCTTTTGCCTGAAGCATTGATTTCGAAGCTCCTTGGATGCTGCCTGAACTGCTGTGCTCTTCCAGCACCACTAATCCAGAATCTGGTTTCCAGCATCTGCAGTCATTGTTTTTACCCTGTATAAGGTACTACAATCAGTGCCACGACTGAACCCACATCTTGCTGTAATCCTTCATTGCACTCTAATGTACTGAGCCAAATGGAGCCCCCCCCCCCCACTCATCTCAGCCACTACTGCCCCCCACCCACCCGCCCCCTTTCCACCCCAAATCCACCAGTGGATTTTTAGAAATTTCACAGCAGAGTAAGTGTGAGGTGGCGTGGTTTTGGAAGGAATATCCTGGTCTATTAGGATCTCAATGATTGAAGGTGGGCCCCACTAATATTGGAAGGAAGGAAGTGATGGGATTTAAAAAGAAATGGTTCAAATGATTTATATCTACCTTATAATTGTGGTATAGTTTTTCATGAATGGACTCATGCCTTATATTGCACAACATTTCAGAAACACTTTATAACCTTTGAGGACTAATAACCTCTCAGGAAAACCCATTCCTGGTCTCTTCATATGGATCCTCTTTCTGTGAAGTGCCTCAAAATATTTTTACAATTTTGAAGGTGCTATTCAAATGCAGTTGTCTTCTAACCTAGCGCTGTCATGTTGAGCTGATGATAGAGAGAGTGAACATTTAAGGGGAGTACAGGAAGCAGGTCCCTTTGTCCTAGTAATTGGCTTCTTGAATGTCGCTTTATTTGCATTCACCCGGCAACACATTCTCCCTGTGTCTGCGTGGGTTTCCTCCGGGTGCTCTGGTTTCCTCCCACAGTCCAAAGATGTGCAGGTCAGGTGAATTGGCCATGCTAAATTACCCATAGTCTTAGGTGCATTAGTCAGAGGGAGATGGGTCTGGGTGGTTTACTCTTTGGAGGGTCAGTGTGGACCTGTTGGGTCGAAGGGCCTGTTTCCACAATGTAGGGAATCTAATCTAATCTAATGTAAATTGGACAGTATTCCATCACACTCCTGATGTACACATTGTAGATGGTGGATAAGTCCCTGGGGTAGTGAGAGTTGAGTTAGTCATTGTAGAGTTCCCAGCACCTGAACTGGCCTTGTGATTATAGTACAAAAACCGAAAGAACTGTCAATGCTGCAAATCAAAAACAAAAAGAGAAATTGCTGGAAAAACTCAGCAGGTCTGGCAGTTAATATTTTGGATCCAGTGACCCTTCCTCAGAACTCCGATTTCTCTCCACAGATGCTGCAAGACCTGCTGAGCTCTTCCAGCAATGTCTGTTTTTATTGCTTGTGATTACAGTGATTGGTCCAGTCAATTTCCAGTTAACCCCGACTCCCCAAGATGATGGGGGAAACAAAGCTGAAAGCTGGCTAACAATCCAGAATCGGAACAGTAGCTTCCAGTGGAAGGTTTGAGGATTCTAAGGAGTTAAGGTAGCTAAAAGTAGCTCAAAGGAAAGGCATCATGAGATAAATACTGAATCACTATTTTGGCTGCGTGCAAAGTAAATTTGAGATCAGTTCAGATTAGATCTTGATTAAATGCAGAAAATAAGTAGGGATGGTCACGGAATTTCATTGTCAATAAGAACAACAGTAAATGTATTGTTTGATGCATTGTACATGTATTAAGTAAGACATTCCATGGGTACAGTGTTATCTTGGGTACAGTATACCTGCTTATCTATATTACAGAGATAACATGGTCTCTTTCCCTTGAAGATTGTTCAGCTATACAATAAAATGGATTGATCTCCCAGATTACAGCCCAGATGAGTGAAAAATGTCACAAGCTAATGAGACAGAGGGGGAGTTTATGGCAAGATAACACTTTCTTTTTATAAACTGTTTACTTGTTGTTATCTGTCATTAAGGTAGGTGCAGGAGTGGATTACATCATTACCAGATAAGCCGATGACTTTACCTTGCTGTATTAGTCCTCAGAAATAAAACAAAATGCTGAAAGTGTTCAAATAAAGAGCATGCTAATGGGAAATGACCCTTAGCTAAGCACCTTTTTCCTCTTTTATTATTTATTTGCTCCCTCCATCCAATCGCATGTCTTGCCTTTTATTCTTGTGCTTCATTGTTCCCCAATCATCCTCCCACCTCTCTACTTGATGTGGCAGGGAACAGCGAAGGTGTCATGTACGTTGTATCAGCAACCAGGAATGTAGGACCCCTTCATTTCCCACTTTGGCTGAGAGACAGCTGAGGAAGGATTTTCAATACGATTCAGTCTGTCGTCCCAGCTCACCCAGTCAAAATTAGCATCAGACTCTGCTGCCTTTATACATTTTTCAATAGGTATTAATCATCTGAAAGCCGGGTGAGGAGTGGGTGCCAGGGAAAGAGGAGTGATACATCATGGGCACAGCCTTGCGCTGTTAGGGTTGAATGATTGTATTGAAGGGCCAAATAGCCTACATGTGCTCCTAGTGATGGGTTGGGAAGATTAACTTGCTGGCCTGGATTAACACTCCCTCCACCACCTCCCCCCCCATGCTTCCTGGCCCTAAAGACATTCTTTCCAACCTGTCATCCCTGGTTATCTCTTTAATCGGACAGCATGCAGCTCAAAGTAGACCATTGAGTTAGAACTGAGATTGTGGTAACATTCTGGAGAATTTGTGCTGCGTACCTTCCAAAGTGAATATATCCTTTTTCTAAAAAATGGCAAAAACTGCACAAAGTACTCCCAGGTGTGGTCTACCCAGGGCTTCGTGATTCTGTAGCAAAACTACATTTCCTTTCTCTGCTGAAAGTGAACATTCGCTTAGACTTTCTGGTTATTATTCAGACCCGCCTACTGGTCCAGTTTCCAGAATCTGGTACCCTGGGGACTGACAACATACTGGATTTCAGATCTTCCTGGATTTTGGATTGCCCGCGGATCAGATAAGAGCAGACAGACGATGATGATAAGCTTTTCACTTTCAAGTTTCTGAAGTGGCCTGAGGTCATTCTATCTTTTGTTTCTTGGGTCCGCAATCCCCTACAGCCACCTGTCCTAACCTATCAGTACTCTCGGCAAGGTCAGTTCCTTGTATTTGATCCTGCAATCCAGGCTTTAGAGTGAGATGGCCAAAAAGATCAGTGGTCACAATTATTTCAAGCTTCCTACAAACTGTCATATAATCACACGTTTTTCAAAAGAGTTTGCAACTGTTCATTTCTTTTTCCATTCATCATGTTCTGTGGGTAGTTGGAATCGGGATACTTTTTAAAAAATTCATTTACAGGATGTGGCCATCATTGTTTAGGCCCATATTTACTGCCCATCACTAGGAGCACATGTAGGCTATTTGGCCCTTCAATACAATCATTCAACCCTAACAGCGCAAGGCTGTGCCCATGATGTATCACTCCTCTTTCCCTGGCACCCACTCCTCACCCGGCATGAGACAGAGGGGGAGTTTATGGCAAGATAACACTTTCTTTTTATAAACTGTTTACTTGTTGTTATCTGTCATTAAGGTAGGTGCAGGAGTGGATTACATCATTACCAGATAAGCCGATGACTTTACCTTGCTGTATTAGTCCTCAGAAATAAAACAAAATGCTGAAAGTGTTCAAATAAAGAGCATGCTAATGGGAAATGACCCTTAGCTAAGCACCTTTTTCCTCTTTTATTATTTATTTGCTCCCTCCATCCAATCGCATGTCTTGCCTTTTATTCTTGTGCTTCATTGTTCCCCAATCATCCTCCCACCTCTCTACTTGATGTGGCAGGGAACAGCGAAGGTGTCATGTACGTTGTATCAGCAACCAGGAATGTAGGACCCCTTCATTTCCCACTTTGGCTGAGAGACAGCTGAGGAAGGATTTTCAATACGATTCAGTCTGTCGTCCCAGCTCACCCAGTCAAAATTAGCATCAGACTCTGCTGCCTTTATACATTTTTCAATAGGTATTAATCATCTGAAAGCCGGGTGAGGAGTGGGTGCCAGGGAAAGAGGAGTGATACATCATGGGCACAGCCTTGCGCTGTTAGGGTTGAATGATTGTATTGAAGGGCCAAATAGCCTACATGTGCTCCTAGTGATGGGTTGGGAAGATTAACTTGCTGGCCTGGATTAACACTCCCTCCACCACCTCCCCCCCCATGCTTCCTGGCCCTAAAGACATTCTTTCCAACCTGTCATCCCTGGTTATCTCTTTAATCGGACAGCATGCAGCTCAAAGTAGACCATTGAGTTAGAACTGAGATTGTGGTAACATTCTGGAGAATTTGTGCTGCGTACCTTCCAAAGTGAATATATCCTTTTTCTAAAAAATGGCAAAAACTGCACAAAGTACTCCCAGGTGTGGTCTACCCAGGGCTTCGTGATTCTGTAGCAAAACTACATTTCCTTTCTCTGCTGAAAGTGAACATTCGCTTAGACTTTCTGGTTATTATTCAGACCCGCCTACTGGTCCAGTTTCCAGAATCTGGTACCCTGGGGACTGACAACATACTGGATTTCAGATCTTCCTGGATTTTGGATTGCCCGCGGATCAGATAAGAGCAGACAGACGATGATGATAAGCTTTTCACTTTCAAGTTTCTGAAGTGGCCTGAGGTCATTCTATCTTTTGTTTCTTGGGTCCGCAATCCCCTACAGCCACCTGTCCTAACCTATCAGTACTCTCGGCAAGGTCAGTTCCTTGTATTTGATCCTGCAATCCAGGCTTTAGAGTGAGATGGCCAAAAAGATCAGTGGTCACAATTATTTCAAGCTTCCTACAAACTGTCATATAATCACACGTTTTTCAAAAGAGTTTGCAACTGTTCATTTCTTTTTCCATTCATCATGTTCTGTGGGTAGTTGGAATCGGGATACTTTTTAAAAAATTCATTTACAGGATGTGGCCATCATTGTTTAGGCCCATATTTACTGCCTATTCCAAAATGCCTTGAGGGCAGTTAAGTGCCAATCACATTGTTCTGGCCCAGTGGGCTGGACCAGGTAAGGACAGCATTTCCTTTCCTAAAGGACATTCGTGAACCAGGTGGGTTTTTTTTCTGATCAGCAACAATGGCTTCATGGTCATTATCAAACTCTTAATTCCATATCTTAATTGAACTCAAATTCCATCATCTGCCACGGCAGAGTTTGAACCTAGGTCTCTCAAACATTAGCTCAGTCTCTGGATTAACAGTCTGTGATAATATCACTAGGCTACCACTTTTCCTTACTGTAACTGTGATACATTTCAGTGATACATGTGCGTGTGAATGATCTTCATCATCTCAATAGTTTTTAGCAGATGCAGACATTGCTGGCTGGGCTAGCATTTATTGCCTCTCCCCAATTACCTCTTGTCCTGAATGGCTTGCTAAGACCATTTCAGAAGGCAGTGAAGAGTAACTATAGACACACATAGGCCAGAGCAGGTAAGGATGCTCGAATCCCTCCCCTAATAGGACATTAAAGAAACAAATGGGTTTTTCTTAAAATGACAGATAACAATGGTTACTCGGTCTTCATTAGACAGTTTTTAATTCCAGATTTTTAAAGAATGTTGAAATCAAATTTTGTCATCTGTTGTGTTGGGATTCAAAGCAGTGTCATAGAAACATAGAAAGTAGGAGCGGGAGTAGGCCATTCGGCCCTTCCAGTCTGCTCCACCATTCAATATGATCATGGCTGATCATCCTACTCAGTACCCCGTTCCTGCTTCCTCCCCTTTAACCCTAATAACTATAGCTAACTCCCTCTTAAATGAATTCAATGTTCTGACCTCAGCCACTTTCTGTGGCAGAGAATTCCACAGGCTCACCACTCTCTGGATGAAGAAATTTCTCTCCATCTCAATCTTAAATGGCCTACTCCATATCCTTACAGTGGGACCCTGGATTCTGGAACACTCTCCCTGATCATCCTTCCTGTGTTTATCCTGTTGAGACCTGTTAGAATCTTAGAGGTTTCTATGAGATCTCCCTCATGCTTCTAAACTCCAGTGAATATAGTCCTAGCTGACCCAGTCTGTCATCAAACATCAGTCTTGCCATGGAGAAAGTGAGGACTGCTGGAGATCAGAGTCAAGAGTGTGGTGCTGGAAAAGCACAGCCGGTCAGGCAGCATCCGAGGAGCAGGGGCATCGACATTTCGGGCATAGCTCTTCATCAGGAATGAGAAACGTCGATGCTCCTGCTCCTCAGATGCTGCCTGACCGGCTGTGCTTTTCCAGCACCAAGCTCTCGATCCAGTCCTGCCATCCCAGGAATCAGTCTGGGAAACCTACGTTTTACCATTCAACTGCCCACTAAATGCATCCTGTCCCTTTGATTTCACTCCCACTTCACAGTATCGCTCGGTTGCAAATCTTTAGATATTTCTACAGTCTAACACACACTTCTCTTTTCTCCATCCAAGGACAAACCAGCATGTGAATGTTTACGGAACTTCCTTTACTGTCAGTTGTTTAACTGTTCATCCCCATTGGATGTGGCAGGACTGTGATCTCACTCATCAGATGTGGGAATACTTAGTTCTGACTGTAACTGCATAAGAATGCACAGACTACACAGACATCGAGGGTGTGCAGAATACATAATTAGAGTGTAGAGAATACATTTTGAGAGGCCAATGTTCATAAACCATCTGCTGGCACGTTGTTATGTAGGTATGTGAGTCTGCAGATGAAATCTGAGAACTGAATTTCTGTGGATATGCTCTGGGATTACAAGGGCTGGTCTTTCAGTGTCCTAGCTGTAAGAAAGTGTAGAGTACAGCAAATGGAATTGTACTTTTGCTGTGGTTAGAGATTCTGATCAAGTACGCAAAGCTGCATTTAACAAACATCCCACCCACCCCATCCCTAGCACCAGGCATGTTTGAGGGGGCTTGCAATATAGGTCAGTGGCCAGCCCACTAATTCCCCATCTGTGCCTAAATTCTCCCCCACATATTGCAGAAGACGAATTCTAAAATGGGTAGCTCACTGCATTTGTAAATCAGTATCTCAGGATCCATTGGTCTTGTCAGAAGCTCACGATATTCCCATAAAGTGATTGCTACAGCCAGGCAGGCAGAGCACTTTATTGTTAAAAGTGTAGGACGTAAAGGGGTCTGTCTTCGTTGGGTTCTCCTGTCCATTGCGGGCACACCTGCCAACCCCCTGAAAAGAGGGTGTATTCCCCTTCCTCCACAGAAGTTGAAACCCTCTCTACAGTGGTCAAACCTTCTCTGCTCAAATCCCCCTGAATTGGCCACAGGTCTGGTGTTATGTTCGGCCTCCTTCTGGAACTACCTGCCCTCCTGGCTCCAGGGCAATCAGATTGGCTCCAAATGGTGGCCCTCTTCCTACTGAGGGGCAAATTCCCATCCTGCATCAGTTTGATCATGAACGCAGTGTTATAGCTATGGGATTGGGTGCCGACTTTCCTTCCAAAAGTGGGGCACGGGGAGAGCAGTCTGCCGCCAATTTTAGTAAAATTCTGCCCTTTATCACTAGTGGACAGTGGGACTTCAAGTAAGAGGAGGGGGTGTAGCACTACTAATCGGAGAGGGTATCACAGCTACAGAAGCTTCCATTGTCAAGGAAGGTCTGCCTACCGAGTCATTATGGGTGGAAATTAGGTACAGCAAGGGAGCAGTCACCTCATTAGGGGTTTACTATAGGCCCCCCAATAGCTGCAGGCAGACTGAAGAAAGCATAGGTCGGCAGATTTTGGAAAAGTATGGACATGGTAGGGTTGTAGTAATGGGTGACTTTAACTTTCCCAATATTGATTGGAACCTCCTTCAAACAGAAGATTTGAATGGAGCTGTTTTTGTAAGGTGTGTTCAGGAGAGTTTTCTAACTCAGTACGTTGACAGGCCGACGAGGGGAGAGACCATTCTAGACTTGGTGCTCGGAAACGAGCCGGGACAGGTATCAGATCGTGTGGTGGGAGTGCACTTTGGTGATAGTGACCACAACTGCCTCACATTCTACATAGCTATAGAGAAGGAGAGGATTAGGCAAAATGGGAGGATATTTAATTGGGGAAGCAGAAACTATGATGCGATTAGACATGAGTTAGGAAGCATGGACTGGGAGCAATTGTTCCATGGTAAAGGCACTATAGACATGTGGAGACTGTTTAAGGAACAGTTATTGCGAGTGATGAATAAATATGTCCCTCTGAGACAGGCAAGAAGGGGTAAGATAAAGGAACCTTGGATGATGAGAGCGGTGGAGCTTCTCATCAAAAGGAAGAAGGTAGCTTACATAAGGTGGAGGAAGCTAGGGTCAAGCTCAGCTCTAGAGGATTACAGGCAGGCGAGGAAGGAGCTTAAAAATGGTCTGAGGAGAGCCAGGAGGGGGCACGAGAAAGGCTTGGCAGAACGGATTAGGGAGAACACAACATTTTACACTTATGTGAGGAATAAGAGAATGGTCAAAGAAAGAGTAGGACCAATCAGGGATAGCATAGGGAACTTGTGTGTGGAGTCTGAGGAGGTAAGGGAAGCCCTAAATGAATTTTTTGCTTCTGTCTTTATGAAAGAAACGAACTTTGTAGTGAATGAAACCTTTGAAGAGCAGGTGTGCATGCTGGAATGGATAGAGATAGAGGAAGCTGATGTGCTGAAAATTTTGAGCTGAAAATGTGTTGCTGGAAAAGCACAGCAGGTCAGACAGCATCCAAGGAACAGGAGAATCGACGTTTCGGGCATGAGCCCTTCTTCATCAGCAGCGCTCCGAAAGCTAGTGCTTCCAAATAAACCTGTTGGACTATAACCTGGTGTTGTGTGTGATTTTAAACTTTGTACACCCCAGTCCAACACCGACACCCTGCCAGCCTGTTCTGATGATGCCACCCAGGTCAGTGCCAACCCCAGGGTGCTGCAAGAAAGTAATGCACCTCTCCCCTCTGCCAGCACAAGTGCCTCACTCTACTCTCTGCTATCTCATAGTCTCTTGATCTCTGTCAATCCACTCAGCTCCCACCAACACTCATGCTTGGCCATTCCCACAATTGCCTTCACTCACTGTCACTCCCACTTCAACGTGCCCCACCACTAACCCCACACGCCCTCCGTGCTGCATCCATGCTCGCTGGGAATACCTCACCATCTCTTGCACCTTGGTGCTAATGGCCATGCCATCTATTGTTACCTGATTCCTTTCCCCACTATCTGCTGCTACAGGAGATACAGACCATAACAGGGGCAGAGAGGGAGCCTATGCAGACTGAGAGGGGAAATGCCTGACATTTGAATCCTCAGTCTCTGTGAGATGAGAGTCTTTGTGTCCATGGACCAATGTGCTTTCTCTTTAAAAGCCCACTGCTGGGAGTTTGCTGCAGCTCCCCCCACGAATCACTGGCCTTCTGCCACTCCAAGCACAGTCACAGCCATTTTCTTCCTCATTGCGCACTTTCCGTTTGTGTCTCGACAGAAGGTGACAGTGAGTGCTCCTCAGCCAGGGGCTTTCAAACTCCACCTGACTGTGTGTCAGTGAGCCAAGATTAGAGTAATGCTGGAAAAGCACAGCAGGTCAGGCAGCATCCAAGAAGCAGGAAAATAGATGTTTCAGGCAAAAGCCCTTCATCAGGAATGAGGCTGTGAGCTTCCGGGGTGGAGAGATAAATGGGAGTGGGATGGGGCTGGGGCTGGGGAGAAGGCAGATAAGAGTGCGATAGGTGGATGGAGGTGGGAATGAAGGTGATAGGTCAGAGAGGAGGGTGGAGCAGATAGATGTGAAGGAGGATTGGCAGGTAGGACAGGTCATGAGGATGGTGCTGAGCTGGAAGATTGGAGCTGGGGTAAGGTGGGGGGAGGGGAAATGAGGAAACTGGTAAAGGCCATATTGATGCGAAGTGTTCTGAGGCGGAAGCTGAGGTGTTCTTCCTCCAGGCGTAGTGATGGAAGAGGCCCAGGACCTGCATGTCCTCGGCAAAGTGGGAGGGGGAGTTGAAATGTTGGGCCACGGGGCAGTGGGGTTGATTGGTGCGGGTGTCCCAGAGATGTTCCCTAAAGCGCTCTGTGAGAAGGTGTCCAGTCTCCCCAGTGTAAAGGAGACCGCATCGAGAGCAATGGATACAATAAATGACATTGGTGGATGTGCAGCTGAAATTTTGATGGATGTGGAAGGAAGCTTTGTGGCCTTGGATGGAGGTGAAGGGGGAGGTATGGGCGCATGTTTTGCAATTCCTGTGGTGGCAGGGGAAGGTGCCAGGAGGAGAGTGTGGATTGTTGGGGGGTGTGGACTTTGGAGGGAATGGTCTTTGCGAAAAATGGATAGGGGTGGGGAGGAAAATATATCTCTGGTGGTGGGGTCCATTTGTAGGTAGCTGTAGGAGTCGGTGAGGCCCCGGTATCCACATCCTCCTCCAACCTCTAACTGACTGTGTCAGTGAGCCCCTGTGTATCCATATCCTCTTCCTGGTATTCCATCCTGTTAACTCCAAAGGCCTCACACTTCGCCAATATCCTACCCAACCGTCTACATGCCACTACACCTGACTACAGTCCCCTACACCTGTCTACATTCCCCTACACCTGCCTACATGCCCCTACACCTGTTTACAAGCCCCTACACCTGTCTACGTTCCCCTAAACCTGTCTGCAAGCCCCTACACCTGTCTACATTTCCCTAAACCTGTCTACATGCCCCTACACCTGTCTACATTCCCCTACACCTGTCTACACACCCCCACACCTGTCTACATTCCCCTACACCTGTCTACATTCCCCCACACCTGTCTACATTCCCCTACACCTGTCTACATTCCCCCACACCAGTCTACATTCCCCCACACCTGTCTACATTCCCCTACACCTGCCTACATTCACCAACGCCTGTCTACATGCTCTCACACCTGTCTACATTCCACAACACCTGTCTACATGCCCCTACACCTGTCTACATTCCCCTACACCTGTCTACACCCCCCCACAACTGTCTACACTCCCCTACACCTGTCTACACACTCCCACACCTGTCTACATTCCCCTACATCTGTCTACATGCCCCCTCCTCCTGTCTATATTCCCCTACACCTGTCTACATTCACCAACACCTGTCTACATGCCCCTACACCTGTCTACATTCCCTCACACCTGTCTATATTCCCCTACACCTATCTACATTCCACAACACCTGTCTACATGCCCCTACACCTGTCTACATTCCCTCACACCTGTCTATATTCCCCTACACCTATCTACATTCCACAACACCTGTCTACATGCCCCAATATCTGTCTACATGCCCTCACACCTGTCTACATTCCCCTACACCTGTTTATATTCCCCTACGCCTGTCTACATGCCCACCCACCTGTCTGCACTCCCCTACAACTGTCTACACACCCCCACACCTGTCTACATTCCCCTACACCTGTCTACATGCCCTCACACCTGTCCACATTCCCCTACACCTGTCTACATGCCCTCACACCTGTCCACATTCCCCTACGCCTGTCTACATGCCCCCACACCTGTCTACACTTCTCTACACCTGTCTACACCCCCCACACATGTCTACATTCCCCTACAACTGTCTACATTCACCAACACCTGCCTATATTCCCTTACACCTTTCTACATATCCCCACACCTGTCTACATTCCCCTGCACCTGTCTAGGTTCCCCTGCACCTGTCTACGTTCCACTACACCTGTCTACAAGCCCCTATCCCTGTCTACCTTCCCCCACACCTGTCTACATTCCCTAACACCTGTCTACATTCCCTTACACCTGTCTACATTTCCCCACACCTGTCTACATTCCCCATCACCTGTCTACATTCCCCCACACCTGTCTACATTCCCCATCACCTGTCTACATTCCCCCACACCTGTCTACATTCCCTTACACCTGTCTACATTCCCCTACACCTGTCTACATTCCATTACATCTGTCTACATGCCCCACGCCTGTCTACGTTCCCGTACACCTGTCTACATTCTACTACACCTGTCTACAATCCCCTACCCCTGTCTACCTTCCCCCACACCTGTCTACACACTCCCACATCTGTCTACATTCCCCTACATCTGTCTACATGCCCCTACACCTGTCTACACATCCCCACACCTGTCTACGTTCCCCTGCACCTGTCTACGTTCCACTACACCTGTCTACAAGCCCTTATCCCTGTCTACCTTCCCCCACACCTGTATACACACTCCCACATCTGTCTACATTCCACTACATCTGTCTACATGCCCCTACACCTGTCTACACATCTCCACACCTGTCTACGTTCCCCTGCACCTGTCTACATTCCACTACACTTGTCTACAAGCCCCTATCCCTGTCTACCTTCCCCCACACCTGTATACACACTCCCACATCTGTCTACATTCCCCTACATCTGTCTACATGCCCCTACACCTGTCTACACATCCCCACATCTGTCTACATTCCCCTACACCTGCTTACATGCCCCTACACCTGTCTACAAGCCCCTATCCCTGTCTACCTTCCCCCACACCTGTATACACACTCCCACATCTGTCTACATTCCCCTACATCTGTCTACATGCCCCTACACCTGTCTACACATCCCCACACTGTCTACGTTCCCCTGCACCTGTCTACGTTCTACTACACCTGTCTACAAGCCCCTATCCCTGTCTACCTTCCCCCCCTCCTGTATACACACTCCCACATCTGTCTACATTCCCCTACATCTGTCTACATGCCCCTACACCTGTCTACACATCCCCACACCTGTCTACATTCCCCTACACCTGTCTACATGCCCCTGCTCCTGTCTACATTCACCTACACCTGTCTACATTCACCTACCCCTGTCTACATTCCCCTACTCCTGTCTACACGCCCCCACACCTGTCTACACGCCCCTACACCTGTCTACAAGCCCCTACACCTGTCTACATTTCCCTACACCTGTCTACACCCCCCACACCTGTCTACACACCCTTAAACTGTCTACATTCCCCCACACTTGTCTACACACCCCTACACCTGTCTACACCCCCCACACCTGTCTACACACCCCTACATCTGTCTATGTTTCCCTACACCTGTCTACGATCCCCTACCCCATCTACATTCCCCCACACCTGTCTACATGCCCCCACACCTGTCTACAATCCCCTACACATGTCTACATTCCCCTACACCTGTCTTCTACACACTCTTACACCTGTCTACATGCCCCCACACCTGTCTACACACCCCCACACCTGTCTACATGCCCCTACACCTGTCTCCAAGCCCCTACACCTGTCTACATTCCCCTACACCTGTCTACATTCCCCTACACCTGTCTACGTTCCCCAACCCCTGTCTACATTTCCCTACACCTGTTTACATTCCCCTACACCTGTCTACACTCCCCTACACCTGTCTATACACCCTTAAACCTGTCTACATTCCCCCACACTTGTCTACATACCCCTACACCTGTCTACACCCCCCACACCTGTCTACACACCCCTACACATGTCTACATTCCCCTACACCTGTCTTCTACACACCCCTACACCTGTCTACATGCCCGCACACCTGTCTACATTCCCCTACACTCGTCTACATTGTCCGACAATTCAGGCAGCATCCGAGGACAGGCAAAATCGACGTTTCGGGCAAAAGCCCTTCATCAGGAATAAATTTATTCCTGATGAAGGGCTTTTATTCCTGATGAAGGGCTTTTGCCCGAAACGTCGATTTTGCCTGTCCTCGGATGCTGCCTGAATTGCTGTGCTCTTCCAGCACCACTGATCCAGAATCTGGTTTCCAGCATCTGCAGTCATTGTTTTTACTACATTGTCCTACACCTGTCTACATTCCCCTACACTTGTCTACATTCCCCTACACCTGTCTACATTCCCCTAAATCTGTCTACATGCCCCACACCTGTTTACATTCCCCTACACCTGTCTACGAGCCCCTAAACCTGTCTTTCCCACACACCTGTCTACATGCCCCTGCGCCTGTCTACACCCCCCCGCACCTGTCTACACACCACCACACTTGTCTATATTATCCCACACCCGTTTACATGCCCCTACACCTGTCTACATGCCTCTATACCTGTCTATATTCCCCTACACCTATCTACATATCCCTTCACCTGTGTACATACCTCTACACGTGTCTACTTATCCCCACACCTGTCTATATGCCCGTATATCTGCTGACTGCTCCTGGCCAGCCCCTAAAATATGAGGTACCCACACCTCATTCATTGCCACAATTTCCTTCCCCCCACACGCAGTGTTGAAGCCTGTGTGCTCCTCACTGTGGACAAACATGTCCCCCCTGCAATAAATACATCCCAGTCATGCTTTACCGTATTCCCTTCCCACTGACCTTACTCCTGCACTGCACCATTCTTTACTGCCCCTTCCCAGAGCTCACAGACCCTGCGCTGTACAGTGAGATGTCAAGACTCAGTCTCAAAGCAGAGTTGAGACGTGTGGTGCTGGAAAAGCACTGCAAGTTAGGCAGCATCCGAGAAGCAGGAGAGTCGACGTTTCGGGTATAAGCCCTTCATCAAGAATGTCAAAGCAGCAGCTTTCCTTGCCTCTATCCTTCACCCTGCCCCTCCCCAACCTCCCCCAGCCCCCATCCCTTTTCCTCTTTGTGGACTGACTCATGGCCACCCTTTGAATGACCTGACCAGACAGGGCTGAAGACGTTTTGCTTCTTCCCTCTGATTAGTGCCTATACACTAGCACTGATCATGTTAGCCCTACACCAGCCCCTGCCCTGCACAACTGAACACTATGGAGCTAAAGGACTGACCGTGATCCACTCCCTGGATGGCAGAAGCCTGGAGCCTCCTCACCAATAAAACCCTGAGTGTACGCCTGACCATGGCCAATCCCCCCGGACTGGTTTGGAGGTAGGTGCCTCCATTGACTTTGGTGAGGTTCACCCCTCTCAGGCTGTGAGGCTTGGCTGTACAAACTATGTGTTTGTCATATCAGCTATTGGCACGTGGAGCAGGGAATAAGAACGACAAAAGATTGGTCCTGTCTTCAGAACCTCACCGTATGGCTGCCTTGCCTACGAGTGTGTAGGTACAGATATGTGAGCGAGGACCAAAATGTGAGGGAAATTACACTGTGATGCAGCCTGGTGCAGTCCATGAGCTGGGTACCTGTCTCTGTGTCTTTTGCAGTAGCATTGCAGTGTTAGTTTGCCAGAACCCCCTGCAGTTCGAACCTGTGCTTCCACAGCACATTACCATCATTAATCCGTTTTTAATATATCCCCACTTTCCCCAGGGAGAAAGTTCTGGCCTCCTCTTGGCAAATAGCCAGCATTACTTGATTGAAATTTGCCAATGGGAGGTGTTCGGGGCAGAAATTTCCCTTCAGGGAAGCAGGGATGGAAAAATAAGTTACTTGTGGGTGAATCACAGGCAAAGACTTATGTCCCTTCATTCTGTGCCAGGCTACGACACTCCTGAGAGCAACTTGTAACTGCAACTTGCAACCCAGAGAAAAAAAAACACAAGGATCTGCATAGAATTGGGCAGTCTTCCTACTACTTGGAATAGAGCTTTAGGGAGGATCCCACTTGTTTCAAGGAAAAAGAAATCTATTCCTGAGTTAAATTTGTAAAAAAAACACACACATCACCAGACGTTGCTGGATACTAATCTGTGTGGGGGAAAGGTTAGTGTTTCTCATGCTCATAATTTTTTTTTATTATTGTTCACAGAAAGAGGGCATTGCTGGTTAGGCCAGCATTTACTGCCCATCCCTAATTGCCCCCAGGACAGTCAGAAGTCAGCCACCTTGCCCTGGGTCTGGAGTCACGTGTAGGCCAGACCAGGTAAAGATGGCAGTTTCCTTCCCTAAAGGACATTAGTGAACCACATGGGTTTTTCGCGCAATTGGCAATGGTTTCATGGTCATCATTAGTCTCTTAATTTTCGATTTTTAAGGAAGTAATGTTGAGTTTGAATTTCGTTATCTGTTGTGGAGGGATTCGAACGCAGGACTTCAGAACATTAGCTGGATTAATAATTGAGCAATAATATCACAAGGGCCATCACTGTCCTGGGATTGTGCCCTGGGCTGCGGATTGGTTGTAGGCAACTTGTTTGGAGTGAGCCGTGAGCTGAATTCACCAAGTGCCCGCTCTGGTTTCTCAGGAGTGTCAAGTTTTCCCAGCGTCTTGCTTATTTATCAAGTTTAGTAAAATAATATTAATGAGGTGAATCATGCAGTCAACAAGGTGTTTCATGAGCAATAATCACCATCAATTTGCAACTTGCTGCTGCCTTGTGAGAAACTCACCACGCTGCATATGAAACCCATGAAAGGGGGTGTAAGTTACTCTCAATGTCCAAATGGGCCTCCCCAAACTTATCATTCAAACTCTCCTCCCCCCCCATAGCCCACATCATTCACACTTCTGAGGTATTGCCCATAGTTCCTTTAACATGGTCATCGGTAACTTTGAATGAAGTGCAAAGCACTCAGGATACTAAAACAATCAACAGCTTTGATGGCAAATGCTCTTCTTTAATCACTCATGGCTGTGGGCATCACTGACTGGGCCAGCATTTATTGTCCATCTCTATTTGCACTTGAGGAGGTGATTCTTGAACCGCTGCAGTCCATGTACTGACAATAGATCCTCAATGCCATGTTTATGACAGCTGTATTCTTGGAAAATATGATCGCTCACCATAGGCTCACCTTGACCTGGTCAATTTGAACTTTTTGCCTTCCATACACTTCAGGAAATGTGACTTCCTGCAACCACCCTGGGCCACCACTTGGCAAGTCATCTCTCCAAATAGCTTAAGTATGAAGTTAATCCTTTTCTCAGCAATGGTTTGCAATGCCCTTTAGGGGAAATATCTCTGCCAGCCTTGAACTGTCCTGGTTGGTAACATGTTCAGGCTGGGTTTTGCAGATCTGCAGATTTTTAGAAAGTTTTCCAAAAAGTTGTCTGTTAGACCACAAATGCCTTTCAAGATCTACTTCAAGAAACATCAACAATTGTGCCTCAGGACCCTTCAGTCTCTGATATGAGATGTTGACTAGGTTGGGATAAGGGTTCAGTCCCTTTACTTGTTCTCCATGCCAGAATCAAATAAAACCAAATCCTGCTTTGATCTAGCATTTTTCATTACCTCAAGATGTTCTGACATTCTTAAAGTGGGTATCCTTGAAGTGGGCTCACTGTTAAAGTGTAGAGATAACCAACTTGCCCACGGAAAGAGCTTACAATGTGATTATAACTGAATAATCTGTTTTTCAAGTAATATTATTTGAGGGATAAATATTGGTCAGGACATGAAACAAAACTCCTTTTTTCTTATTTGAATAAATGTCATGGGATTGATTACATCCCCATGATTGGGTAGGGGACCTTTTGGTTCATGCTAAATGAAACTTAAGGTGTGTAATACTGCCTTGTGACTACATTGGAGTGTTAGCATTGAGGTTTTAACTATAAGATTAGTTTCAAGACTCTGAGGTAATTCCTCTTGAAGCATAAGAGATTGAGGAGAGATCTGACACAGGTGTTCAAAATACTGACAGGTTTCAATGAAGTAGACAAGGAAAAGCTGTTCCCACTAGCTGTTCATATCAAGACTAAGGAACGGGGCTCTTATGACCACAGACCCCAGTTTCAAGGCTACCTCTTTCAGAGATATGTCATTATACATCTGAACAGATCAAAAAATATCTACAAGGGGATGTGAATATAAAAGGTATGATTAGTAAATTTGCAGATGACACCAAAATTGATTGTGTGGTGGACAGTGATGAAGGTTACCTCAGAGTGAAATGGGATCTTCATCAGATAGCTCGGCTGAGGAGTGGCAGATGGAGTTTAATTGTGAGGTGCCACATTTTGGAAAGGAAAGTCAGCGCAGGTCTTATACACTTAATGGTAAGGTCCTGGGGAGTGTTGCCGAACAAAGGGACGTTGACGTGCAGGTACATAGTTCCTTGAAAGTGGAGTCACAGGTAGACAGAATAGTGAAAAAGGTGTTTATAGGTCAGTGCATTGAGTATAGGAATTGGGAGGTCATGTTGCAGGTGTACAGGACATTAGTTAGGCCACTTTTGGAATACTGAGTTCAATTCTGGTCTCCTTCCTATCGGAAGGATGTTGTGAAACTTGAAAGGGTTCAGAAAAGATTTATAAGGATTCTGCCAGGGTGAATAGGCTGGGGCTATTTTTTCTTCAGCTTCAGAGCTGAGGGATGACCTTATCAAGGTTTATAAAATCATGAGGGGCGTGGATAAGGTGAAAAGCAAAGGTCTTTTCCCTGGGGTAGGGGAGTCCAGAACTAGAGGGCATAAGTTTAAGGTGAGAGGGGAAAGATTTAAAAAAGACCTAAGGGGCAACTTTTTCATGCAGAGGGCTGTGTGTGTATGGAATGAGCTGCCAGAGAAAATGGTGGAGACTGGTACAATTGCAACATTTAAAATGCAACTCGATGGGTATATGAATAGGAAGGGTTTGGAGGGATATGGGCCGGTCGCTGGCAAATGGAACTAGATTATTTAGGAATTCTGGTGGGCATGGACGAGTTGGACCGAAGGGTCTGTTTCTGTCTGTACGTCTCAGTGACTTTATGACTCTAAGTAAACATCAGCTGTTCATACACGCACTAAGGGAGGGGGCTTTAATGATCACCAGGCCAGATTCAAGCCTCCTGCTTCAGAGGTATGTCATTATACATCTAAATAGATCGATCATAAAATATTTACAAGGACTAAGGGATGCAGGTTTATATTTTTGAGTAAGGGATCCAGGGGCGACACGGGGAAATAACTTTTCATGCAGTGGTAATGACCTAGAACCCTCTGGATGAGAGGATAGTGGAAGTGAAGAAGGATGACTGATTTCAAAAGGGATTTGGATGAGCATCTGAGAGAAATGAACTTGAAGGCTAAGAGGCTAGAGCAGGGAGTATGACTGTATAAATTGCTCAACAGGGAGCCAGCATGGACATGATGGATGGAGTGGCCTCCTTCCGTGCCATAAGGACTCTGATTTTCTAACTCCATGGTGTGCTTATCTGTAAAATGGGACTAAAATACGTTTCCTACTCCTGGGTATGTAGGCTATCACACAGCCATGGAAGAATACTACTGCAGTGGGATTACAATAGTTAGCCGGCTGTTTTTCACCAGCGCAGACATAATGGGCTGAAGTGCCTTTGTCTGTGCTATAGATCTCTATGACAGTCTGAAGGGTTATCCTAGCTTTGACATAACAAATGAACAGACTCTGATTAAACTGCAGCTCTTTTACATCCCTACTTTCCAGTGCGAAATTCCTGGCCTCTACTTGGCAGATGGCCATCATTGCGTGATCAAAGTTTGCCTGTAGGGGCCAGAAATTTCCCTGCAGGAAAGCAGAGATGGAAAAATAAGTTATTTGTGGGGTGGCGTAGACCTATGTCCCTTTGAGTCTATGTTAGGTTACGACACTCCTGAGTGCAACCTGTGAGTGAGACACTTGCTTTGGATTGTGCTTCTCAACAAGAATTCAGTTTGTGGACTGCTCCGAGTCTGTTCCAAAGCCAAGTTTCTCTGTAACACAGAGAAAGAAAACACAGTCTACACAGAATTAGGCAGTTTTTCTACTATTGCACTTGGAATAGAACTTTAGGTAGGATGTACACATTTCATAGAATTCCTACAGTGTGGAAACAGGCCATTCAGCCCTTTGAGTCCATAGCAACCCTCTGAAGAGCATCCCATCCAGACCTACACATTTCTCAAGTCTAACCTCCCCCTAGCCTGCACATCCTCAGACACTCAGGACAGTTTACGCCATCCAGTCCACCTAACCTACGCATCCTTGGACTATGGGAGGAAACTACAGCAGTTGGGGGTGGAAACACACGCAGACATACTTAGAATGTGCAAACTCCACACGCAGACACCCACGGGTGGAATTGAATCCAGGTCCACAGCACTGGACGCTGTAGTACTAACCACTAAGCCACATTGTTTTCCTTTTTCCTGGAAAAATGGAATCTATTCCTGAGTTAATTTTCAGAAAAAGATTGCAATTCTCTTCAACTGAATGAGTTTGCAATCTGTCTTACTATGAAAGTTAAATCCCGGCTCCCTTCAGTTTGATTTGATTTGCAATCTGTAAAGCTGTTCCGTTCATTACGTCTCAGTGCTGGCACTGAGCTTCCTTGGCAAATGTCTTTAATTGTTGACAAAAGATACGATTCAGCAATGATCTCTGTCCTGGAGAAGTGAGGTTTTTTCAAAAGTTCCAAGCAGCAATATTTTTTGTATTTGTTTCTTTCTTCCAATGCACTAAAGTGTTTTTTTTTAAAGAGTCAGATTAAAAACTTAATGCGGATGTCAAACTGTCAGTCAGCAGTTTTATAACTGCTGCAAATCTCTGATTCTTAAAGCATAACAAACAGGCTTTACATTTGCTGTCCAGATGTAACTGAAGCCTCCAAAGCTGACTTATATTCAACATCGTTAAAATAAAGCCTGTCTCTGGAAGGCTTTATCTGGTTAAACAGGATGACCTCAATAACCTGCACCTGGCCTCAGGTGGAAAGCTTTCATTTGGCTGTTGCTTGTCTTGAAAAGACGTGACAAGGATTGGCTTTCTCTCTCACACACACACGTGGACATACATGATCTCTCACACAATCACACACACACACATGGACACACACAATCTCTGACATTATCTTTCACACACACACACACACGGACACAGATAATCTCTCACACAGTCTCACACACACACATGTATCTCTCTCTCTCTGTCACACACACAAACATACATGGACACAGACAATCTCTCACACAATCTCACACACACACGGACACACTCATGCATATCTCTCTCTCTCATTCTCACACTCACACACACACATACACACATAAACATACATGGACACAGACAATCTCTCACACAATCTCTCTCTCTCTCTCACACACAAACATACATGGACACAGACAATCTCACAATCTCACACACACGCACACACGGACACACACGTATCTCTCTCTCTGTCTCTCTCACACACACAAACATACATGGACACACAATCTCACATAATCACGCACACACGGACACACACACGCATCTCTCTCTCTCTCTGTCTCACACACATAAACATATACGGACACAGGCAATCTCTCTCTCACACACACACGTATCTCTCTCTCTCTCTCTCTGTCTCTCACACACAAACATACACGGACACAGACAAACTCTCACACATACACACGTATCTCTCTCTCTCTCGTCTCTCACACACACACACAGACACAGACAATCTCTCACACACACATGGACACACACACGCATACCTCTCTCTTTCTCTCTCTCTGTCTCACACACACAAACATACACAGACACAGACAATCTCTCACACACACGCGCACGTATCTCTCTCTCTCTGTTTCACACACACGCACAGCAACTGGCTCAGAGCTCGTCTTCTTCTAAAAAGATGCTTTTCCTAATACATCAGTCTTTCCTCTTGACTAAACACCAAGGCAATGGTGGGCTGGGGTGATGGTGTGTGTAGGAGCTACTGGGAATTTTCTTTGGAACAAAAGCTGCAGAAACCACACTGTGGAGAAAAGGAAAGAATCCTTGCACATCAAAAACCTTGACACTGGAGGGAGAATAGGCCATTCAGCCCCTCGGGCCTGTTCTGTCACTCAAACTGTTCATGGCTGATATCCTGCTTTAGCTCCATATCCCTTTGACCAACATATAATTACATGGATCTCAGATTTACAATTATTAATTGAACTAACATAATTGCTTTCCATGGGAGATTATTCCAGTCGTGAAGGAATGGTTCCTAATTTACCACCTTAATGGTCTGACTCAGATTTTTAGATTAAATCCCCTTTGGTGGATCCCCAAACAGCAGGAAGAGCTTCTGTCATTTTAATCATATTCTCCTGAGAGGTCAGTGCGTCCAGGCATTATCCAGCAGAGATCTCTGTTTGCTGATTTCAAATGGGAAACCCAACTGTTACCTACCTCTTCCGTAGTATAGGAACACCCCAAAATGCCGCTCCATCACAGGTTTAGCACAAATAATGGATTAAATCTGTAAATGTCCTAATCTCTGTGCGTAAGAAATGACGTATTGGAGGTATCTAAAAGATTCAGGAGAGAGAGAAAAAAGCCCTCTCTTGGAGACTCCAACACAACCTTAAAATTAGATAATTTCTGAAGCATTGTAGCTATATCAATTCTAAATTTTAATCTTGAGATGGATATTATTTGTTTGATAAAGGCATCAGAAGGTTTTGAACAAAAGCGGGTAATGGGCGTTAGGTATGTACTAGGCAAGGGCTTTTGCCCGAACCGTTGATTTTCCTGCCCCTTGGATGCTGCTTGACCTGCTGTGCTTTTCCAGCACCACTCTAATCTAGTTAGGTGTGTACAATCAGTTCTTCTATAACGCGATGGCTTTGTTCTTGTGCAATCCTGTGTTACAGAAAAATAGAAATAGCGCTTAAAGTGTGGGCGCTGCAATTGTGTTACAGCCAACACACGTTTTAAAAGTTTGCACTGTGGAAACAACGTCCCCAATTTGTCAATCAGGCTACAGCGAACTCACATTGACGAAACGCGTGTTATAACAGAACGGCCTGTATTTGGTTTGATCTAATTGAATACGGGAACAGGTTTGAGGGGCTTTTGTCTTCCTTAGCAACAAGCCATCAATAATTGTTGAAAAGACCCAAGTTGATTTGAATGGGCACCAAACTCCTCTGAAAAGGTGTTTTCTGATATTGGACAGTGCAGGAAAAGACCAAGCCTACACTGAATAATCCGTTATTGCTGATTTCTCGATTTAGCGTCACCCAGGCAATTGTTGGAGGTGAGGTGTAATGAAAGTTTAGAGAGTGTACACTTTACCATCAAGTTGCGGGAGGGGTACATTTTATTGGATACGTTGGCCTTTCCGTGTGTTGATATATCTCTTATCCGACTGAAAAGCTGCACCAGAGTTCTCCTGGCAGCCGTAGAGATTTACAGCACAGAGAAAGGCTTATTGAATCTGTGCTGGTCCAGAACAGGCACCTAACTATTCTAATCCCTTTTTCCAACACTTGGCCCATAGCCTTGTATGTTTTGGCATTGCAAGAGCACATCTAAATACTTCTTAAATGTTATGAGGGTTTCCACCTCTCCCACCCTGACAGGCAGCAAGTTCCAGATTCCCTCTGGGTGAAAAAATGTTTTCCTCACATTCCCTGTAAACCTCCTGCCCCTTATCTTAAAACTACACCCCCCCGAACCCAACCCCCCTCCCAAACCCCACCATTACACAGCCCCAGGTCATTGATCCCTTTGCCAAGGGGAGCGGTTCTTTCCTGTCTACCTTATTTATGCCCCTCGTAATTATGTACATCACAATCATTCCTGATGAAGGGGTTTTGCCCGAAATGTAGATTCTCTTGCTCCTCAGTTGCTGCTTGACCTCCTGTGCTTTTCCAGCACCACTCTAATCTTAATTTTACATCTCAATCATATCCCCTCTAAGTCTCCTCTGCTGAAAGAAAAATTATTCCCGTCTATCCAATCTCTCCTCCTAACCTAAAACTCTCCAACTCAGACAACCTCCTGATAAACCCTTTCTCCAGTGCTTTCCTCCTATAATGTAGATTCCAGAACTACACACAATACTCGAGTTGTGACCTATTCAATGCTTTATACAGCTCCAGCATGACCTCCCTGCTCTATGCCTTAGCTAAAAAAGGCATGTGTCCTGCATGTCTTCTTGACTATTTCATCTACCTAGAGAGAAAGTGAGGACTGCAGATGCTGGAGGTCAGAGTCGAGGGTCTGGTGCTGGAAAAGCACAACAGATGCCTTCCTGTTGAAGGCCTTATGCCCGAAATGCTAATTCTCCTGCTCCTCAGACGCTGCCTGACCTGCTGTGCTTTTCCAGTGCCACACTCTCGACTATTTTATCTACCTGTTCTGTTAACTTAAAGGATCACTGGACAGGCACACACTAAGGTTCCACTGATTTCCTGTGCTTCCCAGGCTCCTAATGTACATCCTGTTTCCCTTGCCTTCTTTGTCATTGACCACATGCACCACCTCACACTTATCCATTTGCCATTGATCAGCCCGTCTGAGCAGTCTGTCTAGATATTCCTGTCATTTAAGGCTACCCTCCTCATATTTTTACCCTGCCATCAATGTTTTGTATCAGCTGTGATCCGACTGATCAACCCTTCCACATCTGCAGAGTATGTGTAGAAATCTTTTTGAACTAGCTCAGGATGAGCCAACATGTGTTTTGCATTTGGACACAGCTGGAACTCCCATTTGGTAATGTAGGCAAATTGTAGCATAGTCACCAATGACTTATAAATACCAATCCGAAAGTTTGACACCACTCAGTTCTGCATAGCAGCATACTGTGTATTAGATTTGGAATTAAAAAATATTTCCTGGACTGAAACTCAACCCATTTGGATTTGCTCACTCCCTTCTGGATACATTAGATTATGAATGGAATCAGACAATTGGAATCTAAAGGGTATAAAATTGTGGTTGTCTAAACCAGGGGCTTTGGGTTTGAAGGGTTTTGACGATCTGGGAAGAATCAAAATTCTTCCCTCATGGCTCATTTGTTACATCATCTTTCCTAGGTGGATGTGAGCCAGTCAGGTCTTCGAGGCTGAGTGATCTATCTTCATCTGGTATAGCCATTAGGTTTAATGTCCCCCTCAGGGATAGGGAGGCTGGAGGAACAGTGGAAGAGAAACAAGCCACACTTCCTGCTTTTGAGTGTGGTCAATGAAAATCAACTCTCACCTCTGGATTAGAAAGCTGTGGGTTCAAGTCCCAGTGCAAAGAATTCAATCTGGGCTAACATGCAGTACCAAGGGAGTGCTCAACTGTTGGAGCACTCTTTGGGTTGAGATGTGAACTTTCAGGTGAATGTAAGAGCAGGAAAATCCTGCAGGCCAATATTAAAAGACAAGGCAGATTATCTGATCTTTTTTTTCATAAAGGTTTGCATTGTGTATTTGTGTACTTACGGTGGACTGTCACTTTAAGGAGAAAGTGAGGTCTGCGGATGCTGGAGATCAGAGCTGAAAATGTGTTGCTGGAAAAGCGCAGCAGGTCAGGCAGCATCCAGGGAACAGAAGAATCGACGTTTCGGGCATAAGCCTTCCTGAAGAAGGGCTTATGCCCGAAACGTCGAATCTCCTGTTCCCTGGATGCTGCCTGACCTGCTGCGCTTTTCCAGCAACACATTTTCAGCTCTGTCATTTAAGGATCCAATCACATACAATAATGATGAAATTGTTGGCTGTTTCAGGTGGCCAATCTTGATGCCTGTAGAGAAACATCTCTAGAAAATGCTCTTGCCGTTTAACACTTTGGCCTCCTGATTTCCTTTGGAATTTGTCAGATTGTCACACTTGGTGTTGCACATATTGATGACTATGTTTCCAACATCAAGATGACTACAACAACCAGGGTAATATGGTGGCTCAGTGGTTAGCACTGCTGCCCTGTTCAGTTCCACCCTCAGGCGACTGACTCTGTGGAGTTTGCACATTCTTCCCGTGTCTGAGTGGGTTTCAACCAGTTTCCTCCCACAGTCCAAAGATGTTGCGTGTTAGGTGGATTGGCCATGCTAACTTGCCCATAGTGTCTGGGGGTGTTAAGGTTAGGTGGATTACCATGGGAAACGCAGGTTTACAGGGATGGGGTAGCGTGCTGGGTCTGGGTGGGATGCTCTTTAGAGGGCCAATGTGGACTTGATGGACTTCCACACTGTATGGATTCTATGGATTTGTAATTAAATAGCACCTCTATCTAGAATTTCCCAGGGTACTCCACAGGAGTACAGTGAAACAAACAGCTGATGCTGAGCCGTATAAGGCAATATGAGTGACAAGTGACCAAAAGCTTGGTTTAGGAAGTAAGTTTGAAGGAACTGTCTAAAGGAGGAAACAGGTTGAAATTTTCGGGGATAGAACTCTAGAACTTGGGGCCTTGGAAATGGAAGGTATGGCTCATGTATGTAAAATACAGGAATCGGAAGGAAGTTATTATTTTGTTTTAAATGTTATTATTTAATTTGCTTCCACCACCTTTTCAGGTTATATATTTCAGACCATCAAAACTTGCTGTGTGAAAAAAAAAACCTCCTCTGTGGTTTAGTTGCGAAGCAGGTTAATCTGCATCTTTGGGTTATCAAGGCTGCTGAAAGAGTTTTCCCATATTTACCTCATATGCGCTTCTATTGAATCTCACCTTCTTTGAAGGATATGTCAACATTTACTGCCAATCCCTAATTGAAAAGATAATGGTAAGCCATCGTCTTGAACTGCTGTAGAGCACGGGGTAAAGGTGCACCCAGAGTGCTGTTAAGGAGATCCAGCACCAATGAAGGAACAGCAGTACATTTCCAAATCCTGTCCATATGAGGCATAGGTTTCAAAAACTGCTGAATTGTATCAAAAAGCATATTCCTTCAGCTGTTTGCCAAAGGAAATGCTGACCTTACCTACCCATGCTGCATTTGCAAACCCACTACACAATGTCCATATGAGTGGACAACATTTGCTAAATAATGCTGAGTCTGCGACAAATTATGTTGACAGCCAATTTAGAATTGTCAGTTGGGCCCACAGTGTACCTGCATGTATTGGAAACTACCTATTAAGACACAGGGCATTGTTCTTTATAGACAAAAAATATATAAGCACACACACACACACACACACACACACACTGTGCCTGATTCAGTGCAACAAAGTAGGTGTTGGCCATTCTCTGGTCCATTTCTCAGGACAATGCTTTGACCAGTAGGTCCATCAGCCTTGTTTAAAATTTAAACAAAGCCCATGGAGCTAACTGTCATTCATCATTAACTAGTGCATCCTCACTGGCAATACCTCTATCAATCCGAGTTCACTTGCCAACAATTCAGCACTCTTATACAGTGTAAATATTATTTTCATTTTGCTTTGGTATTTGTTGTAAATTATCCTGACGAGTGCAAGACAAAGGTTTCAACAAATAAATGGCCTTTTTATTAGAAATATTAATAAAAGTGGCCATTATTTTTATTGTTGGGGAGATGATAACTTTTCTAACCTTTCCAAATAACCTTAAGCCTTCATTCAATCATGATTTGCCTGAACTAATATCTGCAAGAGAAAACTTATTTAAGAGATGGATAATCATTGAGACCTCTTTCAGAATTCAAATGTCCTCTAGTCGTTACAGGCACCATCCCCTTCTCCTGAGACACAAACACTGTACTGCAAATACAGTCAGGTTAAAGAAATAAAGGCTAATGACAGTATGAGTCACTCGCTCTTAAAAAAGTTAAAATTACTTTACGAATAAAGAAAGCCAAAAATAGATTAGTCATAACATACCACTCGCAAATGCTATAAATAACTAGTATTAGTTGGGGGCTGTACACAGTCCTCATGTGGAGTTAGACCTCAGCAGTAAGTCCCTTTATAGAGCTTGAACCTGCAAGCTAAAATTCAAAGAAGATTAACCAATCAAGCTCTCTGGATTACACCACAGGCATTTCAAACTGAATGTTGAATCTATTATTCCCCTTCCAGAATTTTCCTTTCGTCAATTTTAGAAATGTTAGTTTGGTGCCTTATGTTTTCAGCACAAGTGTGGGGGTAGCTGTGATTATGTTCTTTATGGCTTTTGCAGTGGGAAATGATAATGGCCGGCTGTTTTAGTTGTTTAATTATCAATGAAAATGAGCAACTTTAAAGGAGAAAGTGTCACTTCGAAGAAATATTAGAGTGCACTTTTCAACTTCATCTCCTGGGACAATGTTAAGCTACACCTATTTGATGATATTTTAATTCTCGCCAGTTTTGTCCCATTCAATTGCATGGGGTGGGTGGGGCTGGGTTTCCACAGCCAGCTCAGGTACTGTCCCCATTCTTGATCTCGAAGTGTTGATGGAATGAAGGACTTTCCTTCTCGACAAACTTGATTGAGTTTTTTGATGAAGTAACAAAGAAGATTGATGAGGGCAGAGCAGTAGATGTGATCTATATGGACTTCAGTAAGGCATTCGACAAGGTTCCCCATGGGAGACTGATTAGCAAGGTTAGATCTCATGGAATACAGAGAGAAATAGCCATTTGGATACAGAACTGGCTCAAAGGTAGAAGACAGAGGGTGGTGATGGAGGGTTGTTTTTCAGACTGGAGGCCTGTGACCAGTGGAATGCCACAAGGATCGGTGCTGGGCCCTCTGCTTTTTGTCATTTATATAAATGATTTGGATGTGAGCACAAGAGGTACAGTTAGTAAGTTTGCAGATGACACCAAAATTGGAGGTGTAGTAGACAGCGAAGAGGGTTACCTCAGATTACAATAGGATCTTGACCAGATGAGCCAATGGGCTGAGAAGTGGCAGATGGAGTTTAATTCAGCTAAATGCGAGGTGCTGCATTTTGGAAAAGTAAATCTTAGCATGACTTATACACTTAATGGTAAGGTCCTAGGGAGTGTTGCTGAACAAAGACACCTTGGAGTGCAGGTTCATAGCTCCTTGAAAGTGGAGTCGCAGGTAGATAGGATAGTGAAGAAGGCGTTTGGTATGCTTTCCTTTATTGGTCAGAGTATTGAGTACAGGAGTTGGGAGGTCATGTTGCAGCTGTACAGGACATTGGTTAGGCCACTGTTGGAACATTGCGTGCAATTCTGGTCTCCTTCCTATCGGAAAGATGTTGTGAAACTTGAAAGGGTTCAGAAAAGATTTACAAGGATGTTGCCAGGGTTGGAGGATCTGAGCTACAGGGAGAGGCTGAACAGGGTGGGGCTGTTTTCCCTGGAGCGTCGGAGGCTGAGGGGTGACCGTATAGAGGTTTACAAAATTATGAGGGGCATGGATAGGATAAATAGGCAAAAACTTTTCCCCGGGGTCGGGGAGTCCAGAACTAGAGGGCATAGGTTTAGGGTGAGAGGGGAAAGATATAAAAGAGACCTAAGGGGCAACTTTTTCACACAGAGGGTGGTACGTGTATGGAATGAGCTGCCAAAGAATGTGGTGGAGGCTGGTACAATTGCAACATTTAAGAGACATTTGGATGAGTATATGAATAGGAAGGGTTTGGAGGGATATGGGCTGGGTGCTGGCAGGTGGGACTAGATTGGGTTGGGATATCTGGTCGGCATGGACAGGTTGGACTGAAGGGTCTGTTTCCATACTGTACATCTCTATGACTCTATGACTCTATGACCTCTCTCCATGTCTGAGGACAGATGACCCTCAGGATAAGCCATCTCCAGTTGTGAGAAAGCAGCCCTATGGTCTGATAGGACCATTTTTGATGGAATATCTAATCATTAATGGGACCAACTCAATCCTGACTCATCAGGAACCAAGACTCACACTCCCTCGCATACAGACACACTCTCTCTCTAATACACACACACATTCGCACGCACATACACGCACACACACGCACACACACGCACGCGCGCGCTTCCTCGCATACACACACTCTCTCCGCCTCTCTCTCTCATCCACACAGTCACACTCACACAAAACTCTTACACACACACACATATACACACACACACGTGTGCTTCCTCACACACACACACACACACTCTCTCCCCCTCTCGCTCTCACCTACACAGTCACACTCACACACACAGGTAACACATTCTCACATACATACACACACAAATTCTCACATAAACACACACTCTTTCTCTCTCACATACACACACACACACAGAGTCACACTCACACAAAACTCACACACGTACCCACTCACATCACATGGATACACATACACAAATACAGAGAGCTGGATTTTCCTTGCCTCAGGGGTATGGGAGTGAAACAGAGATCAGGACTGTTTCTGGGAACTTGTAGCTGCCAAAGCTGGGGAAGGGGTGGGGTGATGGAAAAAGTAAGTCATTGTTATGTTCACGGGGATCCTCCCCTCTTTCCCACATCCTCGGTATTTGGCTTGGAGGAGGGTTCATCATCCAGTTGGATGGATGGCGGATGGACCCTCAATGGTGAAAGCCCAG
Source organism: Chiloscyllium plagiosum (assembly GCF_037043375.1). Lineage (NCBI taxonomy): Eukaryota > Metazoa > Chordata > Chondrichthyes > Orectolobiformes > Hemiscylliidae > Chiloscyllium > Chiloscyllium plagiosum. The sequence continues at coordinate 10,950,607 of NW_028270166.1, forward strand.
TTAGAGACCTCCCCCCAATTAAAAGGAACAGCAATGGCAGGTCACTGAGAGTGGGCGCAGTGGAGGGGGGCTTCAACATGGAGGCATTCTCTCCTGGACATTTCAAAATCTAAACTAGAAGGGGTTCCTCAGAGTGAAGTTGCTGCTCTGTAAAGAGGATCCCCACTCCAGGATGTCCCCCCCCAACCCTTGCTGGTTTGGCACCTGGTAGGGGGGAGGCCCCTTAGGCTGCTCTGGAGCATTGACCCTGCCCACTAACCTACCCCAGCTCCTTGTACCTAAATTCACTGCCATTGGAAAACCAGATGCCAACTAGAAAGTTTCTGGTAGCATCTTTCAGTTATTAAGATATAGGAGCAGAATTCGGCTATTTGGCCCATCAAGTCTGCTCCACCATTTAATTGTGGCTGATATGTTTCTCAATTCCATTCTCCTGCCTTTCCCCATGACCCTCAATCCCTTTACTGGTCAAGTGCCTTTATCTCTCTGTTAAATACATTCAATAACTTGGTCTACACAGCCCTCTGTGTCAATGAGTTCCACAGAGTCACCACACCCGGCTAAAGAAATTCCTCCTCATTTCAATCTGAGGCTGTGCTCTTGCTTTCCAGTCTCTCCTACTAGTGGAAACATCTTCGCTATGTCCACTCAGTCCAGGCCTCTCAAATTCTGTAAGTTACAATGAGTTACTCTCCTCGTCCTTCTATCTCAATCAAGTGCAGACCCAGGGTCCTCAACTGCTCCTCACAAGACAAGCCCTTCATCCTTGGGATCATTCTTGTAAACCTCCTCTGGACTCCCGCCAACGCCAGCATAGACTTTCTTAGATATGGGACCCAAAACAGCTCACAATATTTGAAATGTGGTCTGACCAGAGCCTCATACAGCCTCAGCAGCACATCTCTGCTCTTGTATTCTAGCCCTCTTGGAATGAATGCTAACATCGCATTTCCCTTCCTAGCTGTACAATAAACTTAAGAGAATCTCGAACCAGCACTCCTAAGTTCTTTTCTATTCAGATTTCTGAAGCTTTTCCCCATTTAGACAATAATGCCTCTATTCCTCTGACCAAAGTGCATAACCTCACACTTTCCCACATTGTAATCCATCTGCCACTTCTTTGCACACTCTCCTCACCAGTCCCAGTCCTGCTCCAGCCTCCCTGTCTCCTCAACATTACCTGTCCCTCCACCTGTCTTTCTTTCATCTACAAATTTAGCAGCAATGCCCTCAGTTCTTTCATCCAGATTATGAACGTATGTGGTCCTGACAGCGAACCCTGTGGAACTTCACTAGTCACCACTGCCATCCTGCAACTTCAGTTGGACATTGGTACGTTAGTGAGGATGACTTTCAGTGCAGTGTAGTATGAGGTGATCCATTTAGGTACATAAAAAAACTTTGCTATAAAACAAAGGGCTTAATATTCTTAAGGGCTTTCAGGAGCAGAGACCTGGGGTGTATCTATTCAAGTCATTAAACCTGGTAGGACATGTTGAAAGAGAGCTATTAATAAAACGTACAATGTTCTCGGCTTCATACATAGGGCCGTGGAGTACAACAGCCGGCAAGTTCCGATGAACTTATACAAGATACTGGTTAGACCTCAGCTGGAGCACTGTGTATGGTTCTGGGCACCACTCGATAGGAAGGAGGTGAATGCATTGGACAGATTTCAGGAGAGTTTCACAAGAATAGTGCCAGGGATGAGACATGTCAGGAATGTGGAAAGAGTAGAGGGATTGGGACTGTTTTCTTTAGAGAGGAGAAAGCTAAGAGACGATTTGGTAGTTTTCAAAATGATGACTATTCATCTAGGGTGGAAATGTTCTCACTTTTAAACAGTTTGAGACTCAGGGCACCCAGGTTGCAAATGTTTTACAAAAGGAGCAAATGTGTGATGAGAAAGAAAGCTTTTTCACACAGCGGGTAGTTAGGGAATGGAATGCCCTGTCTGGCATTCTGACGGTGGCAGGTTTGAATAAGGCATTCAAGAGAACATTAGATAATAATTTAAACAGAAACAATGGGTTGGGTTGTGGGGAAAGAGCAGGAGATTGGTACTAAGTTAAACTAATCAGAAATCCAAAGCCGACATGATGGGCTAAATGGCCTCCTTCACATGGTGACAATTCTGCGATTCTTTGAAATGTAAATTCGTACACACCCACAGATAGCGGCACAGATACACATTGACTCTTACACACACACAAACACACACAGACACACACACACACACTTCCTCACACACACACGCATTCTCTCTCTCTCATACACACACAGTCACATTCACGCAAAACTCTTACTCACACACACACACAAAACCTCTCACTCACAGACACACAACCGCTCACTCACACACACACACACACACACTCTGAGATTGAGCTGCATTCCTTGCCACCTGTTAAAGGGCCTCATTTTAAAAGTCCACTGAGACTGGTTTATGGGAAATATTTCATTGGGTCTCCTCCCACCTTGGCTCTCATGAATAGCTTCATTCTGCCGCAACCTCTCAATAGATACATTATTGCCCTGGTTTCGAGTCCGACAGAATCTATTCATCATCAGAACATCTCTGTGTCAGGGGCCTGCGTGGAAAAACCTTCGCAATTTAAACACTCAGTCGTTTGCAATGATCCAGTTTAAATGCTTTTTATTCAATCCCTTTACATGGAAATGAAAGTTAAGCTCTGAGAGTTATTTTGAGATGGTGGAGTTGGGGCTGGGGGTGGGGGGGAGGGGGGCGGTTGGAGGTGATTTTGTGGAGTGGGGTGAGGCCACTTTCTGGAACATTCCTTCTTTCTGGTCATTGATGGGCCTGGGTGTTTGGGCTGGCACTGGCTACTGAACCAAGGAGGAGAACTGCTTCATTCTTCACCTGGGAGTGCTGTGCACTCCTAACTGAGGCCGGTATTTCATCAACTGGGTGGGCTGGTTAGCTCAGTTGGCTGGTGGCTAGTTTGGAGCACAGAATAAATACCAACTGCCTGGGTACAGTTCCCACACCAGCTGACATTACTATGAAGGACTTTCCTACTCAACCTCTTCCCTCACCTGAGGTGTGGTGACCATCGGGTTAAACCAAATCCAGTCATCTTCCTCTCTCTCTCTCTCTCTCTAAGGGGGGAGCAGCTCTACGGTTTGTTAAGACTATGATAATTTCACCTTTTTTATTTGTTCAGCTGACATCCAGCTCACCCCTAACCCCCAGCCCAATCACACACAGACACGCGCACCCACAAACTTGCCCACACCCACACTCATAAACATGCACACGCACTCACACTCATATACACACACACTCTCACACACTCACACTCATATACACACACACTCTCTCTCTCTCACACACACACTCATACACACATGCACAATCTCTCTCATACTCCCACATTCATATACACACATACTCTCTCACACACACACTCTCACTCACACACAGACACTCACACTCACACACCCACATTCATTGACACACACTCTCTCACACACACAATCACACACCCACACATACACTCAAATACACACACACTCTCTCTCACACACACGCACACACACATATACTCACACACACACACACCCACACTCTCTCTCTGTCTCACACACACACTCATACACACATGCACAATCTCTCTCATACTCCCACATTCATATACACACACAATCTCTCACACACACTCTCTCTCACACACACACACCCTATCACACCCACACCCTATCACACACCCACACACACACAAATACACACACACACTCTCTCACATACCACACTCATACACACACTCTCTCACACACAGTCACACACCCACACACACATTCAAATACACGCACGATCTCTCTCACACAGACACTCATATACACACACACACTCTCTCTATCTCTCACACACACTCTCACATATCCACACTCACATACACATACTCTCTCTCTCACACACACATTCTCTCTCTCATTCACACACACATATATACACTCACGCACCCACACGCATTCACACACATCCACACACACAAACCTCACACCCCACCCCCACCCCCAAAAACACCGATCTCACAAAGCTCGAAGCATAGCCACCCATAGAAAACACAACTGTCAGACTACAAACAATGCAGATATCATGGCAAATCACAACAGGTTGCAATGGAACATGGATAGAGTAGAATGCTATTCAGCCCCTTGTGTCTGTTCAGCCATTCACTGAGACTGTAAGCTAATCTGAACCTCATCTCCAACACCCTCCTTTTGCTCCATATCACTGAATACCCACTAGTTCACTCAGCTGAATGAAGGATCAAATACCTGGGTCTCTTTTCTGTGGGAAATTCTGTAAGGGTAGAATCTGAGATGATGTTTCCACATGTGATGGTGTTTAGGCTTCAGATTATATGATGATGAAACCCAGTAAAATCTCAGACAGATACTTCCAGAGAGTGGTGAGACTAAGGAACTGACCATCACATAGGCTGGTGAACGGCACTGATGTTTTGATAGGGAATCTAGGAGGAACAGAGAATGGGGCAGATGTGATGTATTGACAGGCTGAGATGAAGCCAGTGGGAGGACTGTACTTTAGAATTATCAGTCGTTTTCTTTGTAATGCTATGTGACACAGGCTCCATTTTGAGGGAGATGATTGGTTATCTCAGTTGGCTGGATGACTGGTTAGCAATATAGAGTGTTTCCAACTGTGCAGGTTCAATTCCTGAACAGACTGAAATTCCTCAAAGATCCTGGCTTCTCAACCTTACTCCTCACCTGAAGCATGGTGACTCTCGGGTTAAGCTCACCATCAGTTGGTTCTCTCTAATGGGATTGTGAGACTATGGTGACTTTACCTCACTGAAACATAATATACTGACAGGTTCCATCAGTCATTGTCTCCAGTTCTTTCTTGCATCCAGCCCCCATCGATACACACACACACATTGGGTGTGATTATCTCACTTAATGGGGAAAGTTGGTCTGGAGAGATACTTGCCACCTGAATAAAGACCCTAAGTGAGGGTCACACCTCACCATCATCCCAATTACCTATCCCACCCCGACACCCCCCAAACCCCAGCAAGTGCTGGGAAGAGTGTCTGTCCTTTCCCAGCTGGGTAACCAGACTGCCCTACCCACCAGGTTGAAGGGAGGACATCCACTTGGTCCAATCGGAAGCAGGAATTGAAGGGAGAGGGTGCCAAAGGCCGGCTTCCTTTGTCTCCAAAGTCCTCGGCCTTTCACTCAGCGACACCTAGCCTTCATCCTCTCAAAGCCTGAGCTTCCAGCGATGATCTCCAGAACCCAGACATTGCTGAGCTCTGAATGACCAGCAGCTTTTGGTATGGTAAGATCTCACTATTGATGCTGCTGATTGGCTGAGAAGCTCGATGTTCAGCTGATTGGAGCTGGATCCTACTCGTTTTCTGATTGGTGAGGTCTGAGGGACAGAGTCGCTCCCAAAGATTCCCACCCCAACACTTAAGGAGCACTAATTCTGAGTTAGTATCTGTCACATCCACCTGAGGGAATATAATTAACTTCAGAGCATTGAGTAGAGGCATTGGGATGTCTTGTTGCAACTATCCAAGGCATTGGTAAGGTCACATTTGGAGTACAGAAGTCTGGTTGCTCTACTTTATAAAGGATATTAATGTACTAGAGGGGAAGGATTTAAAAGGGACCTAAAGGGCAACTTTTTCATGCATGCATGGAATGAGCTGCCAGAGGAAGTGGTGGAGGCTGGTACAATTACAACATTTAAAAGGCATCTGGATGGGTATATGAATAGGAAGGGTTTAAAGGGACATGGGCCAGGTGCTGGCAAATGGGACGAGAGTAGGTTGGGATATCTGATTGGCATGGGTGAGTTGGACCGAAGGGTCTGTTTCCGTGCTGTAAATCTCTATGACTTTATGACTCTAAGTTAAAAATTACATGACACCAGGTTTTAGTCCAACACGTTCATTTGAAAGTAGTACAGAAAACATTTACTAAGATTCGACTTGGACTAGAAGGTTTCAGTTAAGATGAGATGTTCAATAGGCTGGGACTATTTCCCTGGAGCATAGGAGACTAAGAGGTGACCTAATAGAGATGTATAACATCATGAGAGTCATAGACAAGGCAGATAGCCAACAGCTTTTCCCCAGGATAAGGGAGTCTAACACTAGAGGGCATAGGTTTAAGGTGACAGGGGAGAGATACCAAAGGGTCCAGCAGGGCAATTTTTTCACAGAGGTTGGTGAGTGTCAGGAATGGGCTGCCAGAGTTAATGGTAGAAATAAGTACAATTTTGTCATATAAGAAACATATCGATAGGTACATGCATGGGTTAGGTATGGAGGGATATGGACCAAACACAGGCAAATGGGATTAGTTTAAATTGTGAACTGGGCAGCATGGGCCGAAGGGCCTGTTTCTATACTGTGGACCTCTGTAACTCATCACAATGACAGCATCTCCAACAGTGCAGCATTCCTTCAGTTGTGCATCTGGGGGTGTCAGCACAGACCATGTGCTTCATTCTCCGAATTGTCATTCAGCAGAGAGGGCACATGATAAGCCACAGCTGGCAATGCAACCAATGAGGTAAAGCTTTCTATGAACTGACCTTGAAACAAGTCGAGGAGTCACTAGAGACAGTGTTAAGTTGGGTTGGTTCCAAAGAATGGCAGTCGAGGTGCTTGTGGAGCATATGCCTGTTAAAGCAAACATCATGTCTCACAGATCTGCCTCTATGCGAGAGGAGAGCAGGACACGATTCATGTAACCTCAGCAAGTAAAACCTTTTAACTTTCTATGCAATCACAACCCTCCAATTATGGTTTCTCCCTCTCTCTCTCTCACACACACACACACACACATGAAAGCAGACCGAACCTGTGCAGCTACAAAGGGTTCTGTTACTTTGGGTAAGAGTCATGGGGCTTGCAGTATGTCCGCTGATCTCAGCTATTGCTTGTCTTTCAAGAGCTTCACAACCTGCAATTATGGGCTCGTTTGTCAAAGGATACAGTAACAGGCCCAGCCTCTCGCCGTGGACTGCAGCCTGGAGGCAAGAAGGAAACAACAGACAGCAAACAAATTGTTCTGTAATGACTACTGAGTTATTGCTCACTCAGCTGCCAAATCTGACTGAGGATCTTTAAAATCTTTATTGGACAATAAAGCGTAATTGTAGGGATAGCAGACCGCACTAAAACACCCCCATGCTTCTCTGATATTTGCGTTACGCTGAACAATCCAATTTCTCTAAGCTGCCCACTCTTGTTGTTCAAAGCATTTTGCTGTTACTTTATAACAAATAGATTATGTCCGTCTCCCTTAACCCTTCCCACCATCTCCTTACAGTGGTACTGTCACTAGGATGTTTCTGCCTTGCCCCCTCAGTGATCCTGGTCCTGTCCTGTCCTATAAAGGTTAGCATTCCCTCCTTCTGATGTCAAGCACCACCCCTGGCTTCAATCCACAGGTTCCTATTTGTATGAGTGTCTCACCCAAGGAGCTGTTGTGTGAGACAGGCCAACGAGTGACCCTGGAGGTTGACTATGTACAGGGGTTGTTGCAGGTCTACTCAAGTTTAGAGTGGTGCTGGAAAAGCACAGCAGTTCAGGCAGCATCCAACGAGCAGTAAAATCGACATTTCGGGCAAAAGCCCTTCATCAGGATTACAGTCCTCATTTTTGCCTAGCAGGGTCTACTCAGCCCAGTTGTAGTTAAGTTTAATCAAGTTGTTCAAAGATGTTAGTATAAACCTCTGGAGCAGACTTGAACCCAGGTCCCCTGGCTCAGAGATAGGGACACTATCCGAATCGGAGGCTGGTTTACCTGTGACTGTAGTCTGGTCACACAGGGTCTGGGAACATGCAGAGCCTGTTCACATGCCTGAGTGTAATTGCAAGTCATACTGCATGGCTCGGGGTAATAATTATATATGCACGCTCGGTAACCTACTTCAGCACTTGCTCAATCAATGTCTCCATTTTAAAATTCCCATCCCTGTTTTCAAAGCTCTCCATGATCTTATCCCTTCCTGTATTTGTCACATTCTCCACCCTGTAACCTTCAGCAGTAGAATCCCTATAGTGTGGGAGAAGGCCATTCAGCCCAAGTCCACACCAACACTCCGAGGACCACTACCATCAGAAGAGAACCCTAGCTCAGTTGTCCGTTGCAGGGGTTGCGTGGAGGTCTTTGTGACCTTTCTAAACAAAGTAGTCAATGCATTCAGGCATGTTGTCACACACTCTGTTTTAGATTAGATTAGATTCCCTACAGTGTGGAAGCAAGCCCTTCGGCCCAACACGTCCACACCGACCCTCCGCAGAGTAACCCACCCAGACCCCTTTCCCTCTGACTAAAGCACCTAACACTATGGGGCAATTTAGCGTGGCCAATTCACCTGACCTGCACATCTTTGTAACTGTGGGAGGAAACCGGAGCACCCAGAGGAAACCGACACAGACACGGGGAGAATGTGCAAACTCCACACAGACAGTCGCCCAGGGCTGGAATCGAACCTGGGTCCCTAGTGCTGTGAGGCAGTAGTGCTAACCACTGAGCCACTGTGCACCCCTTACAGGTGGGGCCCAAACCTGGACTGTTTGGTCTCGAGGTAGGGTCTCAGCCACCGCACTACAAGAGCTTTAGTGCCTGTCTCACTTGGGTGTCCCAGGCAGTCTCCCATTCAGGTACTAACCAGGCCTGAGTCTGCTTACCTTTCTGAGACCAGGCAAGACCTGGAGTTTACAGGCTGGTGTACCATCTGGTAAATTTACCCACTGAATCAGCAATGTCGCCAATATTTTCAAAATTTATAAGGAAAACCTACTATTGTTATTGCTTTGATGTATAGTATTAGTTAAGTTAGTTTAGTTGAGTAGCTATGTAGTTACGAAAGTAGAACAGCTTGTTAGGCGCCTTCATCTTTCAGAATATAAGCACAGCTTTTTGTCTCAACAAAGCTCAGTTATCCCCTTCGCTTGTAAAGTCTCGCACCCGGTGATAACTGCAGCCATAAATTCCCCATAATATTTTTAAAATTAAAGTCGTATACACAATTTCCACAGACCTATTAACCCCCGAAGTGCCCAATATTTTATGTAGCTTTCAGTACATGGGTCGGCTTTTCTTTAGGCTGTGATATATAACGTGCAATGTTTTCTGCTTCCGAATCGGAGGCTGGTTTACCTGTGACTGTAGTCTGGTCACACAGGGTCTGGGAACATGCAGAGACTGTTCACATGCCTGAATGTAATTGCAAGTCATGTTGCATGATTCAGGGTAATAATTATATATGCACGCTCAGTAACCTACTTCAGCACTTGCTCAACCAATGTCTCCATTTTAAAATTCCTATCCCTGTTTTCAAAGCTCTCCATGATCTTACCCCTTCCTGTATCAGTCACAGAATCCCTACAGTGTGGGAGAAGGCCCTTCAGCCCATCAAGTCCACACCGACCCTCCAAAGAGCATCCCACCCAGACCCATCTCCATACCCTATCCCTGTAACCCTTAATTCCCATGGCTAATCCACCTAGCCTGCACATCGTTGGACACTATGTGCAATTTAGCATGGTCAGTTCACCCTAACCTGCACATCTTTGGACTGTGGGAGGAAACCAGAGCACCCAGAGGAAACCCACGCAGACATGAGAAGAATGTGCAAACTTCACCCAGCCAGTCACCCAAGGGTGGAATTGAACTGGGGTCGCTGGTGCTGTGAGGTAGCAGCATTAACCAATGAGCCTTCGTACTGCCTACTATGAAGCCTAAATCTTCGCATTCATCCACGTCTGGTCATCCTGATTTTCCTTCCATCACTGATGGCTACATCTTATGCTGCAAAAACCCAATGGTTCATACTTAAACTTATCTACCTCTGTATCCTCCTTTAAGATTCTCCTTAACACTGACATATCTTTGGCCAAGCATTAGGTCATCTGTCCTAAGATCTCCTGATGTGGCTTGTTTCCAAAATGTGTTTGACACACACTCCCAAGAAGTATTTTATGAGGTTTTACTCTTTTGAAGGTGGTAATCTAAATGAGTTTTGACAAAACATGACTAGATTCAAAATGTTAACTCTGTTTTTCTCTCTCCAGGTGCTGCTAGTTGTACGGAGCTCCCCCGGTGCCTTCTGTTTCATAGCTACTCAGCATCCGTAGTTCTTTGTTTTTAACCTAATTAAAAAAGATGAAGTTCTCTTAGTCCTAGTAGACTTTAGGGCTGTCCTGTAATTAGAGAGAGATGATTGGTCATGAGTTTAACCTGAGGGGCACCACATCTCAGGCAGAGTTAAGAAGATAAGACCCTCATGGTAATTTCATTATGGGAATTGGAGCCATGCTGTTGGTTTTATGCTGTATCATAAACCAGCGGTCCAGCCAACTGAGTTAACCAATCCCGTATTTTCATTGAGTTGCAAATTTGTTACGGCTCCTCTATCAGATTTCAATTATCAGTTAAAATGATTGGAAGTACAAAAACATACAGTAAATAAGCCACCTACTGTTAGAGTCATAGAATCATAAAGATGTACAGCACAGAAACAAACCCTTCGTTCCAACCCGTCCATGCTGACCAGATATCCCAACCCAATCCAGTCCCACCTGCCAGCACCTGGCACAAATCCCTCCAAATCCTTCCTATTGATATACCCATCCAGATGCCTTTTAAATGTCGCAATTGTACCAGCCACTTCCTCTGGCAGCCCATTTCCATATATGCACTACCCCTGCATGATAAAATTGCCACTTAGGCCTCTTTTATATCTTTCCCCTCTCACCCTAAACCTATGCTTTCTAGTTCTGGACTCCTCCACCCCAGGGAAAACACCTTGTCAATTTACCCTATCCATGCCCCTCATGATTTTATAAACCTCTATAAGGTCACCACTCAGCCTCCAACACTCCAGGGAAAACAGCCGCAGGCTATGCAGCCTCTCCTTATAGCTCAAATAGCTTCTTCTGACTTGAAGGTAGAAACTTACAAGCAGTTGTCCCTCTTTAATACACTCTTATGAAGAGCAATTCACCCTTGGATTCACGCAAGAGGGACTTGCAGCCTCAAACAGGACAGTTCAAGTACACTACCTCCAAAATTGTAGGTTTTATATCGGGCGCTGTTCTTGTTTTAAAGATATTTTTCATTTCTCTTCCCAACAACAACACAAGAGGCCCACTAACAGTATCCACCATTAATAAGCTCCTTGCCTATTGGGAATTTCAAACTGCCTCATAGAGTGGATTATTTTAGGTGTGGTAATTGGTGAGCAATGTTCATTCTAAGATACTACTGCTCCCTTGCAACTGTGAGATAATATGCAGGCTGTTCATAACCTGACTCTTGTAAAGAAACAGTTCAGGTCGGCATGGATGAGTTGGACTGAAGTGTCTGCTTCCATGTTGTACATCTTTATGACTCTACGACACTAAGTGTGTTGGCGTAAGATTGAGACATATTGGCAAGTCAAGCTTGGAAGGATCATTGGTCATAAATCACATTGATTGGAGGCTTCTTAGGCCAGCAAGGTCTGAGAAAGAAAAATCTTGATATCATTATATAAAGCTCTTCTGAGTGTACACCATCTGAGGTATTTGTTATGTCTCACTGTCAGCATGCAATATTGATTTAATTTACATGCTCATGATATCATTGCTATTTCATAGCATGTAATCTGATAGTCTAAAGGTCTCACTCTCCATCTTAATGTGACCTCTTGTGGCATGGCATGCTGAGGCAAAAATGCTTCTGTTTGTAATTGAATCGTTCAGTACTAGCCTAGAGATGGCAGAACCTGCTGTTGCAATCTATACAGACACCATTGAATCCCTACACCGACACAGCGAAGAGCATCCCACCCAGATCCATCCCCATCCCCGTCACCCATGGCTAATCGATCTGGCCTGAACATCCCTGGACACTATGGGGCAGCTTAGCATGACCAATGCACCTGACCTGCACACTTTTGGACTGTGGGAGGAAACCGGAACACCCAGAGGAGACCCACAAAGACACGGGGAGAATGTGCAAACTCCACACACACTCGCCCGAGGGTGGATCGAACCCAAGTCCCTAGTGCTGTGAGGCAGCAGGACTAAACACTGAACCACCATGCCACCCCAAGAGCTGTAAAGGTTTATCACGTTTTTCAATACTATGTGACTTAAATTGAGTTCTTTTGTTACGTGACCAGATATGAAGATCACCTCAACAAGTGTGAATTCTCTTCTTGAAGATTAAAAAACCCATCACTGCATCTACTGTAGATTGTGAGCACAGAACAGATCAGGTTTAACGATGGAGCTTGTTTATAAAGCAAAGACTCCCATAGCCCAGAGCCAAACATCGTATCCCATCATGAGGAACTTTATTCAGCTCTAGATTCGGCACTTCAGGAAGTATACATCAGGAAGCTTTAGAAAAGGTGCAATGCAGATTAACCAGAATGTAAGCTGGACTATTAGGGTTAAAGTATAACAATGGCAGGTTGCATAGAGCGTATCCCTTGAGTATGGAAGATTAAGGGATGGTCTAACTGAGGTGACAAAGATGATTACAGGATTTAATAGCATAGACAGAAAGAGAAACTTTATCCTCAGGTGGGGGTGTCCAGCGTAACCTTAAACTTAAAGTGAAAGATGATATCAGAAAACAACTCGCTCAAAAGGCAATGGAAGTTTGCAACACTGACCAGCCACACACTCAACGAACAGGTGTGAAACATTAAGTAGCTTCCTCCTGTTCCTAGGATTCTCTGTATCATTTACCTGCTGTCTGGAGAAGAATGCCAGGCACTCTAGATAACCCGAATTCTATACATCTTTAATTTGGTTCAATCCATCAAATCCTGAACATTGACTAAAAAGGAATTTGGTTCATGGAATGTTGGGGGATTTCTATAATTCTGTACAGCGATGGAGAATGGGATTGGTCCTCTGGAAGGGCTTATGCCCGAAATGTCGATTCTCTTGCTCCTCGGATGCTGCATGACCTGCTGTGCTTTTCCAGCACCACACTCTCGACTCAGATCTCCAGCAACTGCGGTCCTCACTTTCTCCTCTGAGATCATTGCAATGAGAAAGAATTGGAAGTGTATGCCAGTTGGAATTCTGTAGTGGAAGATCATGAGAGTGTGTGCAGTCCATTGGAGTTATGTCCATCTATTCATTGCAATGTGAGTGATTTAGAAAGAATACTAAGAGCAAATAATCACCTTCTTTCGTGGAGGGCAGAGCAACATTAACATTGTCTTTCTCCCAGTCAAGCAACATCTTGACTTTTTGAATTCTCACCTTTATTTTTAAATCCCTCCACTGTCTTGCCGCTCCTTTTCTCTGTTACTGCCCCCAGCCCCACTATCCACCAGGATATCCATGCTCCTCCAATTCTGGCTTTTTGTGCATTCCCAGTTATAATTATCACACTAATGGTGACTGATCAATCATTAAGGGCAAAGGATCTGGAATTCCTGTTCTGTCTCCCCCTTTAAGACATGCATTAACAACCTCCCTCTTTGACCAAGCTTTTGGCTATCTGACCTACTGTTGAAGAACTAGGAGCAGGAGTAGGCCATTTGGCCCCTCAACTCTACTCCGCCATTCAATAGGATCATGGCTGATCTGCCCCAGGCTTCAAATCCTTATTTTGTGCCAGCTGTCCATAGCCCCTAAACTCGCCGATATTTCAAAAATCTATCTATGTTCTTGTTAAGTATTTTCAATGATCTAGCTTCTGAGGTTGAGGATTTCAGACATTCACCACTCTCTGAGTAAATTCTTTCACATCTCTGTTTAAAATGAAAGTCCACCTGGTCTATGACTATGTGCCTTAGTTTGAGATTCCACCAGGAATAGGTATCCTTACATTGCTCAGTGCCACAGTTTGTCTTATAATGCTCCCGTGAAGCATCTCAGGAATTTCATTTCATTGTCACGCGACATAAATGTAAGTTGTTATTGCTTTTTGGTTTCCAAAAGCCCAAATGGAATTGTTGAAGGGTTAACGCCTTTGGTGCTCAAACATTTTTTGGCTGCATTAAAAAAGAACTTTTCCATGTCATGCGTTAGGTATTATTTATATCAGTCTGCCAGTTTGATTTTCACAAAGAACAGTCAAAAAAAAAATCAGCCATAAAATAGAGGCGAACACATGCAACTCCACTCAGAATGAACAGCTGGTTTCATTTTATCCCAGAATTGAGATGAATTTTCATTTGTATCAGCCCTGCTCTTGGACTAAACTTGTTACAAAAAAAATGAGATGAAGTTACGTGAAAAAAAAAGCACTGGAAATGCTGACTCTTTTTCATTCGGCTGATTACAATTGCCTGATTGCTAACCTCTTAGTAATGCATTTTTAGTAGAGGAAGTGATTATGTAAGTCCAACTGTGGGATAAACTATCTGCTGAATGCAAGAGCATGTCTTGTAATTCAGCTTATCATTGCAAAGTTACACAAAAGGGTTTGAAATCTCACTGACCTGTGACCAAGTGTGAATTCATTGTCATTAGCACAGTAATAAAATAGTTAGCCAGTCTGCCTGATGCAGAGCGATTTCTGTTTCTATATTGCACAACGTTTCAGAAACACTTTATAACCTTTGAGAACTAATAACCTCTCAGGAATACCCATTCCTAGTCTCTTCATATGGATCCTCTTTCTATGAAGTGCCTCAAAATATTTTTACAATTTCGAAGGTGCTATTCAAGTGCAAGCGCTGTCATGTTGAGCTGATGATAGAGAGAGTGAACATTTAAGGGGAGTACGGGAAGCAGGTCCCTTTGTCCTGGTAATTGGCTTCTTGAATGTCGCTTTATTTGCATTCACCCGGCAACACATTCTCCCCATATCTGCGTGGATTCCCTCTGGGTGCTCCACCTTCCTCCCACAGTCCAAAAATGTGCAGGTTAGGTGAATTGGCCAGGCTAAATTGCCCGTAGTGTTAGGTGAAGGGGTAAATGTTGGGGAATGGGTCTGGGTGGATTGCTTTTCGGAGGGTCGGTGTGGACTTGTTGGGCCAAAGGGCCTGTTTCCACACTGTAAGTAATCGAATCGAATCTAGTCTAATCTAATCTAATCTCCAGCATCTCCAGTTCTTGTTTTATATTACTGAAGAAGACTCGTACATCACCTGAACCCATGTTATGTCATGTAATTTTGTTCTGCATATACCTCCAAGGTCCGTGTCTAATAGTGACTCACAAAACTAGAAGTCGCTGCTGGGAATGGTGTTGGCATATGGACTCTTAGAGAAGCTGTCAGGCCACATGGCTTAGAGGGATCTCTGCCCATTTCTCTAAAGCATGAACACAAGTCTTTGGGACTACTAGTCTAGTAACATTGCCACTATGCCACCAACTTGTCCAGTGCTGGATATAGTCTGCACAACCATTCCTAAATGTACATTAGGTTACTAATGCCTTGTTAAAGGAAAATCATAGAATCCCTACCATGTGGAAACAGGGCCCTTGGCCCACCAAGTGTACACCGAAGAGCATCCCACCCAAACCCTTTTCCCCTACATTTATCCCTGACTGACCAACACATCCCTGAATACTATGGGCAATTTAGCATGGCCAATTCACCTAACCTGCACATCTTTAAATTGTGGGAGGAAACCAAAGCACCCAGAGAAAACCCACACAGACACAGGGAGAATGTGCAAACTTCACACTGACAGTCACCTGGAGGCTAGAATCAAACCTGGGTCCCTGATGCTGTGAGGCAGCAGTGCTAACCACTGAGCCACTGTGCCACCCTTACCAACACCAAACAAACTGCTGGAAATCAGAAACAAAAACAAACAAAAGACTTGCTATAAAGTCTCAGCAGGTCTGGCAGCATCTGTGGAGAGAAAGCAGAATGGCGCTGAAGAAAGGTCACTGGATCAAAAATTCTGATTTCTCTCCACAGATACTGCCAGACCTTGTTAAAGGAAGATTGAGTTAGAGGAACAGCAAGTTTTAAGGGAGTGAGGGCCGGAGGTAGGATGATTTGGAGTCAGAGGAATTAAGGACTATTAAACAACTGTTTTGGGGACAGAAAACCAAGGGGTGAGAATGAGGTGTCAGGAGATCAATGTGATATGCAGACCAGAACACAGATTTAGCCAGGTGGAAGTTAATAGAGGGCACAGGGTGCTGGAACTGAGCAGTGTAGACAAGACAGCTTGATTACTTGTGGATCACTGTTGTGTTTGCTGATCCAATTTTATATTAGCCTGGCCAAACATAATAGAGGGATATCTCCCTCCTGATCCATACTGAGTGGTTCCAGATGGAATATGCCCATGTTTGAATGTCAGGTGTGTTACTGAGACTGGAAGGTTTGAGTTATAAAGAGAGGCAGGATAGGCTGGGACTTATTACCCGGGGCATACGAGGCTGAGGGGTGAATTTATGGAGGTTTGTAAAACCATGAGGGGCATAGATAAAGAGAATAGCCAAGGTTTATTCCCAAAGGGAGGGAAGGCCAGAACCAGAGGGCACAGGGTTAAGATGAGAAGGGAAAGATTTAAAAGGGACCTGAGGGGCAACTTTTTCACACAGACGATGGTGCGTGTATGGAGTTGCTAGAGAAAACAATGGAGGGGAATGCAAATACAACATTCATAGACATTTGGAAGGGTACATGGGTCGGCAAAGTTTGGAAAGATATGGGATAAATGCAGGCAAATGGGACTAGTTCAGTTTAGGAAACCTGGTTGGGATGGACGAGTTGGGCCAGAGGCCCGTTTTCAATGCTGTGTGACTCTATAACAGGATCATTATGGTGCCTGCCATTGCCAAATAGCTTGTTCATCTCAACCAGTCTTAGACAAGCTTGATCACGGAGCTAGACTGTAAAGAAGGAGAGATGTAGTGAGGTAGAGAGTTTCAGAGATCAAACTTAATGGCTTAGGGATCAGTTAGCTGAAAGCATGGCCGCACGGTGGGGGTGACAAAGGCTAAAGTTCACAGATTTGGAGCGGTTCAGACATCCTGGAATGTTGTCGGGCTGGAGCAAGTACCAATGTTAGGGAGAGTTGAGGCCACTCCTCACTTTGGTTTGGAGTAGCATTCTTACTGAACGAGTAAAGAACTTGGCCATCTAGAACTTGCAGAGCAACCTGTAATATATGTGACTCCCAACAAGAATGCCTGGACATCAGTAAGAATTATCAATCTGGCGCCTCCTGTTGATCAAAAGATGCAGTTGATTTATCTTTCACATTCAGCTCTCAGAATCCTGGGCGAGCACAGCAGTGAGAAAGCATAAATTGCTGGAGAAACTCAAAAGGTCTGGCAGCATCTGTGATGAGAAAGCAGAATTTGTTCCGAATATTCTGAAGAAGAGTCACAGGACCTGAGACTTTAACTCTGTTTTCTCTCCACAGGTGCTGCCCGGACCTGCTGAGTTTCTCCAGCAATTTCCGTTTTTGTTTCAAATTTCCAGCATTTGCAGATTCTTTGGTTTTGTTTTCTGTTAAATGAAAAAAACCCACTTGACTCATTGAGTCCACACTAGGTCTCCCGAATAGGTCAAGTTAGTTCAATTGGCTCTAACCCTCATCCTTGCAAAATTTCTTCTTCAAATACTGATCCAATTCCAATTTAAACCCGTATCCACCTTATCACTCAGTGTCTTCGTAATCCTAACCACTTGTTGTCACATTGCCAACTCGTCCAGACACCTTAAATCTGTACTGTTTGGCTATTGAAATATTAGTTATTCCTGTTTACCTAATCCCTTTAAACTCTTTAAATCTTTTCTTTTTATTTACACTTCCTAAAATCTCAATGACTTGGAATATAATCACATCTTTTCTTAAAAGGAGAACAGACACAGCTTCTCTCATTCACCCATATAACAGTAATCTCTCAGCCTTGCAATCGTTCTATTAAATCTCCTCTGCTTCCCCTCCCCACCCCCGAAGCCTTCCCCATCCTTGATAAAGCATAGTGCCCAAAACTGCACACAACTGAAAGATTTGTTTCAAAGATTTGTTCAAGGACTTGTTCATCATTTTTCTTATTCCCTTGGCTATTACATTTCTCAATTGTGTCTTAAAGCAACTTCAAATGATTTATATTCAGACTTCAAAGCAAGAAAAAGGGATGTGGGTATTTTGTAAACTGAAGAGGCTAGCGAGGGGGAGGGAGGGAGAGGATGAGAGAGAGAGACAGGTGTTGAGATGGGGGATGGGAGTCCTGTTGCTTTGAGAAATGTGCTTTCATCCTCAGCTCGTTTTTAAAACTAAAATGGGCTAGGATTTCCGTGGGAATTTTCCGATCCCCTAAACTCGACAGACAGCCCTGAGGATTGGTGGAGAGAATATTTTGCTTTGTTGCTCTGAGGTCATGGGCGATCTCCAGCTGAATCTGTGGCCTGGAGGAAATTCATCTGCTCTCCGCCAAAGTTTTGTCAATGTTACAAAGGACGCTTCGATTCCAAGAGGCACTGTTTTCTCCAGAAGTTGTCAATTTAGCATTGGAGTGCGGGCCTCGATTTTAATTCCCCACTGTCTTCAGGGTGGGGGATGCTGGAGGCAGGCAGAGTTGTTAAAATGAAGGAACTTGCACCCCTTTTCAGCAAATCTGAATTGATTGGGATAATACTGAAGAAGGCCACTTGGCCCTTTGTACCTGTGCTGGCTCTTCAATAGAACTTTCCAATGAATTCCCCATTCCAATGGCCTTTCTCCTCGTCCTGCAAATGCATTCCCTCAAAAAAAACCCAATTCTCGTTTCAATATTACTACCTTCTCAGTGGAGTGGTAGGGAAGAACTGCACTGTTTGGAGGGGAGTGTTTTACAGACCAGATGAGCTGCCCTTACAGTTGGATGTGAAAGTTCCCACGGCTGTATACAGGAGAGAAGCAGTTATGTTCCTCCCAATGCCCTAACAAATATTTAGAGGAACGTAATTTTCTTTCATTCATATGTGGGACGTGGGTCACACTGGCTGGGCCAGCATTTGTTGCCCGCCCCTAGTTGCCCCTTGAGAAAGTGGTGGTGAGCTGCCTCCTTGAACCGCTGCAGTGCACCTGCTGTGTGCAAATTGGCTCAATCTCTAATTGCATTACAATAGTGAACAAGCTTCAAAAGTGCTTATACAGTAGAACCCCTGTATCTGCGGATTCAGCTTCTATAGTTTCAGTTGTCCGCGGTTTATCAAGGCCCAAAAATATTACATGGAACATTCCAGAAATAATTCTGGGGGGGCTGCCGAGGAGGTAAGTTTCCCATTTAAATGATAGTGTTTGCAACTATCCGCGGTTTCGGGCAGCTGCAGTAGGTCTTGGAACATATCACCCACGGATATGGGGGACCACTGTATAGTTGCCATGGCTTCCTTATGTGGTAAGACACTGTATAAATCAAGTTCTTCTTACTCCCTCCTTGTCTTGAAATCAACCTCTGATTGGATCTGAAGGACTGGCTCCCTCACCATCATAACCACACAAACTGGTGCAGATGTGGGTCATGCGAATGCTCCACCATTCAATAAGATCAAGGCTGATGTGTTTTGTTTCTCAGATTCCATATTTCCATCTGCCCCAATAAGCTTTGGTCACCTTGCATAACAATATCGATCCACCGTCCTCTTTGAATTATTTAATGACCCTCCACCACCTTCTGAGCCACAGAGTTCCTCAGTTGTGCAGTCCTCTGAGAGACGAAAAATCTCTTCAACTCTGTCCGAAAAGATTGACGTCTCATTTTTAAACAGTGCCCAGGTTCTTAGAATTGTAGAATCCCTACAGTGTGGAAACAGGCCCTTTGGCCCAACAAGTCCACACCGACCCTCCAAAGAATATCCCACCTAAACCCATTCCTCTATGTTTATCCCTGACTAATGTACCTAACCTACATATCCCTGAATACTACGGGCAATTTACCATGGCCAATTGGTCTAGTCTGTACAACTTTGGACTGTGGGGGGGAACCGGAGCACCTGGAGGAAACCCACGCAGACACAGGGAGAATGTACAAACTCCACACAGACAGTCCTCTGAGGGTGGAATCAAACCCGGGGCCCTGGCACTGTGAGGCAACAGCGCTAACCACTGAACCACCCCGTTATCATTTTACAAATAATCTAGTGACCCAGGCAATGTTCTGGATTCAAATCCTGCCAAAGGGAGATGGTGGAATTTGAATTAACAATCTGGAATTAAGAGTCCGATGATAATCATGAAACCATTGCTGATTGTCAGGAATAACCTATCTGGTTCACTTACATCCTCTAGGGAACAAACCTGCCATCATGCTTGGTCTGGCCTACATGTAACTCCAGACTCCAGCAATGTGGTTGACTCTTAACTGCCCTCTGGACGATTAATGCTGGCTTGGCCTATGATGCCCACCTCCTGTGAATGTTTTTTTTTAAAAGCAAGAGGAAACATTTTTTCCTTGTACAACCATTCATGATCTTACATACTTTGCAACTTGCCTGCGTACCCAGCTGTAAGCAATGCTTCTTCTGTCCAGTAGGTCTGGCAGAGAAACATTGCACAGCACCCACTGTCTTTGAGGGACTGGAGAAGGATCAAAAGACCATTAGGGAGTGCAGGGAACAGTGGGAGAAGGTGTAAAGGGTTTACTGAGTGAGAAGGAAGGGAGAGGAGAATGCGAGAGGGAGAATGGGAGAATGCTCATCTGGCCTTAATTTCCTCGAGGTGAAAGGACATATCTGCTGCGCCACCCAGTTTCCCAGAAAATTCCTGCTGAGTGAGTAACCCATGTGGAATAAATTGTTAGTCACTGATCAGGAATTCACACAGAGAAGAACTGTTAAGGGATGCCGGTTGTATTTCTGACATATATTTTTCTGTAAAGGCAGAGTCTGAACTCTTAGCTGTTCCTTACAGTTATCAAAAGTGTTCTTTCCTGAGTAGCTGCTTTGAATGACTCCCAGAGTATTTAGATCATGTAACAAAAGGAAGAACTGCATTCATGTCGTGCTCTTCACAATCCTAGGCAGTCTCAAAGACCTTTTACAGACAATTACAGAGGAACAGCAATTATCCAGCATTCGATTGTCTGAATTTAGGATTATCCGGCAAGATCGAAGGTTCCAACACTCGGCTAAACTATGTTATCTGAAATTCGGTTACCGGAATTTGATTAATTGAACAAAACACTCCCCGCCCACGTCCTTCAGATAATCGAGGGTCCTCTGTAAATCCCTTTTGAAATTCAGTCAATGTTCTATTGTGGGAAACAAAATAATTCCACAGAAGCCCCATCTCATCACCAAGTCCCCCTTTATCTACACTAGGAGAGTCCTTGACACTGATCCATCTCCCTCAGAGCCAGCTCTCAGAGTGAACAGAACCTCTGACACTCCTGTTTGTTTTTTTTTAGCAACCCTGGTATAAGTTCTCAGTCTAGCTGAGGTCTTGTACATAGTTAAGAATAAGAGTGAATTTTGTTCCAGGCTGGTTCTGCGAACACTGGAACAGCCGCACCAGTACCAATCTCCATTAGAAAAAAGTGACCATTTAACCAGATTTTTTTTTCTTTTCTTTCCGCTTAACTGCGGTAGTGCTTATTTTTACCCCCAGCACCCATGTTGTGTGTATGCAACACTCCTGTTTGTATCTACAGCCAGGATTCCCTGATTGGACCAGATTAACAGACCCAATTACAATCACTATAGGAAACGTGATAGCTAATTTGTGCACAGCAAGCTCCCACAAACAGCAACGTGATAATGCTTAGGTAATCTCATTTTTGATGATAAATATCGACCAGGACACCAGAGATAACCTTCCCTTTCAAATAGTATGATTGGACTTGATATATCCATCTAAGCAGGCAGAATGCAGCCCCACCTTAATATCTCATCTGATGGACTATACCTCCCTCAGGACAACCTCCCTCACCAGAACAACAACTTTGCTTTTTGTCCCCAAGCAGTAGAGTGGGACCTGAAGTCAGAAACTAAATCGAGTGTATGTCTAACTTAGCGACATGGCGGAACAACATAGTGCAGGACCATGTGCATTTGGAAATTGACGTAATGTTAATTTGTTCAACAGTTTGTTGTTTGATGATGTGAGGCTGCTATATGTTAACTGTGTGAAATTCATCACACCTGGTTACAGCGACTGCAAATAGGAGGTTAATCTGAAACAAGAAGCTATAAGCATGACAGCTGGCATTTTAAACAAAACTTCAGTTCAGATGTAGAGTGGTGTCATCATTGTATACGTCCGTAATAAAAAAACTCAACCACTGGCTTCACGCCAGATATTCTCCAATTAACCTGTTCAGGGATATTGGAGCAGATAGGATTATGAACCCAGACCTTCTAGCCTAGAGGCAGAGATACTACCACTGTGCTACAGTAACCCATGATGAGTTTTGTTACTTACCAAAAGGACAAATTGGATTGATCCATCTCAATCACTGAAACATTTTCCTTTCTGGTAGCTTCATATGTTCCCACCCACCTACTTACATCTTTTTCCATTCACCTCGAAACAGTAACATCAAAATCTTTGTTAAATACAATGGCATCCCATTGGTTGGCTCTTGGCATCTTACCAAATATCCGATCTTCACAATGACCAAATATAATAGAACAAGCCAGAAGAAGGATTTAACACACTCTTTAAATAGATGATTGACAATTAACAGAAGGGGAATTTCAGACTGTATCACGGTTTTCTTAGAAAATGTAGAATCATACAGCAAGAAAACAGACCCTTTGGCCCAACTAGTCCATGCCGACCAGATTTTGTGAACTGAACTCGTCCCATTCGCCTGAGTTTGGCCCTTATTCCCGCTAAACATTTGCTATCTGTGTACCTGTCTAAATGTCTTTTAATGTACCTTTTTTAAATACCAAACTAATGTTTTCAAATTTCTCCATTGTGAAGTATGTCTTTGTTTTGTATGTTCATTCATTGGTAGCATTTTGGGCAGTGGTTCAGTGGTTAGCACCTCACAGCACTAAGGAGCCAGGTTCAATTCCAGCCTTGGGTGACTGTCTCTGTGGAGTTTGCACAATCTCACTGAGTCTGTGTGTGTGTCCTGCTGGTGCACCAGTTTCCTCTCATGGTCGAAAGATGTGCAGGGTGAATGGATTGGCCACGCTAAATTGCTGGTGTCCAGGGATATACAAGCTGGATGGGTTGGCTGTGGTAAAGGCAGAGTTATGGATATAAGGTGGGCCTGGCTGGGTACAGGGTGGGGTTCTCTTCAGTGGGCCAGTACAGGCTCGGTGGACTAAATGGCCTCTTTCCACACTGTAGGGATTCTATGATTCTCATGATGTGGGTGTCAATGGCTCTGCCTATATTTATTACTCATTCTTAACTTCCTTTGAAAAGAGGTTAGTGAGCTGACGTTTGAACTACTGCAGACTGTGTGATGCTGCAACACCATAGTGCTGTCAAGGGGGAAGCGCAGGATTTTGACCCCATGACAGTGAAGGAATGATGATGAAGTCAGGATGGTGTGTAACCTGGAATGGAACTTGCATCTGGTGTCCTTTTCCTTCCAGATAGTAGAGGATGCAGGTTTAGATTGTGCCGTCAAAGATGTTTTTACTGATTCTGCCATGTAGATGATGCACACAGCTGCTAGAGAGCATTGGTAATGAGTGACTGAATGGTGAAGAAGGTGGATGGGTTAACAATCAAGAACGTTGCTTTGACCTTGATCATGTTAAGCTTGTTGAGTGTTGTTGGAGCTGCTTTCATCCAGGCAAGTGGAGAGAATTCTATCACACTCCTGTCTTTTGCCTTGCAGATCGTGGACAGACTTTGGGAAGTTGGGAGGTGAGTTACTCACTGGGAAATTCCCAGACTCCGATCTGCGCTTGTAGCCACAGTAGTTATATGGCTAGCCTAGTTCAGTTTCTGGTCATTTGTTGATTGTAATGATGGTAATGTTATTGAATGTCAAGAGAGGATGGTCAGGTCTTTTCCTGTTCAAGGTGGTCATAGCCCAGCTTTTGTGTATAGTGGTAAGAGCAGGAGTCGTTCCTGGTCAACCATTTGATGGAAAGTTTGTTGGAGTCTGTACCGTCATGACCTGCAGCTCCAGACTACGACATGGGTCTAAAAATGCCTGGTTCCACAACATGTCAGACTATAACACCTCCCCCGCTGTCATACCACTGGGTTTTTGGTCATAGAATCTCTACAGTGTAGAAGTAGGCCATTTGGCCCACCAAGTCCAGACCAACTCTCCAAAGAGCATCTCTCCAAGACGCATCCCATACTCTATTCCTGTAATCCTGCATTTCTCATGGCTAACCCACCTAGGCTACACATCCCTGAACACTATGGGGCAATTTAGCATGGCCAATCCACCGAACCTACACATCTTTGGATTGTGGGAAGAAACTGGAGCACCCGGCTGAAAACCACGCAGGGGAGAATATGCAAACCCCACACAGATAGTCACCCGAGGCTGGAATTGAACCTAGGTCTGAGGCGCTATAAGGTAGCAGTGTTAACCACTGAGCGACCATGCCACCCCTAATGGTCATCTGCCCTCCTATTTCCTTAGGTGGCTCTATATCAAATTTTATTTTATAATGTTGTTGTGAAGCATCTTGGGAATTTGATTATATAAAGGCACTATATAAATGTAAATTGTTTCTGTTGTTTTGTTCCAGTTAACCACAGATGCTAACCAGAGATCAGTGCTGAATAGAGTGGATTGAAACAACTGCTGGATAAAGTGGAATGGGTCACCACTCGGCTACCCTCCACAGTCTCCTGCCCCCTCTTCGCCAATATTATTTTCTCTCAGTCAGAGAGCTGAGGACTGTCATGCAAATGAGTCACCTTACTGGTGAATAAACTAAGCAGAAAAACTCATTACAGCCAGTTGTTCCCTGACCAGATCAACCCCGTTTTCTTGGTTATTTCATCAATAGGTGATCAAAGATTGCTGAGCCTCAACAGAGCTTGTCATTTTGCAGCACCATTTTAGCTCATTATGTCACGTCGGGAATGTGTAAAGTTATATTTAAAGACCCAGAAATAAAGCTGCTCTCCTGTTACCAGAGAGCAGCAGAAACAGGAAAACAGCAAATAAGGTAAAGGCAATGGCTACACTCCTGTAAATCGACACTTTCTTAGAGCATTGCTTCACTTAGGCATTGAGTTTCCTTTGCATTTGATGATGCTTTCAAATCCCAGCTTCTGCAAGTTAGTTTTATGTCAATGAATATAAAGGCAAATTCTGCTTTTAATTAAGATGAGAGTTTAACCAGAATTTTGGCAATCACATTAAAAAAAGGCAAATCAATACCTTGTGTTTAAAATGCAAAGTGACTGCAGTTGTCAATAAGGTTTAGAGTGACTGAATAAATCAATTTCTGTTTTTATGACTTGGCTTTTAATGGAATTTTCATATTTAAATATTGCAATTATTCATTTTTATCTCCCTGGAAAATTGAGAAATGTTGGCTTTGATTGCAGAGAAAAACGACTGTGCATTTATTTCGTTTCTTGTTGCATCACTAGGATACCACAAAGTACTTTGGAGTCAATGAACCACATAATGAAATCAAACCAGCCTTGTTAATACATCATTACAGTGAAAGGCTCACAAATGAGTGGAGATGTATTTATCATTGCTGTCAGCCTAAGGAAGAAGTTTGGTCGGCATATTGGTTGGAATATTGGAGAAAACCTTTGCCCTTCTGTCACCACACACTCTTGAGTCTTTCAATGAATTCCTTGGTGGTACAGGGCTTTAGAAACTGCTAAATAGAGATATGAAGGGGTAGCTTCATGTCTTACACTCATCAGGACTGAGCCACAAGATCTTTGAGCTGCATCCAAACAGATAGGCGGCACTGCTGCCTCACAGTGCCAGGGACCCTGGTTCGATTCCAGCCTCAGGCAACTGTCTGTGTGGGGTTTGCCCATTCTCCCCATGTCTGTGGGGGCTTTCTCCAGGTGCTCCAGCTTCCTCCCACAGTCCAAAGATGTGCAGGTTAGGTGAATTGGTCATGCTAAATTACCCATAGTGTTCAGGGATGTGTAGGCCAGGTGTTTTAATAAGGGGTAATATAGGGTAGGGGAATGGGTCTGGGTGCGATACCCTTTGGAGGGTCAGTGTGGACTTGTTGGGCCAAAGGGCCTGTTTCCACACTGCAGGGATTCCATGATTCTGGATGGCTTTGGTCAACCATCTCCTTTCGTCATTTCCAACTGTATAAGACTTTGCCTGGGGACCAGTTTATAATGTGTGCTCAGGTCTTGGATTGAGTGGGGGCGGGGTGAGAGCAGTGGAAGGTTTACAGAAGCTGTTCCTGAATTGAGAAGAAAAGCAGCCACCTTTTCAACTATTAAAGGAGCAAAACATAATGCCCTCTCAGAATGATCAACCATCAACAAGACATGGATTTTTCAAAGTAATCCTCGTTGAGAGAGGAAAACCCAAATGCGTTCTTGACAGGGTCGATGCATAGGTTCGACTCTGTTTAAGACGTCCTGGTTGGCAAAAAGAGAAAAGAAACAGTCTTACCTTGTCTGAGGGGTTACTCAGTTGTGAGTCCAGGAGCAAACAGGAGAAATACCAATCTGGCATAAGAGTCTGAGAGCAACTGGAGCGAACCTCTAGTATATCTGAGTCCAAGGATGGGAAGAAACCAGGATAAGTTCTAAAGAGAGCAAATGGCAACAGTTGTCTTTCTAAGAAGCTAGGCTTGATTTGGGGTGGGGGGTGGGGGTGGAGGGCGAATGGTTTGGAGGGGGGGTGGTGGTAGTTGAGGAGTTTGAGATTACAAATGACAGCGTTCCCTGTTGCCCAGGCACAAGCGGCGGTCATTAATGATTGAACATGTGTCACTTTGGAAGTTATCCTATCGCATTTACGGCTTTAAGGAGCAGCTCGTACTGAAGGGAACAAGGGCTGCACAGATCCTCTGCTGACTGGATTTGTTGAGCAGAGTCTGCACCTGCTGGGAGCCGAACGGGACAAGGACAACTGGAGGGGAACCTCGCTGAGATCACCGGTGAAGGGGGCTGCAGCTTTGGTGGGCTTTACCCTTGTCGCCTCTCCGCCGCTCGCACAGTTAAAGGGATCAATAAAGAGGAAGGCTCTGGGTGAAGGAGAGGAATGGGAAGAATGAATGTCACAAAAACCGAGGCAACACTGCAACCACTCCGTGAATTCGTTACCTCACACTTGTTCGAAGCTTTAATTTGTTGCTGCTTTATCCATCTCGATATTTTTTCACAGATCCTCTACTCTCCGTGTGGCTGCTGGACACTGCAGCAGCGGCTACACTTTGAAAAGTATTTCATTGGCTACAAAGCTCTTCGGAATGATCCTGACGTCATAAAGGCACTATACAAAGTCAATTTATTTCTGTCTTCTCTATTTCATCGACCCCCATAGAATCGCTGATCAGAGTTCGTTTCTGGACTCATGGAGCCAAGGGCTTGAATTCCGATCTCTTTATGAATCAATTCTTTAGATTTTCCTCTTATGGACCCACCCACCTTAAAAGATACAATTTTCCCAATCATTCTGCCTGCTCTTGGGTCATAGAGCACGGAAACAGACCCTCCGGTCCAACCAGTCCATGCCAACCATCCCAAACTAATCTAGTCCCATGAGCCTGCATTTGGCCGACGTCCCTCCATACCCTTCCTATTCATGTACTTATCCAAATATCTATTAAAAGTTGAAATTGTACCTTCATCCACCACTTCCTCTGGAAGTTCATTCCACACAGAAACCAATCACTTTGTAAAAATGTGGCCCCTCATGTCTTTTTTCAATCTTTCTCCTCTCACCTTAAAAATATGCCCGCGAGTTTTGAAATCCCCCACCCTGGATAAATGTCATCTGCTGTTCACCTTATCTATATCCCACATTATTTTACAAACGTCTATAAGGTCACCTCTCAACCTCCTATGCTCCAGTGAAAAAAGTCTCACTTGCGTTTGTATAACACCTTGTCCCAAAGCAATTCTCAGTCAAGAAAAAGACTTCTTGAAGTGTTTTAATGGGAATATAGAAACATAGGAGCAAGCCTATCTTCTATTCCCCATATCCCTCAATGTCCTTAGTACCTTGAAAGTTCTCTATCTTTTTCTTGAACTTATTCTCTGAGCTTCTGCAGCCCTCTGGAGTAGAGAATTCTGTTGATTCACTACCTTCTGAGTTAGGAAATTCCTAAACTGCCCACCCCTTATTTTGGTTCTAGGCTCCTGAGCCAGTAATGTAGGAAGAGTGGTAGACAATTTACATGCAGTAAAATTCGGACAAATAGTGAAGTGATCATGGTCCCAACAAATGTTTTTGTGATATTCACTGGAGGCGAGACACTGTCCAATCTGCTGGAGAGAATTTGTCAAAATAGTGCTGCAGGGTCTTTTATAAACAGCGTAGAGAATGTGAACAAATTGAAGCTTAACATCTCATCCAGAAGTCAATGATTCAGTACTGCACTGGAGTATCAGTTTTGGACTCTGGAGTTATGTACAATCTTGAACGCAGATTGGACAGGTGAGTTATAGGTGAAAGTTCATTCCATTCAGCCATTTTTGAACAATCCTAGAGCCTCAGCATTGTGATATATCTTCGCTGTCTTAACTGTTCATTTCTTTTAAACTTCTCCAAGCTTTAAGATTTAAAACTGCTTTTCTCTCATTTTCACTATTTGTCTTATCTTGTCCACCCATTGCTTACTTTTTCTCAACCTGTCCTCATCAGATTCTCATTTTCTCCAGTGATCAATTCACTAAGAAACCCCCTCAAAGAGAGTTCTTCATTGTCAGTGGAACTTTGCACTCTTGGGTTTACAACCTATAGGTGCAGAGCAGGTTCAAAGAGCTGCATGACCCTCAGCTGCCCTTATGGTCTATTTCCTGAGGCTGCTTTTCTCAGGCAAGCACTACTGGAAATGGATGTCACTGGAAAAGTCAGGATTGATTGCCCAACTCTGAGTGACCTTGAGATAGAGCTGAACGGCTTGCTGGGCCACTGCAGAACACATATACATACATATACATACACACACATATATGACTTAGAGATGCCGGTGTTGGATTGGGGTGGAAAAAGTTAACAGTCACACAACACCAGGTTATTGTCCAACAGGTTTATTTGGAAGCACTAGCTTTCAGAGTGCTGCTCCTTCATCAGGTGGTTATGAAAGCTAGTGCTTCCAAAAAAACCTGTTGGACTATAACCTGGTGTTGTGTGATTATTAACTATATACATATATATGTATGTACACATACATACATATACATACACATATACATACACACATATATATACATATATAAATACATACATTCATACAAACATATTTGCTTATAGAAATATATGATTTGGAATAGGTAGGCCATTCAGTCTTTTTTGAGAAGACAGTTCCAAAAACTCAACATCTTCCGAGAGAGAACAATCACTTCACCTACACTTCATATGGGAATCTGTAATTTCTGAACATTTCTTGGCTCTTCCATAAGAGTTAACATTCATGTCACATCTACCTCATTAGGACACTTCAGGATCTTATACGTTTCAATGAAGTCCCCTCTTACACTTCCAAACTCCAGCAGGCACAAGTCTGAACCTGTTCAACATTTCTCATAACATAACCCTGTCATTCTAGGTGTTACTCTGGTAAACTTTCTCTGGACTATCAGGGCAGCTGTCAACTTCATTGTTGAGATTCTAGAGTCACATCCAGGCCAGAGCAGGATTTCCTAAAGAACACTTATGAAACTTATGGGGCTTTACAAACTTATGGAATTTCATGTTTGTCATTAATGATGTTAACTTCTGAATTGCATGTTTAGTTAATTCACTGAATTTACATTTCCCAAATTGGAATTCAAACTCATGTTCTCTGGATAATCGGTTTAGTCACCAGGATTACTAGCAGAGGAATGCATCTAATATCTGGGCATAAATCTGGTCCAGGCCTCTTTAGCCGAGCTAGATCTGGTGCTTATGGTCCAAGGCCAAATTTCACACATTTAGGACAGAAATAAGGAAGAATTTCTTCTCTCAGAGGTTAGTGACTCTGTGGAATTCCTTATAGCAGATGGCTGTTGAGGCTGAGTTGTTTAGTATACTCAAGACTGTAGATTTTTAATGAGTAAGGGAATCAATGGTTACCAGGAAAAGGCAGTAAAGAGAATTTTCAACATATCAGACTAGCCATGGTCTCATTGTGCAGACCTGATGGGCCAAATGGCCTCATTTTGCTTCTACATCATAGAATCTTATGAGCTCACATCCACAATGAGTCTCTGGATATTGTTTGGGAAGTCTTTTCAAAGACAAGACTTTTCTTTCTCAATACATGTGCTTTTTGTTTGAGAAAGTTCTTTATTTCCGCACATTTCTGAGCAATATTTGCATTGGCATCAGTACCAATGGTCTGAAGGTTGGGGAAATCATTCCAGGATCTCTGTCACTTCCTAACAAGCCATTGATCCACCTTATTGAAAATAGTCTGATGTCACAGGACAGCTGAAATGTAATGGACTCCATAAGCAACAGACTAACACAAAGATTTGCGTTTTCTGCCCCAGGATGGGGAAGATTCTTGGTCCCAAAGCGACCGGGTCATTCTTTGAGATTTTCATCGGGGTAACCCTCCAAATAATTTGGAGACAGCTTCTCAGTTCAGTGGAACTGGAAGTTAATCAGAGGCTTTTCAGCTTAAGAGGAAGGTAAGTATGAGAGAGGGGGCTTCAACATAAAATCATCATCTCTCCAGATATTTTAAATGAATGAATTAGGTTCAGCACCCTGTGATGGCATTCAGGGTGGGGTACAGTCCCTTTAAAGGGAGCATAAAAGCTGCTTCTCAACAAGAGTCAAAAAGTGTGGCACTGGAAAAGCACAGCCAGTCAGGCGGCATCCGAAGAGCAGGAGAGTCAACATTTTGAGTATAAGCTGCTTCTAAACCCCAGGCAGGCGAGGAGGCACCCGAGGCCTGGTGTGCCAGTGGGTGCCCTTTTGGCAAACATCAAAACTGTCCCCGCCATTGGCAGAAACCAGGAGGTTAATTCCAATCAGCCTCCTTTACTCGGTCTAATGGACATTTTTATTGTGCTTGATTGGTTACCTGCATAGCACCCCTGCAAAAACTGCCCAGTGGAGGAGCCAGGGAACCGGCAGTGCAACAACCTGAGGGGAGGGAAGGGGGTACTGGTAGGGGGGATGCGGGGAGTTGCTAATTTTTCACTCTGCCCACCTCAAATCTAGATGGGAATTGAAATCTCAACATTTACTGTTTGATTCTCTAATCATAGCCTGGATAGAGAGTGAAACGCATTACCTCAGGAAGCGGTTGAGTCAAATAATTTAGTGCTTTCAAAGGTCAATCAGGTAGGCAGAGGAGCAAAAGTAAATAGAAACAGGAAGGGATTATGTCAAATTGACAGCACCAACTGGTCAGGTTAAATGCTCTCTTTCTGTGTAATTATAGGTTGAGATATAAACAATGGGAAAGGTAGAACAGTCATCAGCGCTCATGGAATCATAGAAAAATCAAGGAATGTCCTCAGTGTGGGAAGAGGCCATTCGGCCCATTGAGATTGCGCTGATCCTCTGAAGAGCATCCTACCCAGATTCACCTCCCCCTACCCTATCTTTGTAATCCTACATTTCGCATGAGGAACCGCCACCAGGACAGAACCCCACTGGTCCTCACCTACCACCCCACCAATCTCCATGTACAGTGTATCATCCGCCGTCATTCCCGCCACCTCCAAACGGACCCCACCACCAAGGATATATTTCCCTCCCCTCCCCTATCAGCATTCTGTAAAGACCACTCCCTCTGTGACTCGTCAGATCCACACCCCCCAGCAACCCAACTTCCACTCCCGGCACCTTCCCCTGCAACCGCAGGAGGTGCAAGACTTGCGTCCACACCTCCCCCCTCACCTCCCTCCAAGGCCCCAAAGGAAACTTCCATATCCGCCACAAATTCACCTGCACCTCCACACACATCATCTATTGCATCCTCTGCACCCAATGTGGCCTCCTCTATATTGGGGAGACAGGCCGCCTACTTGCGGAGCGTTTCAGAGAACACCTCTGGGACACCCGGACCAACCAACCCAACCACCCTGTGGCTCAACGCTTCAACTCCCCCTCCCACTCCACCAAGGCTATGCAGGTCTTTGGACTCCTCCATCGCCAGACCACAACAACACGACGGTTGGAGGAAGAGCGCCTCATCTTCCGCCTAGGAACCCTCCAACCACAAGGGATGATCTCGGATTTCACCAGTTTCCTCATTTCCCCTCCCCCCACCTTGTCTCAGTCAAATCCATCGAACTCAGCACCGCCTTCCTAACCTGCAATCTTCTTCCTGACCTCTCCACCCCCACCCCAGACTGACCTATCACCCTCACCTTGACCTCTTTCCACCTATCGCATTTCCAACGCCCCTCCCCCAAGTCCCTCCTCCCTACCTTTTATCTTAGCCTGCTGGACACACTTTCCTCATTCCTGAAGAAGGGCTTATGCCCGAAATGTCGATTCTCCTGTTCCCTGGATGCTGCCTGACCTGCTGCACTGTTCCAGCAACACATTTTCAGCTACATTTCGCATGGGCAATCCACCTAAACCGCACATCTTTGGACTGTGGGAGAAAACCGTAACACTCAGCAGAAACCCACGCAGATACTGGAGAATGTGCAAACTTCACTCAGATTGTCATAGAGTCATAGAGATGTACAGCAGGGAAACAAACCCTTTGGTCCAGCTTGTCCATGCCAACCAGATAGTCCACTTGAGGCTAGAATGAAAACTGGGTTCCTGGCGCTGTGAGACAGCAGTGCTAACCACTGAGCCACTGTACTGCCCAAAATGAAAAAATAAAGATTGGTGTCAAATTACGGAAGCACAGAACTGTTGCAGCACAGAAGGAGACCATTAAGCTCCAGTTCTATTACCTAGTTCTAATCTCCTGCCTTTCCCTGTATTGCTACACACCATTTCCAAAGCCCTTCATGAATAAAATTATAGGTGGAGATGTTTAGAGACAATGTTTCTTTAAGGGAGAGATGGGTGTACATGAAGGTACAGACTGGTTTAGCAACAGAACCTGAGACATTGTGCTTGTTCGGATATCATCAGGAAAAACAACAAATTATATATGCGCGATGTTATGAAAGGTCAATGAGTCATTCTATCTGGAACTATTAAATGAAAGCAGCATGCAATATAGACACAAGCGTACAATGCTCCAATATTAATACCATAACAAATACATTTCAGACACATTCAGCAGTTCCAGAAAAATCCCCAAAACCTCATGTCAAAATTAAGAGGACAGCAACGAAAAACAATTTGTAACAAGCCAAACTGCTCGAGTAGTATTCAATTGTGTGTAGACATCTGAGAGATGTGAAACAGAGACTTTGTTAAGGTAGAAGAGAAGCAGAAAGAAAAGCTTGCATTGATATAGAGATTTTCACGATGAAAGGACCTCTCAAAGTGCTTAACGAACTCAGTGAAGTGTTTTCAGTCATTATTGCAGTGATGGGAACATAGCACTCTATTTGCAGACAGCAAGCTCCCATAAATAGCAATGAGAAATTACCATAGTGTAATAGAGATGTAAAGCACAGAAATAGACCTTTCGGTCCGACCCGTCCATGCCGACCAGATATCCCAACCCAATCTAGTCCCACCTGCCATATCCTGACCCATATCCCTCCAAACCCTTCCTATTCATATACCCATCCAAATGCCTCTTAAATGTTTCAATTGTACCGGCCTCCACCACATCCTCTGGCAGCTCATTCCATACACGTACCACCTGCTGCATGAAAGTTAATCTGTTTTGGCAATGTTGGCTAATGAATAGATAGAGGCCAGGATATCCAAGGTAATTGTCCTGTTCTCCCTTCAAGATAGAGCCACAAGGCCTTTTATAAACAGAGAAACTCAGAGCAGGAGTAGGCCAATCGCCCATCAAGCCTGCCCTGCATGTCCATGGCAAATCTTCTACCTCAATGCCCTTTTCCTGCTTTCTATCCATATTCCTTGATGCATTTAATATCTAACAAAGTATTGATCTCTATCTTGAATACGTTCAGTGACCCAGCCTCCGCTGCCTTCTGCAGTTGTGAGTTCCACAGGTTGACTACCCTCTGAGTGAAGAACTGTTTCCTCATCGCAGTCTGAAATGGGACATCCACTTGAGTAGCAAATTATGCCTTGGTTTAACAGCACATCTCACAGAAAAGAGTGTGGCACTTCCCCAGTGTTCGGTTCGATTGTGTATCCCAGCACTACAGCGTGAGCCAGTGAGCAAACTTAGCACAACTGACACTAATGGGTCATCCAAATTTTCTTAATGATCACATTGTTTCTTTTTAGGTCATATGGATGTACGTACTAGAAAAGGTGCAAAACTTGACCTACTCTTGGGAAATAAGGCAGGGCAGATGGCTGAGGTGTCAGTGGGGGAGCACTTTGGGGCCAGCGACCATAATTCTATTTGCTTTAAAATAGTGATGGAAAATGATAGACCAGATCTAAAAGTTGAAGTTCTAAATTGGAGAAAGGCCAATTTTGACGGTATTAGGCAAGAACTTTTGAAAGCTGATTGGAGGCAGATGTTCGCAGGTAAAGGGACGACTGGAAAATGGGAAGCCTTCAGAAATGAGAAAACAAGAATCCAGAGAAAGTATATTCCTGTGGGAGTGAAAGGGAAGGCTGGTAGGTATAGGGAATGCTGGAT
Organism: Chiloscyllium plagiosum; assembly: GCF_037043375.1. Classification (NCBI taxonomy): domain Eukaryota; kingdom Metazoa; phylum Chordata; class Chondrichthyes; order Orectolobiformes; family Hemiscylliidae; genus Chiloscyllium; species Chiloscyllium plagiosum. The sequence continues at coordinate 10,985,287 of NW_028270166.1, forward strand.
GACTAAAGAAATTGAGGGTTTGGTTAAGAAAAAGAAGGAAGCATATGTCAGGTATAGACAGGATAGATCGAGTGAATCCTTAGAAGAGTATAAAGAAAGTAGAATTATACATAAGAGGGAAATCAGGAGGGCAAAACGGGGACATGAGATAGCTTTGGCAAGTAGAATAAAAGAGAATCCAAAGGGTTTTTACAAATACATTAAGGACAAAAGGGTAACTAGGGAGAGAATAGGGCCCCTCAAACATCAGCAAGGTGGCCTTTGTGTGGAGCCACAAAAAATAGGGGAGATACTAAATGAATATTTTGCATCAGTATTTACTGTGGAAAAGGATATGGAAGATATAGACTGTAGGGGAATAGATGGTGACATCTTGCAAAATGTCCAGATTACAGAGGAGGAAGTGCTGGATGTCCTGAAATGGTTAAAAGTGGATAAATCCCCAGAACCTGGTCAGGTGTACCTGAGAACTCTGTGGGAAGCTAGAGAAGTGATTGGTGGGCCTCTTGCTGAGATATTTGTATCATTGATAGTCACAGGTGAGGTGCCGGAAGACTGGAGGTTGACAAATGTGGTGCCACTGTTTAAGAAGGGCGGTAAAGACAAGCCAGGGAATTATAGACCGGTGAACCTGACCTCAGTGGTGGGCAAGTTGTTGGAGGGAATCCTGAGAGACAGGATGTGCACGTATTTGGAAAGGCAAGCACTGATGCGGGATAGGAGAAAGTGAGGACTGCAGATGCTGGTGATCGGAGCTGAATATGTGTTGCTGGAAAAGCGCAGCAGGTCAGGCAGCATCAAGGAACAGGAGAATCGACGTTTCGGGCATAAGCCCTTCTTCAGGAAGAAGGGCTTATGCCCGAAACGTCGATTCTCCTGTTCCTTGGATGCTGCCTGACCTGCTGCGCTTTTCCAGCAACACATTTTCAGCACTGATTCGGGATAGTCAACATGGCTTTGTGCGTGGGAAATCATGTCTCACAAACTTGATTGAGTTTTTTGAAGAAGTAACAAAGAAGATTGATGAGGGCAGAGTGGTACATGTGATCTATATGGACTTCAGTAAGGCGTTCAACAAGGTTTCCCGTGGGAGACTGATTAGCAAGGTTAGATCTCATGGAATACAGGGAGAACTAGCCATTTGGATACAGAACTGGCTCAAAGGTAGAAGACAGAGGGTGGTGGTGGAGGGTTGATTTTCAGACTGGAGGCCTGTGACCAGTGGAGTGCCACAGGGATCGGTGCTGGGCCCTCTACTTTTTGTCATTTATATAAATGATTTGGATGCGAGCACAAGAGGTACAGTTAGTAAGTTTACAGATGACACCAAAATTGGAGGTGTAGTGAACAGCAAAGAGGGTTACCGCAGATTACAACAGGATCTTGACCAGATGGGCCAATGGGCTGAGAAGTCTCAGATGGAGTTTAATTCAGCTAAATGCGAGGTGCTGCATTTTGGGAAAGCAAATCTTAGCATGACTTATACACTTAATGGTAAGGTCATAGGGAGTGTTGCTGAACAAAGAGACCTGGGAGTGCAGGTTCATAGCTCCTTGAAAGTGGAGTTGCAGGTAGATAGGATAGTGAAGAAGGCGTTTGGTATGCTTTCCTTTATTGGTCAGAGTATTGAGTACAGGAGTTGGGAGGTCATGTTGCGGCTGTACAGGACATTAATTAGGCCACTGTTGGAATATTGCGTGCAATTCTGGTCTCCTTCCTATTGGAAAGATATTGTGAAACTTGAAAGGGTTCAGAAAAGATTTACAAGGATATTGCCAGGGTTGGAGGTTCTGAGTTACAGCGAGAGGCTGAACAGGCTGGGGCTGTTTTCTCTGGAGCATCAGAGGCTGAGGGGTGACCTTATAGAGGTTTACAAAATTATGAGGGGCATGGATAGGATGTCTTTTCCCTGGGGTGGGGAGTCCAGAACTAGAGGGCATAGGTTTAAGGTGAGAGGGGAAAGATATAAAAGAGACCTAAGGGGCAACATTTTCACGCAGAGGGTGGTACGTGTATAGAATGAGCTGCCAGAGGAAGTGGTGGAGGCTGGTACAATTGCAACATTTCAGAGGCATTTGGATGGGTATATGAATAGGAAAGGTTTGGAAGGATATGGGCTGGGTGCTGGCAGGTGGGACTAGATTGGGTTGGGATATCTGGTCGGCATGGATGGGTTCGGCCGAAGGGTCTGTTTCCATGCTGTACATCTCTATGACTCTATGACTCTATCTTACACATGAGAGACTGAATTGAGACACCTCTCCCTGGAGAGTGGACACCTCTCCCTTCTTCAGGTGCTTTGTAACAAATATTCCTTCTCCAAATGACACCATATTGAGCTGGATCATTCACTTTAATTATCATTTGTGGCCTCTTGCTGTGCACAAATTGATTGCTGTGATAACTTTTTGTTAATTTTTCAATTTTCAGAAATCTAAGCATCGAATTTGGTGAGACTGTCATGATAACAACTATAGCATCAATGAATTTGATGCTTCGATCTCTAAAAATTGACAAATGCACACTTATAAGGCAATGCGGTGATGCAGTGGTCAGCACTGCTGCCTCACAGCACCAGGGGCCCATGTTTGATTCCAGCCTCAGGTGACTGTGTGGAGTTTGCATGTTCTCCCCTTAGTCTGTCTGCATGGTTTGCTCTGATTTCCTCCCACAGTTCAAGATGTGCAGGTTAGGGTGGATGGGCAATGCTAAATTGCCCATAGTGTCCAGGCATGTGTGGGTTAAGTGGATTAGCCATGGGAAATACAGGGGGGGGGATGCTTTTCAAAGGGTTGGTGTGGACTCAGTGAGTCAATTGATCTGTTCCATATTGTAGGAATTCTATAACCTTTTCTCTGTGAAGAAAGAATATGCATTTACCCCATTGTGTTTTATCACAACTAAAGGATGTCCCAATGACATTTATAGCCTGTTTTGTGGCATTTTCTGAAGTACTGTTAGTGTTCCAGTGTAGGAAACATAACAGCCAATATGTGCACAGACAGCTGCCACAAGTGGAACCATGACCTAATCATTTGCTCTTCTAGCAATGTTTGTTAGGGGATTAAAATTTTCAAAATCATACCATGGAAATTGATTTGTATCCATCTAATCTAATCTAAAGGCATCACCTCCAGCAGTGCGGCATTCCCTCAGTATTGTACTGGGAATACTGAATACTGGCTGAGGAATAAGTGCTCCTCTCGATGGAGTTAGATGTCGTTCTTAGGGATAAAGGGATTAAAGGGAATGAGGGCAAAGTGGGATCAGGGTACTGAGTTGGATGGTCAGGCATGATAACATTGAATGGTGGACGAGGCTTGAAGGGCTGAATGGCCTACTCCTCCTACTTTCTGTGAACACCGTGGACTGGGATTGCCATGGCTGACAGGTGATAAGGGCTGTTTGCAACCCAATACCCAGCTCTTATTGAACTAGGTGGAATGTATAGATAAACCCAATGGGTTGATTAGAGACCAGTGGGTTGCAGATAGCACCAGAAGCCTTGTGTGGGGGAAGTGAAGGTGCTTACACAATTCTTACATCATTGGTGATCAGCTGCCCATTCAAACCTTCTCCCAATTCGGGGAAGTACTTTATTGTGGCCTCTTCACAACGAGATTCGATTTACAATGTGGCGCTGATCACCCCTAATTCGATGTTGAGGTTATTCCTGATGAAGGGCTCCAGCCCGAAACGTTGATTCTTCTGCTCCTTGGATACTGCCTGACCTGCTGTGCTTTTCCAGCAACACACTCTCAACTCGATGTTGGGGAAGTTGTGAGAAGCTGCACTTTTTATTATGAAGTACAGTTTAAGAATAAATTAATGCAAATGTCCTAATTGGATACAATTTGGGGATAAAATTGGGATAAAATTTCATTTCAGATTCAGGAAGGTCAAATGAGGCTGTCAGTGCAAAGACTAAATCTAGCTGAAGACTAAAAAAGGTATCCCTCCAATCTCTTTAATTAGCAAAAGAGACCGAGCCCTTGGGAAAAAAAAAGTCAAAGATCAAAGAGTACCTGGAATCCTGAAGTTTTTTTACCCCAGTAATTCCCTTGCCAGCTGCACTTCGCACTCATGAAAGACATTGCTGGTGTCAGCTGGTCTTTCGACATGACTTGGAGACCTTTTGTGTTTTATCCAGGTTGCTAACACAATGTATCTGTTACACGCCATCCTGGGACACTTGACTGCAAATATCTGTCTTTATCCTTCTTCCATTCAAGTTACATAAACTTGTTGCTGATAAAAGTTTACTTTCGTTGGGAGTTTTGATGCCAGCATCAAAACAACACAGAAATACCAGCCTCTCTGAAGCCCATTCTCAACACATCCCTGCGCTGGGGCTAAATTGAGAACGCAGTGAGTGAAGGGAGTCACCAGGGGCTTTTATTTTAGCATCAACCTGAGGTGCCTGCATCGCTAAACTGGGAACGAGCTGCCGGAGAAGTTGATTTATGTGATTATACACAAGAAGGAATGTCGCTCTCTCTCTCTCTCTCTGTCTCTCACTCATGCTCCCTCATATACATTGCAGATTATAGGCTCCAAACTGTCATACTGGTCTTTTTGCTCGTCTCAGCACTCATAAATGAAAGGCAGAATGGGTTACTGTAACATTCCATTTCTATTCAAGAAGAGTTTAATCTTGTATATCACTCACTTGTTATGAGGATGGATGTGTCAACAAGAAAACTCAAGTTTGTAACCAGGAAAACGCTCATTAGGTGCTAAACCTTATCTACTTTCCTGCACACCTCAGAATCCTGGTCAATCAGTAAAGGTCTGCAGGAGGAAATTAGTCCTCTGAAATGTGGACGTATACCTAAAATTTCATACAGAAAACGTATGAAAAATGAAGAGGTATTTGTAATTGCAAGAGGGAAAAGGACTCTGAAAAGTCCAGAATATTGAATACCAGTTTTTCTAGTTTCTTTGTCAGTGCTGAAAAGCTACAGAAATCTCTTCTCGGGGGGTAAGTGGAAGGCAGAAGAAAGAGGGATCAACCTAGGCATAAAGATAGGGTAAAATCAGCGAATGTCCAAATTAGAGAGAGGGAGAGATGACTGGTAATGGTTTAACCTGGGGATCACCACACACCAGCTAAGGGGAGAGGGTGACAAAGAGAGATCTTCGGGATAACCTCAGCTACTGCAGGAATTGAACCCACACTGTTGGCATCATTCTGAATGACAAACAAGCTCTCTAAGCTAACTGACCCTGCAGCCTAGATATAGTTGGATGATGGATGCCACAAATCAATTGGAGGTGAGGATGGAGCTAAGACAGATGAGTGTGAAAGTCACTGGAGCAGCTACGTATAGCAGCAGCTACTCACATAAAATTAGCCATTTGGTGTGTTTTGAGAAGTTAAGTTTCTTCAGATATCTTGCCTCAATGTTGATGGCCGAGGTGAGGTACATGCTTTATTACAGTTAAAGGTTCCAAGGATCAAATGGAGGTACGATGATGTTAAAAATCACACAACACCAGGTTATAGTCCAATGGGAAGAAAGTGAGGTCTGCAGATGCTGGAGATCAGAGCTGAAAATGTGTTGCTGGAAAAGCGCAGCAGGTCAGGCAGCATTCAGGGAACAGGAGAATTGACGTTTCGGGCATAAGCCCGATTCCTGAAGAAGGGCTTATGCCCAAACGTCGATTCTCCTGTTCCCTGGATGCTGCCTGACCTGCTGCGCTTTTCCAGCAACACATTTTCAGCTATAGTCCAATGGGTTTATTTGGAAGCACTAGCTTTTGGAGCACCGCTCCTTCATCAGGTGGTTGTAGAGGATAAGATTGTAAGAGACAGAATTTATAGCAAAAGTTTATAGCGTGATGTAACTGAAATTATATATTGAGAAAACCTGGATTGTTTGTTAAGTCTCTCATCTTTTAGAATGACCCATGTTGGTTTCAGTTCTTTCATATGTAAATAGCAAAACTTTTTAAAAAGTTACATTCTCAAGTGAACTTTAACAATTGGTGTCATGTCGGCCCAGATAATGCATTGAAGGTGTGAGATGCCCTGTGTGGGACTGTCTGTGCCACATGGTATGATGATCCCCATGGTGGACCATCCTGTTGCTACTCAGTGTTTTAGGTTTATACATGAAGAAAGAGCAGGAGGAGGTGCTGGAATACAGGCAGTGCCATGAATCATCAGGTTCGAGAGAGACAGAGGGAAGTGAGATGAAATAAAGTCCATTTAAAGCTCACATGTGACTTGCACATGGCTAAACTCTCACTCTGCAGGACAACAAATGGTGGCTTTGAGAAATTTAGAGTTGGATTTTGCCTTAGCAGGTCAAACCAGTTTCTGGCAGACCTCTCTAACAGCAGACACAAGCCTTCCTCATTTCCATGCCTCGAAACAGTAATTACACACGCAGATGCCTTAATCTCCCCGAGGAGTTATCCATCTTGTGACTAAAGACACGGGCAGCATCCAGAGACACTTCCCATGGCAACCGTGGAAATGCACTCTCCAGCTTGCAAACGTTCCAGGAAGTCTCTGTGGAAAGGTTCTCATTAACTCATCTTTTCTTTCAGGCAGTGATTGGGCTTGCTGCACAAATCTTAGCTTATTTTTGAACTTTCAGGATGTTTGTTTGATGGAGCAGGTGAGTTCTAAACATGAGTCCAACCTCCATATTTGACAACTATAATACAGTAGCTGTTTTAATGAATACCTATGTGGCACACTCTGACTGACTCTACTGCACGACTTTAGCTCGTAACCTTGGTCGACACTTAAAAATAACTTGGATTTATGTAGCACCTTTAAAGGAGTCAAACGTCCCAAGTCATTTTTTAGGAGAATTAAGTAGACAGAAGGTGCAAAGATGCACATGGAAGTCTAGCATTCAACTGTTTGTTATTTGACTATAAGTACTGAGCCATTCTCAGTGAGTTTGATTAGTTAAGTCTGGGTGTGGACTCAGACAAAATTAAACAAGATTTAGAAAACAAAAAGCCAGAGCTCGAGGCATGGAGTAGACATTTTGAAGTATTGTGAACAAAACGTGTTGCACACTAATGTTAACACTGCACAGATATATCCAACAAAAGGTTAAAGTGTGAGGTTAAAGAGGTAAATTGTAAGGGGTTTATTAAAGGAGAAGAGAGAATATACTTCAAGGCCAGAATTGGAGGAGCACAGAGAGTTTGGAGGATTATAGGGCTGGAGGAGGTTACAGAAACAGGGGAAAGGGGGTTAATGAATGCAGCACTGAGGGATAATCAAGGGTTCTGTACCTGGGATGAAATATTAAGCAGATGGCTCAACTTCCTGTTCATGTCAATTTTAAAAATTGATCTGGTATAGAACAGAAATGTTCTAGGATGTGCTGGACAACGTTTGGCCCGAAAAAAAAAACAAACCAAAAGACGTGCGCCACGTGTCTCCAGGATCGTTCTGTGAGGAAATAGGTTCCCTACAAAGCAGCAGCGGCTGTATTTCCAATATAATTCGGGAGCTGTTGAGACTGAAAAAAAGCATCTTGAAAACGCAGAGTCCTTTATGAAGGTACAGCAAACTCTCAGACATAACTAAAGTACTTTAGTCAGAATCACTTTAGGTGACAGCAATTGCTGGAAGTAGGCAGACAATTTTATCTTCCTTCCTTTTCATTGATAAACAGGTATTTTCAAAGGCAGAGAGTTGGTGCTGGAAAAGCACAGCAGGTCAGGCAGTATCCAAGCAGCAGAGGAATTGACATTTTGGTCATAAGCCCTTCATCAGGAATGGCTTATGCCTCATGAAGGGATTATACCTGAAACATCAATTCTCCTGCTCCTCGGATGCTGCCTGACCTGCTGTGTTTTTCCAGCATCACACTCTTGACTGATCTCCAGCATCTGCAGTCCTCACTCACTCCTATTTTCAAAGGCAGCATTATGTGGGAAGTAGATGCTCTTAGAGAGGAGCGAGAACATCAAGTTCCTACGAGTAACGATAACCAACAATCTGTTCTGGACCTCCTACGTAGATGTGACAGTCAAGAAGGCACAACAACACCTCTTCTTCTTCAGGCAGCTCAGGAAATTCAGCATGACCAAATGGACTCTCACCAACCTTTATAGATATACCACAGAAAGCATACTATCTAGTTTCATAATGGTCTGGGATGGCAACTGCTCTGCCCAAGATCATAAGAAACTACAGGAAGTTGGGTGCACAGCCCAGACCATTGTGGAAGCCAACCTCCCATTCATGGACTCCATTTATAGTCTACTCTGCTACAGAAAGGCTGCCAACATCAAAAACCGTCCCACCCCGGCAATACTGTCTTCCATCCTCTTCAATCAGATATAAAATACAGAAGCTTGCACTCATCCACCAACAGGTTCAAGAACAGCTTTTTCCCCGCTGTTATTAGACTGCTGAATGGACTCCATAACTTCAAATCTAATGTTGATCTTGCTCTATGCATCTCCTGTGCAGCTTTAACCTTGTCTGCCTCATTTTGCCGAAGCACCAAATGATCTGTGTGTCCTTGGTTGCTGTGACCTGCCTCTACTGTTCGTAAAACAAAGCTTTTCACTGTATTCAGGTACATGTGACTACAATAAATCAAATCAACTCAGGTGATCAAGTGGGCAGCTCCCTCATGTCAGAGACAGAAGATTGTGGATCCAACACCCATTCTAGAGGCCTGAGTACAAAATCCAGTCTAAGATGTGGACTAGAATTCTCTGGACATGAAAAATAATTGATGGCTGTCAGCGTTTCCAGTGTCCTGACCCACCACCAGGAGGAACTGGATATTTGTAGATGTGGTGCCAATCAAGTGGACTGCATTGTCCTGGATGGTATCAAGCTTCTTGAGTGTTGTTGGAGCTGCACCCATCCAGGCAAGTGGGGAGTATTCCATCACACTCCTGACTTGTGCCTTGTAGATGGTGGGCAGGCTTGGGAGAATCAGGAGGTGAGCTACTTGTTGCAAGATTCCTAGTATCTGGCTTTCTCTTGTAGCCACTGGGTTTATTGAGTGGATCCAGTTGAATTTCTGGTTATTGGTAGTGCCTGAATGTGGATAGTTGGGGATTTAGTGAAGGTAACACCATTGAATGTCAAATGGTGATGGTTAGTTTCTCTTTTGTTGGAAATGGTCATTGGTTGGCGCTTGTCTGGGACAAATGTTGTTTGCCATTGTCAGCCCAAGCCTGGTATTGTCCAGGTTTTGTTCTATTTGGACACGGACTGCTTCAGTATTCAAGAAGTCGTGAATGGTGTTGAACATTGTGCAATCATTCGTGAACATACCCAGCGCCAAACCTTACAATGGAGGGAAGGTGATTGTGGAAACATCTGAAGCTACACATCGGGTTTAGCACACTACCCTGAGGATCTCCTGCAGAAGGGATTGCTACAGATTCACTGGGGGGGGGATGGGAAACCTGTTTGATAGATTCGCTGTCACCATCTCACTGCCTGGAACTTCCTTACTAACAAGCTTCACCCTATCCACTCTGCTTTCCCCTGAGTCAACCCTTCTGAGATTTCCTTTATCTTTCACCTATTTCAAAAGCTCTTGCATCGTGTTCCTATAAATACATGCTGTTATCTTGATAGAGGCAATAACAAGCTACATTTTTATTGCACCTTTACAAGGATTCTCAAGGTACTTCAGAAGAGCGCAATTAGACAAATACTGACCCATGAGGCATTAGGGCAGCCACACCGAGTGGTTTTATCCTGAAGACGAGAGATTGGTGCTGGAAAAGCACAGCAAGTCAGGCAGCATCCGAGGAGCAGGAGAATGGACATTTTGGGAAAAAGCCCTTCATCAGGATTTATCCAGAAGTTGAGTTTTGAAGCGATATCCTCAAGGAAAGAGGGGTAAAGACATTTGGGAAGGGGATGCCTGAATGTAGCACTGAGGCAGCTGGTGATGGCACAGCAGTCAATGATAGGACAGTGAATGGGGTGGGGGATGGAGGGTTGAAGATGAGCAAACAGGGCAGGGTTGGAGAACCACAGAGATTACACAAGGCTTTAGGGCAGGAAGATGCTACAGAGTTCGGGACAGAGGAGATCATGCTGACATTTTTAAAATCAAGGCTCTGGCAGGGGACTGAAGCAGATGAAAATTCAGTGCAAGAGAGACTTAAATAAAATGACTAACACCGGTACTGCTCGGATGCTTTGAGGTTGGTCACAGCACATGTTTTGCTGACCTTTACATTTGTTTTAGATTCCTCGGCCTGCTTAACTAGTGCTGAAATCTGTCCATAGTCTTCACTTGAGGACAGGTGTGAAGAATTAATTTAGCGCATCTGAATTCATTTAACACATTCCGCTGACAGAAAAGATGCTCAACTGCCTTAGACTGCAATGGTTTTTTTTTAAATAGAACCTTGTTTGAGAGGGAAGAATATTGTGTGCTCAAAATGTCTCCCCTCTTTGTATAATTAAATCATTATATTTATTAAAAGTTAACATACAGGATACCTTGACAATGTTTTGTGTCTTCTTATACACCACAATATAACACAGGAACAGGTCCTTCGGCCCACCAAGCCTGTGTCAATTCCTAATCCTTATTTAGATCCACTACTTATTGCCCATATGAGGTTTCTATCCCTCTCTTTTAACACTTGTGATCTAGATCTGGCAAGACCCAATGGCATGATTCCAGATGCTCCCAAAGAGTAGCATCAGGTCCTTTGAGTAAATGTACAAAGGAGGAGAAAGTGAGGACTGCAGATGCTGGAGATCAGAGCTGAAAATGTGTTGCTGGAAAAGCGCAGCAGGTCAGGTAGCATCCAAGGAGCAGGAGAATCAACGTTTCAGGCATGAGCCCTTCTTCAGGAATGAGGAGAGTGCGCCAAGCTGGCTGAGATAAAAGGTAGGGAGGAGGGACTTGGGGGAGGGCCATTGGAAATGCGATAGGTGGAAGGAGATCAAGGTGAGGGTGATAGGCAGGAGTGGGGATGGGGGCGGAGAGGTCAGGAAGAAGATTGCAGGTTAGGAAGGCAGTGCTGAGTTTGAGGGTTGGGACTGAGACAAGGTGGGGGGAGGGAAAATGAGGAAACTGGAGAAATCTGAGTTCATCCCTTGTGGTTGGAGGGTTCCTAGGCAGAAGATGAGCGCTTTTCCTCCAGCCGTCGTATTGCTATGGTCTGGCGATGGAGGAGTCCAAGGACCTGCATGTCCCTGGTGGAGTGGGAGGGGGAGTTGAAGTGTTGAGCCACCAACCCAACTACCCCCTGGCTCAACATAGGAACAGAAATAGGCCATTCAGCCCATCTTGACTGCTCTGCCATTCAATGAGATCATGGCTGATCTGATAATCCTCAATTCCACTTTCCTGCCTTCTGCCGATATCCCTCAATTCCTTTGTTGATTAAAAATCTATCCCAGCTTTGAGTAGTTAATAGCCCAGACTCTACAGCCCTTTGTGGTGGAGAATTCCATAGATTCACTACACTCTAGGATAATGCCCACTGTTCCTAGACTCTCCCACAAGGGAAGCAACCTTTCCACATCTACTCATAAGTCCCCCAAGAATCTTGTATATTTCAATAAGTTCACCTCTCATTACTTTAAATTTCAATAAAGTATAAACTCAAGCCACTCAACTCTCTGCATGAGACAGCTCATCCATACTCAGGATTAACCTATCGAACCTTCTCTGGACTGCCTCCAATGCCAGAATATCTTTCCTTCCAAAACTGTTCACAATGTTCTAGCTGTGGTCTGATTGGTGTGTTGTATAGTTTTAGCAAAAGCTCCCTACATTTGCAATACATTTCCTTTGAAATATTAGACTCCCTACAGTGTGGAAGCAGGCCATTTAGCCCTTTGAGTCCACACTGACCCTCTGAACAGAGCCTATCCAGACTCAGCTCCCCATCCTTTCCCTGTAACCCTACATTTCCTATGGCCAATACACCCAACCAGCACATCCATGGACACTATAGGCAATTTGGCATGGCCAATCCACCTAACCTGCACATCCATGGACACTATAGGCAATTTGGCATGGCTAATCCACCTAAACTGCACATCCATGGACAGTATAGGCAATTTAGCATGGTCAGTCCAGCTAACCTGCACACTGCAGGACTGTGGGAGCAAACCAGAGCACCTGGAGGAAACCCACGCAGACACAGGGAGAATATGTGAAGTCCACATAGACAGTCACCTGAGGCTGGAATTGAACCCGGGTCTCTGGCTGCCCCACATAAAGGCTAACATTCCATTCATTTTCTTTATTCCCCACTGAAATTCAAATATAATCCAATCGGCTGTAAAGTATTTTTTGGCATCTAAAAATATGAAAGGCACTATCAATTCAAGTTATTTCTTTATTCAGAGAAAAGTAGGGTGTTGAATTAATCAATGTTCTTTTGGAAATTAATTTGACCTGCAGATGGACTTCCTGTCATGTACTTCAATCGTCACTACCACTGCTTATTTTCACTTTGGTATCATTGCCTGACTTTAGACCTCAGCTGCTAAAACCCTCACTTATGCCTCTAGACCTGACTATTCCAATGCTTTCCAGGATGGTCTGCCAGATTCTACTCTTCATAACCATGAGATCATCCCAAAACCTTGCTGCTCATGTCGTAACTTGCATCAAATTCTGTTCATCTAAAACCCTATGCTCTCTGACCTATACCAGCTCCCAGTGAAGTGAAGTCTTGATTTTAAAGTTCTCTTCCTCACTTTCAAATCCTTCCATGGTCTCATCATTCCTTGCTTCTTCCTAGTCTACAGTTCTCTGAGGTATCTGTGCCTCTTGAGCAAGCCCTATTTTAATTGCTTAGTGGTTACAGAAATAACTTCACACAGGCTGGTATTCCATCACCAACTCACTCTATATTTATGCATGCATAGTAATTGACACTGGTTCAGCTCCTTCAGAGCTAGCTGTCAGAATGAACAGAACCTCTGTCACTCCTGTGTATTTATTTTTTTCTCTATTTTCTTTTATTTTTCCCCCAGCACCCATGTGGTGTGTGTGCAGATGTCACACACAGTGAAGGACAACAAGTGTGTAGATCTTTATTTATATTCCACCACCAGGTAGAAAGGAAACACCCGAGTGGCCAGTGACAAGCACTGCCCTTCTTAACAGAGGGGGAATCTCCTGTTTGTTTTTGTCAATCAGGGCTCCCTGATTGGACCTGATTAATAGCCCCAATCAGGGAACTCATATTCTATGAGATCTATGCAGCTGAACTTATTACAATCACTAGAGTTACAGAGGGCCCGAGCTCTGGAGCTCCCTGCTTTCATTTCTCTACCTAATTTCTCTCGTTTAAAACATTTCTTAAAACTTGTTTCTTTGATCAAGCTTTTGGTCAACTGATGTAATGCTAACTGATGGGCAGAGGGATCTGGGTGTCACGGACATGGAAGTGTTAGTATGCAGATATGGCATGTGATTAGGAAGGCAAATGGAATGATGCTCTTTATTGCAAGAGAAATAGAACATTAAGAATGTTTTGCTACAGGATATGGGTGAGATCATATGTGGAGTACTGTGTCTAGATTTGGTATCTCTATTCAAAAAAGGACATATAGACTTCAGGGAAGCATTACTCGAATTATTCTTGGGCTAATGGAGTTATCGTCTGAGGAAACGTTATATTTATTGGGCTTGCAGGTGATCTTACTGAAGCATATAGATCCTGAGGGGAGTTGACAGAGTTCATGCTAGAAGGGTGACAATCTGGAGTTAGGCGATGCAGTTTAAAATTAAGGCCTCTCTGTGTGATGGTATTGAGGAACGAACTTTTATCTCAGGCAGTCATAATTCTGTGGAATTCCGTTGCTCAGGGAATGGTGGAGACAGAGATCCTTGAATAGATTTAAGGCAGAGGTAGTTAGACTCTTGACCAACAAGGGTATTGGGAATTGGTGGGAAAGTTGAATCTGGCCACCACGAATGATAGCACAGGGTCAAGGGGCTGAATGGCCTACTCCTGTCAGTAATTTATATGTTTATAATATCTACTTGTGTGGCATGGTGTGATGTATTATTTGATAATGTATCTGTGAAGAGCTTTGGGATGTTGTATTACATGCAATGCATTATGTAAACAGGAGTTGTTATCATAAACCAACACAACCTATTCAGCTGTTAACTGTTGTTTGTGTGATCTTGCTGAGGGTAAAATGGCTACTACCATGATATACAATATGGTCATTTGTTTCTGAGCAACATCAGAACGAATAGCCAAGTGTAAAACTTCATCTTGCCAAAGAGAGACCCAAACAAATACACTCCGAGTGAAGAAATCTTAATAGGAATTGGAATCGTTTCTCAGAATTGGCCTTGAACTGTGAATTACATTTGCTAAACAAATACCCTCTGATTCCTTAATCCAAGTTCTCACTTATTGCATTATCTATCTTCCTTGACTTTGTTCGGTGCTGTAAAAATGGAATAAAGTTATGTGTGGAACAATAAATCAAAAATAAAAGCCCTGGGTGGGTCACTGCATGTTTAACAAAGTCCAATCATAATCGGCAGTAACGACAGAAGTTCTACTCGATAATTATCACAGCTTGTTCAACAGGAAATAAGACATCTTCCTGATGTTGTGTGGTAGAAGGCGCTTTGTTTTGAAAGCTGGAAAGAATGTTCGCATTAATAATGGTTACATGTTTAGGGCAGTTGCGTGAATCTCTTAGATGCTTCCCAGATGTAGTTGGAGCTGCTCGAATCAGGTTAAATGTCAGGAAGGGGAGGAAATCTTCAGCAAGGCCTGACTGTCGGTAATGTCACAGGTCCATTCTGTGAAGAGCCAGCATCACACCAAACTAATGCATCAGTGATCCTTCTGTTCTGCTAAACTTTCTAGTGTATCCTGCTATTCATTGGGCACTCTGTGATGGAATGCCAAACCATTTTGGCCTGTGGTCCCATTGAATAATCCATCTGCCTCTGGATGCACTAGTCTCAGTAGTCATACCTGGGTTACTGTGCCAATGAACAATCTGTGGGACTGGGACCACCAACATGAGCCACCCCAAGAAGAAACAAAATTGGATGTGGGGGAGCCGGGTAAGGGGAGGGGGAATGCAAAACTGTTCTAATTTATAAGAAATAAAGAAAAACCTGCATTTATTCGTCACCTTTCACAAACAATGAATGTACAGCAGATCTAAGGACAAATGAACTGCAGTATATGGGTTCAATCTTTCCTTACCTAGTAGCAAAGTGGACTAGAAGCTGGTGTGAGTTGGGGGTGAGGGAGCCAGGGAAATAGTGTGGAGTCATGTACGGATGGTCCTCTGATGCTTTCTCCATCATACGGAAGCTTTCCAATTGTTGGGTTTGGAACTGGTGGAGTCCCCACTCCAGAAAACAATAGGCAGACAATTACCATTGTTATGACACCAGTGTGGGATGACTACAACGGTGCAGTGGCTCAGTGGTTAGCACTACTGCTTCACAGTGCCAGGTTTGATTCTAGCCTTGGATGTCAGTCTGTGTGGAGTTTGTACATTCTCTCCATGTCTCCGTGAGTTTTCTCTGAGAATTCTGGTTTTCTCCCACAGTCCAAAGAAGTATAGGTTAGGTGGATTAATCATGCTAAATTGCCCTTTAGTATCCAGTGATGTGCAAGACAGGTGGATTAGCCATGAGAAGTAGGGACAGTATGGCTGTAGGGACAGAGTGAGGGGTCTGGGTGGGATGCTCTTTGGAGGGTCAATAGTGATTTGATGGGCCAAATGGCCTCATTTTGCCCAGTAGAGCTTCAATGGGTTGATGGTTTTGATGTCCTTCGCTCATGATGAAAAGGTCCCATGCCGCTTATAGAAGCTGTCAGTTCATTGGAGGGCGCTCCTAATGCAGGGGAGCAGGGGTGGGGGGAGGTTTGCAAAGGAGTGGCTCTGCTTATGAAAGGCCATACAGCTGGGATTGGAGATCAATCTAATGAAGGGATCGCCTTCCTTGATGCTGCTTTTTCTACTCATGGATATGCAAATCCCTAATACCATTTAGACCGATATTGAAGTCCTGAAGTTACAGTAAAATCCAAACTAATGCATCAGTGATCCTTCTGTTCTGCTAAACTTTCTAGTGTATCCTGCTATTCATTGAGTACTCCCTTGTCTTGCTAATTCTTTCAAAGTACAGCACATCACAATATCAGGGTTAAATACCATCTGCCTCAATCTATCCATCTGATCAATCCATTTTTATGCTCCTGCAAGCCAAGCCCTTCCTCCTCACTGTCAAACGGCAAAACTATTTCATACATCTACCGTCTGTCAGGACCTCTGTGAATCGAATACAACAGCTATCCAGGCTGTATATTTTTCCAATAAGCAAAGCAAAAAAAACACCTCCAGATTCATGTAAACTGAAAGCAAGCTAGTGTTTCTCAATATTTACTCTATCTACTTATAAGACTCTCAAATTCCCATTATTATGCCAAGTTTGTCCCCTACCATACTGGCTTTAAAAAAACATGGGCCCAGAATTGCTGAAAAGTTAATCAGCAAACACTTTCAAACATGTAGACCAAAATCCACTTGGCAATGGTTCAATATTCCAACTCTCAAATAAATTTTATTCACGTACATATCATACACCTTACATTATTCTATATAAAAATGTATACATAAAGTATATCTGTAACACATAGAAAGATCTTAACAAAAGAATCAAAACAATTTTTAAACTTGTTTCCAAACACCATTTGTTACTGAGACTCAAGTCTACTGATACCCCTAAATCAACTTTTCAGATTTCTACTTACGTGAATCCTTCCTGATTCTTTCCTGGGGACAATTTGATGATTCCTCTTCTGAGTCTGCTGACATGAACTCTCTACAAATCTGAGATCCTATACTTTCTCAGTTCCAATAACTTACAGATTTCTTTCCAAACTCTCCAGGCTTAGAAGCTTCAGAAACTAAATGTTTCTGCTAGGGTGACCAGCTTCCCTTGAGGTGAGCTGAGAAACCCTTGTCAAGAGAGAAATTGAAATTTGCTTCTGAACTCAAATCTGGTGTTTGCTAAACTGAACGGAAAACTACACTATTGGCCTTAAATGCATTTAGCCAACCTGACATAAAGTGAACAGTATACACATCAGATCAGTATAAACATCTTTCCATTAACACCACGGTGGAGCACCTGTTATCTGAATTATGTTGGATTTAGGGCACCATTTGATAATGACTTGCTCACCATTTTGAAAAATATCTTGACAGCAACATCTGCATCCATTTGCTAATTTAAAAAAAAAACACTTTTTAATTATGATAGCATCTATTACAAACCTTTCATTACAAAGACTAGAGAGAGTGGAAATTTGGACAAGAAAAGAGAAAACAAATGTTCTAAGTGTGCGCTCATTATTGGCATTATTTGAGGACTCATGTTGATTAGATTATAAAAATTGGCTCATTTGGAGTATAATGAGATACTTGCCCACACTTTTTTTGAAACAGTCATTAAGGTACGAGACATTAGGTACACTTATATTTTTCAGAACTGCTTACTGAAAACTAAATAAACAACCAAGGTTGATAACACATGAAACTGCTGGATTTACTGGAAGTCACATGTCTGAGTTTATGGCTGTCAGGAGCTGTGGCTATTTTGACATTGTTTTGGAGCTCAAGTAGATAGCATATAAAGGGGAAAAAAACCCATACCAGTCCTTTGCCACCTTCTGGGAATCGCTGTTGAGTGTCCCAAGTGAGAGTTGAGGAAATGAAACAGCTATTCTCCCTAAAAAGACATCCTGCAGACATCTAGATTGAACAACATTTGAAGGGATCTCACAGGGATAACTGCATGAACTTAATGACAACCGTGTGTGTATTATGACCTGCTTATGTGTGCTCAGATGCCAGGTGGAAAGCAACCTGGAACATTTGATATCTTATTCTTTTATTCCCTGAGAATTAACAAGTATTTGGCCAAAGTATCTTTTTTTCTAAAGTTAATATTTTCAGAAAAATGTTTTTTTTAAGCTGTTGTGTGTGTGTGTGAACTCCAGGGACTAAGCTCCTTACTCCTATTCCTATTTTCGATATGTTTTGAGTTGCTTATACGGTCATATTACAAAATGTTGCAATCAGTGTTGCAATTTAATCGAATAAGTCTTGTTTATATAATATATCATTAATTTTGTCACTTATTATACAAAAGTTATTGATGGATCTTTTTATTCTGAAAGTATACAATTGGCCGGAATGATATTTGTGTAAAACGTTTAGATTTATCGGAATGATGAGATCAGATAGAGAGAGGGAGTTCACTCCAACAACAATGGTAGCACAGATATGCATCTAGAGGAGGTGTGAATGGCAGGATCTGTCATCTGACAGCAGAGGAAATAAAAGTGAGAGAGAAAACCCAAAGTGAGTGCAAAGAACGGAATTAAATGAAGGCAAGGCTATGGCCTAAAAAATGTTGATTCCAGAAGGCCCAGAATAACTTGAATCCTCAAGTTAGCATTAAGCTTCATGAGAACGGTGTAACAGACCAAGTGAAGTTCATAATGTTTCAAAATGCTTTACAGAAAATGAAGATCTTTATGAAATGGAAATACAATTGCAATGTAGGATGCACAGTAACCAATTTATACATACACAGCTCCAACGAATAACAATGTGATAATCTTTAAGTTTCTATTTAGTGAGGTTTATTGAGGGATAAATATCAAGCACTGGGAAGAAATTCTTTTCCTCTTTCTCAGCAGCATTATGGAATCTTGTTGACTATAAGCATCTTGATTGGGGTTATTAACCTGGGCCAATTGGGAAAGCCCAGGCTGACTGACTGATATAAATAGGAGATTTAGAATTCTCTCACTACAGGAGACTGACTTTGACTTTGCTCAAGTAAATAAAGGGTGACTTGGTGCAGTTATTTCAGTATTGGAAGTAAGTGACAGTTCTGCTCAGTGGCAGTACAGCTGTGGATGTATGATTCAGTAGTGGCCAGCTAATTGGGTATGCATGTACAATGAGTGCAGCAATTTTTTAAAAAATAGAAAAAAAACCAGGAGATTTAGAATCTCCTCAGTTCAGAAGACTGATTCTGAGCTGGCTGGCCACAAGTAAACAAAGGGTGACTTGGTGTTGGGATACCTGCCTCTGTGCAGTTATTTCGTGCTTTGACCATAGAGATATACAGCACTGAAACAGACCCTTTTGTCCAACTTGTCCATGCTGACCAGATACCTTAAATAAATTTAGTCCCATTAGCCAACATTTTCACCAATATCCCTCTAAACCCTTCCTATTTGTGTATCCATCCAGATGCCTTTTAAATGTTGCAACCATTGCTGCATCTACTACTTCTTCCTGCAGTTCATGCCATACACTCATCATCCTCTGCATAAAAAAGTTGCCCTTTAGGTCCCTTTTAAATCTTGCCCATCTCATCTTGAACCAATGTCCTCTATTTCTGGACTCACCCACCCCAGGGAAAAGATCTTGTCTATTTACCCTATCCATGCCCCTCTTGATTTTATGATCCTCTATAAGGTCACCCCTCAGTATCTAATGGTCCAAGAAAAGTAGCTCTCCCTGTAGCTCAAACCCTCTTATCCTGGCAACAACCTTGTAAATCTCTCTGACCCCTTTCAAGTTTCACAACATCCTTTCCATAGCAGGGAGATGAGAATTGCATGCAGTATTCCAAAAGTGGCCTAATTAATGCCCTGTACAGCTAAAACATGACCTTCCAACTTCTGTAATCAATGCATTGACCAATAAAGAAAAGCACAGCAAATGCCTTCTTCACTATCCTATCTACCTGAGGCTCTACTTTCAAGGAGCAATGAACCTCCACTCCCAGGTCTCTTTGTTCAGGAACACTCCCCAGGGCCTTACCATTAAGTGTATAAATTCTGCCCTGATTTGCCTTTCCAAAATGCAGCACCTTGCATTTATCTAAATTAAACTACATCTGCCACTCCTCAGTCCATTGACCCATCTGATCAAGATCCTGTTGTACTCTGAAATAATCTTCTTCACTGTCCACTACACCTCCATTTTTTGTGTCATCTGCAAATTTACTAACTGTACCAATCAGAGTAAATTTAATCCAAGCTTGATAACTACTCTCAATCATCATCTAAGCTAGCGCATTCTCCATGGCAGCATCTCTCCCAAACATAGTCCACTCACCAACGAATCAGCATTTGTTTCTCTTACAAATTGAAATGTTCCCCTTTGGCATTCTTGTAAACTGTCCTGATAAGTGTAAGACGGAAAGGTCTTTAGCAATGTAAGTTCTGTATCACGCAAGAATTTATTGCTATTTAGTTAAATATAATATTTTAATGAATGAGTAATAAACTCAAAATGAATTTTCACAGGGCCAACAAAGTGAAATTGACCTGAGGAAATATAGGGATTCAGTTTAATGTTTCCCTTAAGTGAGGCCTCTTTGGCAGGGTCAGCTGGGATAATGCACTCAGTCTCCTGGAGGGGGGGGGGGTTGCATTCTCAATTTCCTGACTCAGCTTAGATGGGGAGAGCCACAGCTGTCACATCAGTTACACATTTTGGATGCTGGTTTTATCAAGAGAAGAGACTTTGGGAGGACTATTACTTTAAAGATCCTGGTGGCCTATTTCCTTCCCTCCCCTTCATGCCCTACCTGAAAGCAGCCATAAACCCCCCCCTTCCCTTCCCTTCCCTTCCCTTCCCTTCCCTTCCCTGTTCCTCCCAGTGGGGGCTCAGTTCCACCACTGAGAGAAGGAACACTGACAAACAGCCTGGAGAGAGAGGGCAGGGAAAGTTTGCTTTTTCAGCTGTTGCCACAGCTCAGTTCAGTGGAATTGTCTCCACCTGTCTTTACTTTAAAGTCAGACAGATAGCGTACTGCTGAGGCTTGCCTGAATTTAGCATCCGTGGGAACATTTAAATCTCTTGTTTCCAGTCACAAGGCCGCTTTGATACCTCCTCCCAGTAGAAATTGTTTGCATTTCTCTCTTTGGCTTATTATAAAAAGACACTGGTGGGCGGTGGGGAGGGAAGTGGGGGCGACTTAAATAGTCTTGTTGACCTTGCAAATTGACATCAGTGACAAATGTCACAAACCTAGCAACAATGATTCATATTGCTCTGAATTCCTCTCAAACCCCACATGTTTCCAATTAAGTTCCTTCATTTTGATAGGTGGGGACTTGGGGTGGGGAGGGGGTTCAGGAATTCTTTGCTTTAGTGAAGCAATATGTCTTGAGTGACTTGATCTGCCCTTTCCAGTTGTTTTCTGCATTCTTCTTTCCCCTGCTCAGTCCTTTTTTACCTTCCTGCCAAAAAAACAGAGACATCCTTCCTTCCCTGTTGGAGGCTGCCACGTTTTCTGCCACTTTGAACACTGACCCCAGTGGGATCAATTGAAACAGCACACACATCGAAGGACAAGAGTCAGCAAACAGAAAAGAGAGACGTTTCTCCAAACAGTGCTGTACACAACCTCAGGATGCCGCAAGGTGACTTACAACCAATTGTTTTGAAGTGTTTAAAATGCTGCTACAGTCAAGGAAGCACTGCAGCACCTCTCACCTCCTCGGGAGGCTAAGGAAATTCAGCATGTCCACAATGGCTCTTACCAATTTTTATCGATACAACATAGAAAGCATCCTACCCGGATGTATCACAGCTTGGTATGGCAAGTGTTCTTCCCAAGAGTGCGAGAAATTACAGAGAGGTGTGATCGCAGCCCAGTCCATCATGAAAACCAGCCTTCCATCCATTGACTCTGTCTACACTTCCTGCTGCCTCCACAGATGTGCAGCTGAGGTGGATTGGCCATGCTAAAATGCCCATAGAGTCCGGCAGTGTGCAGACTATGTGGATTAGTCATGGGAAATGCAGGGTTACAGGGTTAGAGTAATGGGGTTGGTTTGGGTGGGATGCTGTTCAGTGGGTTGGTGTGGACTCAGGGGCTGAATAGCCTGCTTCCACACTGGGGGGACTCTATGAAAGCAGCCAACATAATCAAATACCCCTCCCACCCCAGTTATACCCTCTTCCACCTGGCAGAAGGTACAAAAATTTGAAAACACATGTCAACAGATTCAAGAACAACTTCTTCCCTGCTGTTATCAGACTAATGAACAGACCTCTCAAGTATTAAAGTTTGGATCTTTCTCTGCACTTTCTCTGTAGCTGTAACACTACATTCTGCATTCTGCTCTATCACTCTTATGTAAGGTATGATTTGTCTGGTTAGCACGCAAAACAATTCTTTTCACTGTATCTTGGTACATGTGACAACAGCAAATCAAATCAAATCATGGCAGCTATGTATGCACAGCAAGATCCCACAAAGAGCAAACTGATAAAGAGCAGATAATCTGATTTTGTAATTTTTATTCCTGCATAAATGCAGAGCAGTGCACTTCAGCAAAACTCTTCAAATCTTTTAGAATCCCTGCAGTGTGGAAACAGGCCATTCAGCCCAACAAGTCCACACTGATCCACCGAAGAGTAATCTACCCCAGACCCATTCCCCTAACCCATTACTTTACATTGCCCCTGACTAATCTACCTGACCTACACATCCCTGAACACGACGGGTAATTTAGCCTGGCCAATTCACCTAACCTGCACATCTTTGGATTGTGGGAGGAAACCCATGCAGACACGAGGAGAATGTGAAAACTCCACACAGACAGACACTCGAGGCTGGAATCAAACCTGGGTCCCTGGTGCTGTGATGTAGTAGTGCTAACCACTGAGCCACACGTCTTTGATTACAGAATGCGGAAATAATTTAAAATAAGGGCTCACCCATTTAATTTGTAAGTAAGCAAGACTGTTTTCTCATGGAGGGTTGTGAATATTTAGAACTGTCATCCCCAAGTGTTGGTAGAAACAGAGTTCTTCAATATTTTCTAAAGTTCTTGATGAACAAGGGTGTGTGTGGTAGTGTGAGGGGGAGGGGTTAAGCATTTTTGTGACGGATGGGAATGTGGAGAAATTGGGAGACACGTTGCCTCAGTGGTTAGCACTGCTGCCTCAGAACACTAGGGACCTGGGTTTGATTCCACTATTGGGCGATTGTCTGCATGGAGTTTGCACATTCTCCCTGTGTCTGTATGGGTTTACTCCGGTTTCCTCCCACAATTCCAAAGATGTGCAGGTTAGGTAGATTGGCCATGCTAAATTACCCATAGTGTTCAGGGATGTGCAGGCTAGGTGGAGTAGCTATGGGAGATGCAGGGTTACAGGGATAGGGTGGGTTTGATGTGCTGAATGGCCTGCTCCCACACTTTCGGGATTCTGATTCCAGAAATCAGATAAGCCCTGACCTTGTGGAGTGGCAAAGCATGTTCAAGGGCATGGGTAGCCTTCTGCTGCTTCCATGTTGTATGTCTCCCATGTTTGGATAAAGCCTGCTGTGAGATAATTTGGATAGATTTGAAAGGACAGACCTTAGTTTAGACTCTCATCCAAAAGATAGCATCTCTGATACCGCAGCAGTCCCTCAGTCCTGCAGTGGAATGTTAGCCTGGATTTGGTGTGAAATTCTCTGAAATGGGGTGTGAACCCTTAATCATCTTAGCGCTTCATACTAAAGCATCGTTGGCACACTGTGACTCTCCCTGCTGCTTACACCCCCTGTCTTCCTCTCACCTCCTGTCATCCCTCTCTTACGTTAGCTGTGCTGCTTATCACTGGTAAACAACTTCTGTCTTAACTTGGTAAAAATAATTGTGCCTTGCAATCTTCTCCTCCGCAAAAGGGGAACAAATATTTCCGATGGTCAACTTGCACTTTCCTTTCCAAGGAAGATTGAAGGAGCAGATAATCCTAGTCTTGAAAATTATGAACGATTTTGATAGAATGGGGACAGAAAAAATGTTCCTCTTGTGGGAGACTAAGGGAGATCAATAAGAGATAAAAACAGAATTGTGCGGAAGAAACTCAATAGGTCCGACAGACTCTGTGGGAAGAGAAACAAAGAGCTGGTCGGAATCTTACAGGAATCTGAGTGACGTGGGCTATGGTGAGACTCATGGCAGATTCCGATGAGAAATCTGGTAAGGCTGATCAACACAAGGAGCCACTCCCTCCATTGTTTATGCATTTGCCAAGTTGGGAGGTGAGATGCCCACGAGGCAGCAGTGATTTGCTAATTAAAGGGCATTATAGCTTATTAAATGCTTTGTTAATGGCCCAACTGGCTTCATTAATACTCAGCTTTCTATCTTACCCAATGGAACAACGTTGAGAATTCTCAACATGGAAGTTTGAACGGGTGTCTGGTAACTTTGGCTCATTGCTTGCTCCAGAAGTCATTCCAGTTGGAAACTGGACACAATGTCTCAGGGCATGCTCCATGGGCACTAGCCACATGCACCCCACATCCACAGGCATTGGCATTTGACATGCGCCAGGCTGTAAGTATCATAGAATCTTAGAGATGTTCAGCATGGAAACAGGCCCTTCAGTCCGACTTGTCCATGCTGACCCGATATCCTAAATTAATCCTAGATTTAGTCCCATTTCCCTCTAAACCCTTCCTATTCACATACCCATCCAGATGCCTTTTTAATGTTGTAATTGTACCAGCCTCCACCACTTCCTCTGGCAGCTCATTCCAAACATGCACCATCCTATGTGTGAAAAAGGTGCTGCTTAGATCCCTTTTATACATTTCCCCTTTCACCCTAAACATATACCCTCTTGTTCTGGACTCCCCCACCCCAGGGAAAAGGCCTTGTCAATTTACAATATCCATGCCCCTCATGATTTCATAAACCTCTGTAAGGTCACCCCTCAACCTCCTCACAGTCCATCTCGAATTCACTTGAAGGATGCTGCACCTCGGACCTCACCAGCAGCTATCATCGTAATGCTGCAGTAAGGTCATTGCATGTTCAGAGACTCACATCCAGCTCAGGGATTGAACCAGGCTGCATCTCCGCACTCTTCGCTCGCTGTCATAGAGCTCATTCACTCTGGCGCGACTTGATGGTGACAACACCTCTTGCCTCACCTTGTCATTTTGCACAGGCAGAAATACCAGGCTCACAACACAGCTGCCCTGCCATTACTGTTCAGTGCAGACACAAAGCCAGGAAGCTTGTCGTGGTTGTCAGCAGTCCTCAGTCACAAAGAGAGAGCCTTCAGAGAGGAGGACAGTAAGTGAAGGAGACAGATGAATGGATAAGTGGAGATTGAGCCCAGAGAGAGAATTATGAAAGGGCTGGTAAACAAGGAGGTGATGGATAGCAGGCCAGGATAGAAGAGAAGTTGAATTAGTGATAATAGGAGCGAAGAGTAGGAGAGAATGGGTGAACTGTACTGAATGCAATCCATATGTTGAAATTTAAAATACTTGGATTGTCAGTCAATGTCCGGAAAATGTCAAGTTAGAATCTTAGAAATGTACAGCACGGATGCACACAATATTCCAAAAGTGGCCTAATCAATGTCCTGTGCAACATGACCTACCAACTCCTATATATAATGCTCTGTCCAATAAAGGAAAACATACCAAATGCCTTCCTCACTTTCCTACCTATCTGGAACTCCACTTTCAAGGAAATATGGACCTGCACTCCAAGGTCCCTTTGTTCAGCAACACTCCCCAGCACCTTGCCATTAAGGGTAGGCTCTGCCCTGAATTCCCTTTACAAAATGCAGCACTTCACATTTATTTAAATGAGTTTTAGAAACATACTTTTTCTTGAAGGTGAAACTTGGGAGGAAAAGCAAGATCTTTTCTAGGGGACACTGGGATGGAAGGGAAGAAGGAGAGTGAACTCAGCCTACTGTGTTACAGAGAGAGCTGTTCAGTTATCATTATCCCAGTGTAGACCTCTATACACTGCCTGGGCACCAGGCTGTCAGGCCCATGATCCTCTGCCCAGTTATACATCATATCACATGATCCCCACTTCTAACTGCCTCACCCAATCAAATAGCTGTTTATTCTCCACCTACAATATTGGCATAACCATTGGGAAAAAAAAGCGTTGAGAGGAAATGCACTTTGAGCGGATTTTAATGTGCTATTTCCAGGAAACTGATCTCCAAATTTCGGGGACAAACCTTTCATGAGGAGGTGGTGGGAGTGGCCCTTTAACTGTGAGCGGGTAGCTGTGAGAGGATGGTGGAAGGACGGTGGGAGGGAGAATTGTATCCTGGCTCCATAAGGTAGGTTGTGAGGGGTCTTTTGACATATACAAAGTGGAGAGTCATTGCTGAGAATTCAGGAGAGTGAAATGTACTGGTCCAGTGTGATTTCACCAGGGGTTTGAAATGCATCATAGAGTACTCCAGTTTAGCCCCCTATCTTTATTTCTTTATCTTTAACTCCATAAAAATTGAATTCTGAATGCTCAGGGTGAAGCATTGACGTAAGGGGTGGCATGGTGGCTCAGTGGCTAGCTCTGTTGCCTCATAGTATCACGGACCTGGGTTCGATTCCAGTCTCAGGCGACTGTCTGTGTGGAGTTTGCACATTCTCCCTGTGTCTGCGTGGGTTTCCTCTGGGTGCTCTGGTTTCCTCCCACAATCCAAAGATGTGGAGGTCAGGTGAATTGGCCATGCTAAATTGCCCATAGTGTTCAGAGATGTGTATGTTCGGTGTCACTAGTCAGGGGTCAATATAGAATAGGAGAAAGTGAGGTCTGCAGATGCTGGAGATCAGAGCTGAAAATGTGTTGCTGGAAAAGCGCAGCAGGTCAGGCAGCATCCAGGGAACAGGAGAATCGACGTTTCGGGCATAAGCCCTTCTTCAGGAATGAGGAAAGTTTGTCCAGCAGGCTAAGAAATCTTTGTAGAGGGAGGAAGAGAGCTTCTTCAAGGAAGGCATCCCTGGATGCTGCCTGACCTGCTGCGCTTTTCCAGCAACACATTTTCAGCTCTGATCTCCAGCATCTGCAGACCTCACTTTCTCCTCAAAGATTTCAACCTACTGCGAATCCTCTTACAAGGATGCCTTCCTTGAAGAAGCTCTCTTCCTCCCTCTACAAAGATTTCTTAGCCTGCTGGACAAACTTTCCTCATTCCTGAAGAAGGGCTTATGCCCGAAACGTCGATTCTCCTATTCCCGGGATGCTGCCTGACCTGCTGCGCTTTTCCAGCAACACATTTTCAGTCAATATAGAATAATAGAGTACGGGAATGGGTCTGGGTGGGTTACTTTACAGAGGGTCGGTGTGGACTTGTTGGGCTGAAGGACCTGTTTTCATGGCGATCATTTTTGGAGCAGCTGGTTTCTCTTCAGAGTTGGTAGGTCCAGGTTTGACTTCTTACAGGTTTGTATTTTACTTCCAAACCTTACCCACCATTTTACTTCTGGCTATGTCTTGCAATGCATTAACTTTTCCTCAGAATGATTCCTGGGATGCCAGGACTGATGCCTGAAGAGAGACTACATCAGTTAAGATTATACTCATTGGGGTTTAGTAGAATGACGGGGGAATCTCATAGAGACCTATAAATTCCAGCAGGACTAGACAGGGTAAATCCAGGAAGAATGTTCCTGACGATGAGGGGGTCTTTAACTAGGGGTCACAGCCTAAGGACACAGGACCGGTCATTTCTGACTGAGATAAGTAGACATTTCTTCACCCAGAGAGTATTGAGCCTGTGGTCTTCCCTGCCACAGTTGAGGTCAAAACGTTGAATGCTTTCAAGACAGTTAGATATAGTTTCTAGGGCTAAAGGGATCAAAGAGAATGGGGAGAAAGTGGGAACAGGGCAAATGGTGGAATCATCCGATTGGATGATCATCAATAATCATTTTGAATGGCAGAGCAGGTATGAAGGGCTGAATGGCTTACTCCTGCTGCTATTTTCTACATTGCTCAGCCTTAGTCTTAATGGATCCACGTAAGGATGCCACTATTCCTGGTATGAATGGAGATAAGTGGGCAATTTCCCTGTCAATCCCATCTGCAGAGCACACCAATTTCATAGGACATGGATATTGCTGGCTAGGTCAGTATTTGTCATCCACTCTCCCTCTTTATGGGCATTTAAGCGGGCATTGGATAGGCATATGGAGGATAGTGGGCTAGTGTAGGTTAGGTGGGCTTGGATCGGCGCAACATCGAGGGCCAAAGGGCCTGTACTGCGCTGTATTCTTCTATGTTCTATGTTCTACTACTATTTGTCATTGGGCTCTGTAGCTTGCTCAGCTCTTTCAAAGAGTAAGCAAGAGTCAACTATTTTGTTTTGGGGCGGCATGGTGGCTCAGTGGTTAGCTCTGCTGCCTCACAGTGCCAGGGACCCAGGTTCAATTCCCGACTTGGGCAACTGTCTGTGTGGAGTTTGCACATTCTCCCTGTGTCTGCGTGGGTTTCCTCCGGGTGCTCCAGTTTCCTCCCTTTGTCCAAAGATGTGCAGGTGAATTGGCCATGCTAAATGGCATTAGTGAGCTCGATGGGTTTTTCCTGACAATGAATTCATGGTCACCATTAATTCCAGACTTATTTTAGAATTCTGATTCCACCATTTGCCTTGATAGGATTTGAAACCGGGTCCCCAGAATATTATCTAGATCTCTGGATTAACAGTCCTAGCAATAATACCACCAAGGCCATCACTTCCTCATTTGGGGATGGCATGGTGGCTCAGTGGTTAGCACAGCACCAGGGACCTGTGTCCGATTCCAACCTTGGGCGATTGTCTGTGCGGAGTTTGCACGTTCTCTCTGTGTCTGTGTGGGTTTGCTCAGGTTTCCTCCCACAATCCAAAGATGTGCAGGTCAGGTGAATTGGCCATTCTAAATAGCCCCTAGTGTTAGGTGCATTAGTCAGGGGTAAATGTAGGGGAATGCATCTGGGTGGGTTAATCTTTGGAGGGTCAGTGTGGACTTGGGCTGAAGGGCCTGTTTCCACACTGTAAGGATTCTTCTAATCTTATTCTCCAGTGACACTCCCCAGCACCTTGCCATTAAGGGTAGGCTCTGCCCTGAATTCCCTTTACAAAATGCAGCACTTCACATTTATTTAAATGAGTTTTAGAAACATACTTTTTCTTGAAGGTAAACAATGTTTTTGTTTACATCTTTCTCTGATACAGTCAAGCAAACATTCAGAAGGAAGAAATATTTTAATGAGAGAAGGACAGCATCATTGTTATGTACTGGAGTAATTCCGGAGCCTGGATTAAGGAAGCAGTGAAAATGCTTGCAAATCCCACTAGCTGTGGAATTTAATAAATCTGCCAGTAAAGCTAGTATCAGTAACAGTGAGCACATTAATATGTTTATTGTCAGACAGTAAAACTCTAATTTCACCGATTCACCAATACCCTTTATGAAAGGGAATCTGCAACATTTACCTCATTTCATCTCTATTGTGATTCTAGACCAACAGCAATGTGGTCAGTGGAATTTTTAACAGATCTATGAAATGGCCTAAGTGTAAGGTTTTTATAATATAAGTCCTTGCCAAATCTGTTTGCTCGGGCAACTCCATCTCAGTAACCAGCAGACCAACTAAGATCTCAAAGCTTTGAATGTATGATGGCTGGTTTTAAGGAACACAAGATGGAAAACATCCCTTTCCCAACTTAGCTTCCTTACAAAAAGAGTATCTTTCTCTTTCACCATTTGCCCATTTTCCCTTTGTAAAAATCACCCCCACCCACCTCCTTGCTCATCCTCACCCCCCCCCCCCCCCCCCCCCCCCCCCACCCCGTAAAAGCAAAAGGCAATTTGACACCCAGTTGGTGCAGCCATTTGGCCAAATTGGATTTCAATTTTCCAACATCGAAGGGCCAGCTGCCTGGGGAGTGAGCTGTGAGTTATGTGTGAGCATTCAGCCAAAGCACAGACCCTCAATTGTGAAAAAAAATACCGGATTCTGCAATGTCAAGCAGCTGACGTTAGCAGATGTGAGCTCTACATATAGGAAGTTGAAGGACCACACACATAGACACCGACACAGGCATACACACACACACATACAGACACAGACACAGGCATACTCACACACACACAGGCATACACACACACGCGCGCGTGCACACACACACACACACACACACACCGACACACGCACACACAGACACAGACACAGGCATACACACACACCAAATTTGAGGAAAGACATTCTGGCTATTGAGGGAGTGCAGCATAGGTTCACGAGGTCAATTCCTGGAATGGCGGGACTACCTTACGCTGAAAGACTGGAGCGACTAGGCTTGTATACCCTTGAGTTTAGAAGACTGAGAGGGGATCTGATTGAGACATATAAGATTATTAAAGGATTGGACACTCTGGAGGCAGGAAACATGTTTCCGCTGATGGGTGAGTGCCAAACCAGAGGACACAGCTTAAAAATACGGGGTAGATCATTTAGGACAGAGATGAGGAGAAACTTCTTCACCCAGAGAGTGGTGGCTGTGTGGAATTCTCTGCCCCAGAGGGCAGTGGAGGCCCAGTCTCTGGATTCATTTAAGAAAGAGTTGGATAGAGCTCACAAGGATAGTGGAATCAAAGGTTATGGAGATAAGGCAGGAACAGGATACTGATTAAGGATGATCAGCCATGATCATATTGAATGGTAGTGCAGGTTCGAAGGGCAAAATGGCCTACTCCTGCACCTATTGTCTGTTATCTATTGTCAATCGTCACACACACGCACACATGCACACACACACAGACACACACACGCACATACACACACACACACATCGACACACAGACACAGACACACACACAGGCATGCACGCACGCACACACACAGACACACACACTCAGGCATACACACACATGCACACACACTCTCACACACACACAGGCATACACACACGCACACACACAGACACACACACAGGCATACACAGATAGATAGTTACATACATGCACAGACTCACAACACAGACAGAAACACACAGACACAGACATACACACACAGTCAGTAACAAAACAGAAGATTGTGGAGGATATGTTGGGGACTGGAAGAGAAAGACAGAAGGCGGCAATGGTTGGACAAATTAAAAAAAGAGACCTCCCACAGAAAATGGTCTCTCTGTTCCTGGATTTGGCCTGGGTGATTGCTGACACCTGTATGTCACTCACTCAGATCGGGGCAGCTTGTTTTCCTCCAGAACCTTGCCAATTACTCTTTACTTTAAACCAGAACTGTTTGCTCACAATATACCGCACATAAATACAACTCCGCTTATAGATACGTTTAAGGCAGACACAACATATTTTCTAGCATGAATATCGTCTCAGCACTCGGAGTTTGGTTGTCGAGGTAATGACGCGATTGTCAAGAATGTTTGGCCTCTCCTGCACTGCAGGCTCACACTATAGCCACATTTAGACAGGACTGGGGATACACTGAACCCAACAAGGGGAGGGATAGTTAGAGTTTTCCACCATGTCAGGTGAAAGTTTAGGATCTATGTCATGAAAGTGGGACACACACCATCAGCTGAAGTTTGAAAGCCTCATGATTCTACCTCCATAATGTGCTTTAATATTTCAGGGACTATTGCAGGGTAGCACGGTGGGTCAGTGGTTAGCACTGCTGCCTCACAGTATCGGGGATCCAACTTCGCTTCCACCCTTGGGTGATTGCCTGTGTGGAGTTTGCGTGCTCTCCCCAAGTCTGTGTGGGTTTCCCCTGGGTGCTTCGGTTTCCTCCCACAGCCTAAAGATGTGTGGGTTAGGTGGATTGGCCATGAGAAATGCAGGGTTACACAGATAGGTTTGGGTGGGATGTACTTTGAAGGGTCAATGTGGACTGGATGGGCTTAATGGTCTGCATCCAGACTGTGGGGAGTTTACAGAAGATGTCAGTGTAGTGGTAATGTCATTGGTACTGGTACGCCAGGACTTCAGCCTGGTCCTCTGGGGGCATGGGTTCAAATCTCACCACAATTTCAATTCAGTTAATAAAGTCTAGCATTGAAAGCTAGTTTCAGTAATATCAACCACATATTATTATCTTAGCTACTGAGTTTAAGAGCAATAAAGGATGAACAACAAATGCTAGCTTGCCAGTGATGCCCATATCACATAAAATAACAAATAACCAAAAATGTTACAATGCACCAAAATAAGACATTCAATCCCCATTCCAGCTCTCCTGCTGGGGATGAAATTCCAAGTGTCTTTGAATATATACTGTAGGCCAAGTGGATCTGCTTTGATATTTAAGGAAGAACGTACTTGCATTGGAGGAGGTACAGTGAAGTTTCAGAAAATTGGTCCCCGTGGTGAGGGAGTTGATCAACACATCACATCAAAAAGGAAGCGTTGACTGTTCTCTGACCCTTTCCCATCCCAGACTCACATCAACCATTAAACTTATTGCATTCAGTGGAGTCCTTCAGAATATCACAAGACAGATGATCAACTGGTTATCTCCATGTCCCATAGCAACTTTGCAAATTTCACTAGTTATTGATCATTTCTACCCAGCATTCATCCCTTTTTAAGTCATTATCACCAACTTCCGCACCACTGATTTGCCAGTGTTCAAATTCCAAGGAGTAATGCCTGATCTAAAAGTTCACATTCTAAATTAGATTTTTGATGGTATTCGACAAAAACTTGCCAAAGTTGATTGGAGGCAGTCATTGGCAGGTAAAGGGATGGCTGGAAACTGGGAAACCTTCAAAAATGAGACAACTAGATTCCAGAGACAGTATGTTCCTGTAAGCATGAAGGGCAAGGCTGGTAAGTGTAGCCAATGCTGGATGACCTGAGAAATTGAGGTTCTGGTCAAGAAAAAGAAGGAAATATATGTTAGGTAAGGACAGGTGGGATCGAGTAAATTCTTAGAAGAGTATTAAGGCAGTAGGAGTACACTCATGAGGAAAATCAAGGTGGCAAAAAAGGGGATGTAAGATTGCTTTGCCAAATAGGGTTAAGGTAAATCCAAAGGAATTCTACAAATACATTAAAGACAAAAGTGTAACTAGAGAGAGAATAGGGCCTGTGAAAGATCAGCAAAGCTGCCTATGTGTAGAATCGCAGGAAATGTGGGAGATACTAAACGAGTATTTTGCATCCATGTCTACTGTGGAGACAGATATGGAAGGTAGAAAACTTGGGGAAATAAATAGTGAGATCTTAAAAAATGTCCATATTACAGAAGAGGAAGTGCCGGATGTCTTAAAACACAAAAGGTGGACCTGATCAGGTGTATCCTGGAACTCTGTGGGAAGCTAGAGAAGTGATTGCTGGGTCCCTTGCTGAGATATTTGTATCATCGAAACTCACAGGTGAGGTGCCGGAAGACTGGAGGTTGTCTGATGTGGTGTCACTATTTATGAAAGGTGGTATGGAAAAGCCAGGGAAACATAGACTGGTGGGCCTGACATCGGTGATGGGAACGTTTTTGGAGGAAATCCTGAGGGACAAAAAGGCAAGGTCTGATTAGGGAGAGTCAACATGGCTTTGTGCATGGAAAATCGTGTCTCACTAATTTGCTTGAGTTTTCTGAGGAATGATGAAGAGGATTGATGAAAGCAGAGCTGTGGACATGGTCAATATGGACTTCAGGTAAAAACAAGGACTGCAGATGCTGGAAACCAGAGACTAGACTAGAGTGGTGCTGGAAAGGCACAGCAGGTCAGGCAGCATCCGAGGAGCAGGAAAATTGACGTTTTGGGAAAAAGCCCTTCATCAGAAATATGGACTTCAGTATGGCTTTCGACAAGGTAACACATGGTATTCTGGTTAGCAAAGTTAGATCACATGGAATACAGGGAGAAGTGGTTCGAAGGTAGAAGATAGAGGGTGGTGGTGGAGGGTTGCTTTTCGGACTGGAGGCTTGTGACCAGCAATGTGTTGCAAGGATAGGTGCTGGGTCCACTGCTTTTCATCATTTATATAAATGATTTGGATGTGAACATAGGAGGTATGGTTGGTAAGTTTGCAGATGACACCAAAATTAGAGGGTTAGTGGACAGCGAAGAAGGTTACCTCAGATTATGACAGAACCTTGATCAGATGGTTAATGGGCTGAGAAGTGGAAGATGGAGTTTAATTTAAATAAATGTGAGGTGTTGCATTTTGGAAAGGCAAATCAGGACAGGACTCATACACTAATGGTAAGCTTTTGAGCAGTGTAGCTAAACAAAGAGACCTTGCAGTGAAGGTTCATAGTTCCTTGAAAGTAGAATTGCAGGTAGATAGGATAGTGAAGAAGACATTTAATATGCTTTCCTTTATTGGTCAGAGTATTGAGTATAGGAGCTGGGAGATCATGTTATGGCTGTACTGAGCATTGGTTAAGCCACTGTTGGAATTCTGTGGTCAATTCTGGTCTCCCAGTGATAGAAAAGATGTTGAGAAACTTGAAATGTTTCAGAAAAGATTTACAAGAATATTGCCAGGGCTGGAGGGTTTGAGCTATAGGCAGAGGATGAATTGGCTGGGTGTTTTTCGCTGAAGTGTTGGAGGCTAAGGTGTGACCTTATAGAGATTGATAAAACCATGAGGGTCATGGATAGGATGAACAGCCAACATCTTTTCCCCAGAGTAGGGGAGTCCAAAACTAGAGGGCATAGGTTTAAGGTGAGAGGGGAAAGATTTAAAAGGGACCTGAGGGCAACTTCTTCACACAGAGGGTGGTACGTGTATGGAATGAGCTGCCAGAGGAAGTGGTGGAGGCTGGTACAATTACAACATTTAAAAGGCACCTGGATGGGTACATGAATAGAAATGGTTTAGAGGGATATGGGCCAAATCCTGGCAAATGGAACTAGATCAGGTTAGGACATCTGGTTGGCATGGACGAGTTAGACCAAAGGGTCTGTTTCTGTGCTGTACATCTCTATGACTCTGTGACTGCAATGGTTTGGTGCAAATTATCTTTGACCAGAATTTAAACCCGAAACGTGCACTCTGCACATATTGCAAATGGGTGATGAAATGATTCCAAATTAAGAGTACCTGCAGTATATTTGCTTGCTTCATGTTTTTGCCATTCAGTGTCCCAGCATCCAGCAAATGTGGATCCTGTGTATTAATCTGTCAAACTGACTCTGTCTCACCCTGGGCATTCTCCAAGCCTTTTCATAGTAGCATTTCACATCTATGGTACAGCAAGTGATGGTGGGCAACACAGCCTATGGTGGACACCGTCAGCACTGAGCCCTGCGTGGTCACCATACACTCCCCAGAGCCTTCATGCTCCCTTTTACCTGGGACCACCCCAACAATCCATTTCCATCCATTTTGCCCACAGGTGGAGACCCACCACAATGAACCTTGCCTCCCACCATCCTCCCTGCCCCCGATCATCGACATCATGCCCTAATGATGCCCACAGTAATCCCCTACACACCTCTTGTGGTGACGGTCACTGCCAACACCCATCCATCCCCCTACAACGTAGCTTACCATGCCCTCCAATGTTCTATATCCCATATACCTTGCATTTCCCCATCACCAGCCTTGTCCCTGCTCACTTATACATCTGCTTTCCTCTCCCAGGCTTGACTGTCCATCTCATCTTGGCGATGAGCACCCTCTCCCTTTGTCCTTACACTGTCCTCATCAGTCAACCACGGTAAGCACCCCAGACCTCTGACCAAATTCAAAAACCTAGCCTAGGATTAATTGCGATCATATTGAATGTTGGAGATGGCTTGTTGCATTGTCTGGTCTACTTCTGAGCCTGTCTGTTGTGTCCTGGCGAGTCAGCTAATGTGTACTCCATGTGGGACCGTTAAGCTAAAAGGTTGAGAGAGTGGTGCTGGAAAAGCACAGCAGGTCAGGCAGCATCCGAGGCGCAGGAGGGTCGACGTTTTGGGCATAAGCCCTTCATCAGGAATGAGGCTTGTGGGCCAGGGGGCTGAGAGATAAATGGGAGGGGGTTGGGGTTGGGTGAAGGTAGCTGAGGATAAGAATAGCCTAAGGATAGAGGACACTTTCCTCCCATCACTTCATGCCTTTCTTCAGACCGAGAGGTGAGAGATCAAGGTGATGGCACACTGCATCCCAGATAACAATTTTAAGAGAAACAACTCTTGGGTCACTCAATATCTTCAGATGGTTGCTCTCTCTGAGCAGTAGGATACTTATGCCCTTGCTGGTTCTTTTGAAACCACGCGAGAAATCTGGCCTTGATCCTGACATATCTGAGATATATGATGGGGGTACCCCCTGTAATAACCCAAAGAGAAGGACAAACACAATATCACAGCAGTGCAAATGACTGGTCAGAGCCTGCACTGGTCCAGCCATGTGAAGCCTTTTACCTGAAAGAGCTTTTCTTCTCCCTAGGAGAAAGACGAACATGTGGTACTTTGTAAAACTCACTGGATGGATCAGTGATAGTGGGGCAGCTGTACAAACATGGCAGAAACCAAGAAGCAGACCAAGCAGAGCAAGAGGTTACAAGCGCTTCTCCAGTGTTTCCTTCACAGTGTCTATGAGCAAGGAAGAAGTTGGGATGTAAACACGTACTTCTTAAGGGCCATATACTGTCAGCCGATGTGTTTCCAGATGAGCTCTTTACACCTGCAGAGAGTGACCCCACTGAGAATAAAGAGGCCACAAACCAGCTCTTGTCTCAGCACACCAAAGGCTTTATTGTTCCTGTGCAAAATGCAACCCTGAATACGCCTGAAATGAGGCATAACAACATATGGCATACCAGATTTGTCTAAACACGAGAAAATAATGGTGATTTAGACAGCCTCGTCAATTTGTTGAAACATCACATACAACCTGGTACCATTTGGAGTGGACTGACCATTTTAAGTGGACATTTCTGCAGCAGTTCTAACAGAGCCTTCCAAACAGCTGTGGAATTATTGACCATTGTGTGTGTTTTTCTTCAGCTGAATAGGCTGAACAAGTTACTAAATTAAACTTTCTTCCAGACAATAGAGGCTACCTCTCGAAGTAAGAGATTTACTAACAGAAACAATTTAGGTTTCAATTTAAAAATGTCATCATATAAAGCACATAATGTTTTTATGTATGTACTGTGTGTATACATACACACATGTGTAGACACAAGTAGAGACGATTAAGGGAGGGGAAACTAATTTGAGATGTTTAAGATGATTAAAGACATTGTTTACATAAAGAGAGAGAATATGTATTTCCAAAACAAAATTATTCAATTTTATTGAATAAACTTAAAAAATTATCGCAAAGCATTTTGGCTTGAAATCATAGAATTTGCAAAAAATGCAGCTTGTCTCCATAAAGCACTATCCATTCTTAGGTGTTTCAATATAGTTGTCATCATCCTAATGTTTACAAAATACATTCAGTGTCAATCATATTGATTGAGGTGGACAAGCAGGAGGCTAGAAGAACACAGCAAGCCAGGCAGCATCAGGAAGAAGGGTTACACCCGAAATGTTGACTTCTCTACGTCCTGATGCTGCCTGGCCTGCTGTGTTCTTCCAGATTAGAGTGGTGCTGAAAAAACACAGCAGTTCAGGCAGCATCCAAGGAGCAGGAAAATCGACATTTCGGGCAAAAGCCCTTCATCAGGAATAGAGGCAGAGTGCCTGCAGGGTGGAGAGATAAATGAGAGGAGGGTGGGGGTGGGGAGAAAGTAGCATAGAGTACAATAGATGAATGGGGGTGGGGATGGAGGTGATAGGTCAGAGAGGAGGGTGGAGTAGATAGATGGAAAGGAAGATAGGCAGGTAGGACAGGTCATGGGACCTCCATGTCCTCGGCTGAGTGGGAGGGGGAGTTGAAATGTTGGGCCACAGGGCGGTGGGGTTGATTGGTGTGGATGTCCCAGCGATGTTCCCTAAAGCGCTCTGCTAGGAGGCGTCCAGTCTCCCCAATGTAGAGGGGCCCGCACCGGGAGCAATGGATACATTAAATGATATTGGTAGATGTGCAGATAAAACTTTGATGGATGTGGAAGGTTCCTTTGGGGCCTTGGATGGAGGTGAGGGAGGAGGTGTCAGCGCTGGTTTTGCAATTCCTGCAGTGGCAGGGGAAGGTGCCAGGATGGGAGGGTGGGTTGTTGGGGAGCGTGGACCTGACCAGGTAGTCACGGAGGAACGGTCTTTGCGGAAGGCGGAAAGGGGTGGGGAGGGTAATATATCCCTGGTGGTGGGGTCCTTTTGGAGGTGGGGGAAATGTCGTCGGATGATTTGGTTTATGCGAAGGTTGGTAGGGTGGAAGGTGAGCACCAGGGGGGTTCTGTCCTTGTTACAGCTACTGTTGTGTTCTTCCAGCCTCCTGCTTGTCTACCTTCAATTCCAGCATCTGCAGTTTTGTTTGTCTCCAATACAGACTGAGTGCAAAACATTTCAAATTGAAAATTACAGAAAGTGGAATTGAAATTAACCTTTCTCCTTGCACCATGTTTCACTTTGAGATCTCCTGATACAATTTAATTCCAGAAGTTAAAACAGTCCTCAGTGATGGGACAAGGGGACCTAACTATAAAACTAGAGCCTGTAAGCTATTTGGTATAATGTCTTTGCATAAAGGGTACGAGGAATCAGGAACTATGTCCACCATGAAAAATATTGAGACCAGGGCCAAGCTCAAATGGCAACTTCAAAATTGTGGCTTTTGTTTTGTTTGATGTCAAAGTGCGTTGAGGATTAGGAAACTAAGATGACTAACATGAGTTAAGACACAAATTAGCCAATATCTAACAGAATGGTGGAAAAAGCTCAATGGACTCTATGGTTGATTGGATCTCCTTTAAAACTCAGCAAATAATCATAGAGTCCCTACACTGGGGAAGCAGGTCATTCAGCCCAAGTCCACACCAATCCTGTAAAGAGCATTCCCACCCAGACCCACCCCACCATTTACCTGTATTTCCCATGGCCAATCCACGTAACGTGCACATCTTTGGACCATGGGAGAAAACCAGTGCAGCCAGAGGAAACATACACGGAAACAGGGAGAATGTGCAAATTACAAAGAGATGGTTGCCTGAGGCTGGAATCAAATCTGGGTCCATGGCACTGTGAGCCATCACGCTGCCCAATAATAACAGCCTAATTTATATAATCACATCTACACATACGGTGAAAAGATCCATCGAGGACATTTGAAAGAGTAGCTTCAGTTTCAGTTAAGCCTTTGCTTTGTTTTCTGCTGATGTTACGTTAGCAGACACGTGTTGGAAACTCTGATGCTCAGAGGAATTGTGTCGCCAAAGTCTTCAAATTTGATTAACTCGCAATTTGTTTTATTGCAGTTAAATTCAGCATGTTCGCAAGGATTGTACACCAGCCTAAAAGTGGAGAATCTCTCATTCTGATTGATTGCTGTGCTGCTTCCACTTTTAACCTCTGAAGTAAACCAACCCTTCCATCAATTCCTCGATGTAGAATTTCTGAGATACCCTCAATAGTGCTCTGCACTAAAGATTTACAGATCTCACAGGTTGAAACACAGGACAATATCAATATTTCAAATGACTGAACCAAATGTCTGAATCTTTAGTAAGGAGCAACCTAGTTCTTTTTGTCAACCGAACAGTACAGTTAATTAAATCAAGAGAATAACTCAACTTGATCTGTTAGACTCTCTCTGGTCTTTTAAGTCAGCAAAACATGCATTCCCAACTAGGCTACATGCTTCCACAGGGTTGCACAGATGTGTGAATGCCTCAGGGACAATTCCATTATGTGCTTTTTGTAAACTGAGTGAATGGCAACATTGCTGAAGAGAAGCTGAATTAATAGATTTGATTTGGAGATGCCGGTGTTGGGCTGGGGTGTACAAAGTTAAAAATCACATAACACCAGGTTATAGTCCAACAGGTTTAATTGGAAGCACTAGCTTTCGGAGCGCTGCTCCTTCATCAGGTGATTGTGGAGGACACAATTGTAAGACACAGAATTTATAGCAAATGTTTACAGTGTGATGTAACTGAAATTACACATTGAAGAATACCTTGATTGTTTGTTAAGTCTCTCATCTGTTTGAATACCATGATAGTTTCACTTCTTTCATATATAAATCACAAAACTTTTTTTTAGATGTTACATTCTCAGGTTAACTGTAACAATTGGTGTTAGCCAGATAATATGTTGAAGGTGTTAGCCCCCTGTGTTCTCTGTCTGTGCCATAAAGTTTAGACTGATTCTAATCTAAAAAGTGAGTTAACAGAATCTTACATGAATTCATACAGTTTTTGAGCAAAGTACAATGTAACCCTGCAAGTACAAATTCACCCCACAAATGTATATGTATATGTGTGCATGTGGGCCTTTGTGTGTGTGAGGGGGTGCATGTATAAGTGTGGGAGTATGTGTGTCTGTAGGAGTGTGTGTGTCAGGGTGGGGGATTGTGAGTGTCTGTGAAAGAGTGTATATGTGTGTGTGTGAATGTAGACTAGTCTAAGTCTGTGAGAGGATGCATATGTGAGTGTGGCAGTGTGTGTGTCTGTAGAGGTGTGTGTGAGTGTCTGTGTGTGTGTCTGTGTATACGTGTGTCCGTGTGTGTATAGGAGTGCCTGTGTGTGTAGGAGTATCTGAGTGTGTATATAGTGCAATGGTGGTCACCTGTAGTGTGACATGAACCCAAGGTCCCGGCTGAGGTCCAGCCTCTGCTCGGCCACTTTTCGCTGCTGCCTGTCCTGAAGTCAACCTTGGAGGATGTTCACCCGAAGGTCTGAGGTCGAATGTCCTGGACTGCTGAAGTGTTCCCCAACTTTATCCTTGATCACAACGTCTTCACCTTTGACAACCAGTTCTTCATCCAGACACATGGAACAGTCATGGGGACCAAATTTGCACCCCAATATGCCAACATTTTCATGCGCAGGTTCAAATGGGGTACGATGTTCAACTCATCGACCGCCAGTTCCAACGTGCCACAGCAAAGAACCGTAATGACCTCCTTAGGAGACAGACACGTGCTGCAACCGACAGGGTACCCTTCGTTGTTCAGTACTTCTCAGGAGCCGAAAAACTACACCATGTTCTTCGTGACCTGCAACATGTTATCAGTGAGGATGAACACCTCGCCAAGACCTTCCCCACACCTCCGCTGCTCTTCCAAACCCTCCAACCATCTGTGAATTCTATGTCTTTCCAGCTCTCGTCTCTTGTGCATATCTGAATTCTTAATTTTGCCTCACCATTAGCAACTGCATGTAGCTTTTGCATGTAGAATTCATCTCCCTAAACCTCTCACCCACCTCTCCCTGTCTTTTTCTCCCATGTTTCTCCTTTCTAATGATCTCTAAAATCTAATCGTTTGACCAAGCTTTTGGTTACATGTCCTAATTCTCTTTATGTGGCTCAGTGTCAATGTTTGCCTGATTACAGTTCAGGGCAGGACTTGATGCAGTTATCTGTGTCAAAGGTGCGATGTAAATGCTGTTGTTGTGGTTTCCTATCCTAAAGCCACAGACTAACACAGTTGAATGAGAGTTGACTAATGCTCCTTTACCACCTTTCACATGTCAGACTGAAAAATCAGTACTTAACCAGAATACAGTAATGATGGAGTTCCCACATTCCAAATTAGATTCTAGTTGGTTTCCAAGCAGCTGCACCTTTGCTAATCAGGGCAGCAAACACCAATGCAGAAAAACAGCATTGCAATGTGCCAATGTCATGACAATTAACTTTCAGTCTTGCCTCAAACCAAAAACATCTGAGAGACCAATAGACATTAACTGTAAGGCCTAATCACAAGCGTTATGCACAGGGAATTTGTAGAGAGAGATCACAAGGCTGGCTTATCGAAGTCACTTCACGATCCCTGGTCTCGAACAGCAGCAAAGTTCTCACTGAGTGATACTTCATTGAATTCCTACAGTGTGGAAACAGGCCATTAGGCCCAACAAGTCCACCCCGACTGTCCAAAGAGTATCCCAACCAGACTCACTCCCCTATTACTCTACATTTATCCCTGACTAATGCACCTAGCCTATACATCCCCGAACACTATGGCCAATTTATGCTAACCTGCACATCTTTGGATTGTGGGAGGTAACTGGAGCACCAGAGGAAACCCACAGAGACACAGGGAGAATGTGCAAACTCCACAAAGACAGTCGCCCGAGAGTGGAATCGAACCCGGGTCCCTGGCACCATGAGGCAGCAGTGCTAACCACTGAGCCATCGCACTACTTTGGTTCACATTTTGGTTGTCTGATCTGATTAGTAAAAGAGAGGCTCTAATCAAGAGGAGATTGTGAATTTGTGTGTGCTGGCATTGCATTTTGGGTGCCTGTGCAGATGGATCAGAGTGATCATTTTCAATGGCAGTTCCATCTCTTGTGTGTTGGGAACACATGCTTTGCTTCACTCTCTCTCCAGTGCAAGAGACCTAAAGCCAGATGGTGCTGTACTGATGACCCACTTCTTGTGGCCTTAGGGTCTCTATACAGCTGGCATAGAAGAGTAGTGTTGGCCCACTTTGCTGCTGTTCTTTACTATACCAGCTGGCTCACTTTACCACTTCTTGGTTGCTACTTTCATCCCCTGCTTTCTCGGTCACCTTCCTGATGGTGAGGCTCCAGCCATGGCGATCTTCACATGCATCAACTCTGATCCCTGTCTTTTCAAAGTCCTGCTTGCTGACATCCTTATGTTGCAAAGATGTCTGAACTATCCACACCCCTCATAATTTTATATAATTCTATAAGGTCACCCCTCAGCCTCCAACGCTCCAGGGAAAACAGCCCCAGCCTATTCAATCTCTCCCTATAGCTCAAATCCTCCAACCCTGGCAACATCCTTGTAAATCTTTTCTGAACCCTTTCTAGTTTCACAAAATTTTTCTACTAGGAAGGAGATCAGAATTAATCCAAAGACCTAGAGTTCAAACCCTGCCATGGCTGATAGTGGGATTTGAATTCAATAAAAATTTGGAATTAAGAGTCATGCAGCACAGAATCAGATTCTTTGGTCCTACCAGTCCATGCCGACCATAATCCCAAACTAAACTAGTGCCTGCTCCTGGCCCATAATACTCCAAACCTTTCCTACTGATGTACTTATCTCAATGTCTTTTAAAACTTTGCAATTGTACCCGCATCCATCACTCCTTCTGGAAGCTCATTCCGCACAGGAACCACCTTCTGTGTAAAAACATTTGTCCCTTATGTCTTTTTTAAATCTCTATCCTCTCACATTAAAAATGTGCCTGGCCAATTGTTGGGATAGCCTGATTCACTGATGTCATATTATAAAGGAAACGGCCATCCTTACCCATCTGACTTACAAGTGACGCCATACCCACTCTTAACTGACCTCTAGGTAATTGGGATGGACAACAAAT
Organism: Chiloscyllium plagiosum; assembly: GCF_037043375.1. Classification (NCBI taxonomy): domain Eukaryota; kingdom Metazoa; phylum Chordata; class Chondrichthyes; order Orectolobiformes; family Hemiscylliidae; genus Chiloscyllium; species Chiloscyllium plagiosum. Next base: position 11,028,411 of record NW_028270166.1, read on the forward strand.
CATGATCTAGCCAGTGACCCTTAGCCCATGAATGAATAAAATGAATGTTGAATATTTATCTCTGGCTAAACCCAATGGTTCATGCATCCAACTGGAGGCTTTAGCTGGATGTTCAGGCGAGGCACAGTGCAGTAATATCAAAACCTACTTCAAAGGGCTCGTTTTGTCTTAGAACACAGGCATATTTTGCATATCTATTTTCTCACATGAAAGAGGCACTATCGTGGAAGTTTGCAACACCTGTGAATATTTAAAAATGCAAAATTTAGCTCTGAAGAGTATTGATCATTATAAGTCAAACTTAACAGGAAGCTCGGCTTCAGGCATCCACTCTTTGAGGTCCACAGCTGTGGAATGCTTTAGTACCAAAAACAATGAGCTACAAGTGGCTCTCTCTCTGTACGAACCTTCGACCTTAACATTCTTACATCCTGTCACTGCAGCTATGGTCTGAGGCTTAAACAAAGACTCTGGCTACTCCAGAATGCTTGCAGCTTATTTCTTGCAGACTGACCCCAGAATGACTCTGAATTCTTCTGTTTATTTTTGACAGTCTCTGACTATCAAGAAGGAAGTCTTCTTTTTGAAAACTTTTAAAGTAACTCATTGGTAGAGAATATCAGCACGTTGCTGAAGCTTTTCATCTTTCGTGCACTGGGACAAATGCAAAAATGCCAAATTTCCAACAATTTATACTCTGGGGAAATAAATAATTCTGTTTTAACATTTCTGGGGCTGGTGTTTGGCAGCCAGCGAGTTCATTTTGCTGTAATATAACTTGATGAGGTTGCTAGCTGGAGGAGGGGTGGGTGTGGTGGGGCCAATGGTTTGCTAATCCTGGGTAGCATTTTTGTCATGATTTGGGAATGCCAGTTTTGGACTGGGATGTTAAACAAAGTTAAAAATCACACAACACTAGCCTAGTGCTTCCAATTAAACCTGTTAGACTATAACCTGGTGTTGTGTGATTTTTAGCATTTTTGTGTCTGAGTGAAAAGATGTGAGTTGGCATCCTACTCTAGGTCTTGCATAAGAATCAGTACATGAATAATGAGTGCTCTGTTGTTGGATGGGTTATCTTTTGGATAAGAGTTTAAACTAAGGTCTCTGCCATCCTTTCATACAGATTTTGTGTGTCCATGACTCTCCAGATTGTTCAGGTATAATGCACATTTCATCAACACAAATTCGCTCTAACGTGATTGACAAATTGGGGACGCTGTTTCCAAACTGCAAACTTTTAAAACATGTGTTGGCTGTGACACGATTACATCGCCAATGCTTTAAACCCTGTTTCTAAAGTACGATTTTTCTATAACACGCACCATCACGTTATAGAAGAACTGAGAGTAGTTTGAAGGAGATCAGGGGAATTATCCGTGCTGTCCTGGCCTAAGTTTACTTGCAGACTTAATCATTAAATGCAAAAATCTGCTTGAGGCCTGATGTAAAGTCAAAATATGTTGTAGAGTATATTTCGGTTGTGTTCACTCATGGGGATGTATTTATCCTTTAGACTGGTTACTTAGTTCTTTATAGAGTCTCAGTGTTGTACAGCATGGAAACCCAATGCCACCTGAATGTTGATCAACCAATTAGATTTGATGATATTGCAATGGTCTCCTGAGCACATTTTCCTGGTAACAGCCAATGACTTCCTTGAATTCTACTTCAAAAATGCACTTTGATGACATCTGAATTCTCACTGATAATGTGATGGTCCAATACCGTAGTCATTCCAGAGTCAAATCTAGGTTTGCCACTCTCTGGAAATGAATCATTCACACAATAATCAAACACACCAATGGATCTTCCAGAAGCCTGCAGATGGAGTTAAAATCCCAGAGCCTGTTGACATTGAACTTAAGACCACGAGATACAGGAGCACAAGTAGGCTATTCAGCCCATCGAGTCTGCTCTATTATTCAGCCTGGTGTGATACGGTGGCTCAGTGGATAACACCGTTGTCTCACTGTACCAGAGACCTAGGCTCAACTCCAGCCTTGGGTGACTGTCTGTGTGGAGTTTGCATGTTCTCCCTAAGTCTGTATGGGTTTCTTCCCATTGTCCAAAGATGTACAGGATTATACACATTTTAAAAATTGCCTATCCAGAGATGTGTATGTTAGGTGGATGAGCCATGGTAAATGTAGGGATGTGGTAAGAGGCTGGTTCTGATTGGGATCCTCTTCAGACGGTCAGTGCGGACCTGGTGCACTGGGCATTCCGATTCGATTCGATGAGATCACGTCTGATCTGATAATCTTTAACTCCACGTTCCTGCCTTTGGTCCCATCACTCCTGATTCCCTTCCTGATTCATCACATATGATAAATTAAAAGCCTGGTCATGCAGACCATAACAAACACAAAAAAAAAACGACTGAAAGGTCTTGAGTGAAATAGAAATTCTGAAGGACATTGACAGGAAATGAAATGGCTGTGACAAGTATCCGGAGTTACATTTGCTGAAAGTGGTCAATGAGTTGCCAACCTCACCTGTAATTATCAATTCTTAGGCAAACAAAGAGGTGGACATTACCAAGGAACAACTTTCTCCTCTTCAGGATGCCAAGGAAGAGGGAAAATCTAAAATAGCTTGTTTTGCTCGAAGAGTTGGCACCACTGTTGTTTATCCTTTCAGCTTAGGAGACAAGAGCACATGGGATATAGAAGAGGTTGTATCACTGCCAGACCACAGTCATGGTTGGTATGGAACAGCTGTGGTCGGACTGCCCCTAGTAAGCAATGAGAGCTGGTTGTCACAGTTTTGGCTGGATTACCACTAGACCATGATCAATGTCAAAAAGCTTAGCATTAACCATGGTGTACACTAAATCAGGCCAGGGAGTCCTGAATAACATTTCTATAAACAGACTCGGGGTAACTGAGGCCAGAAATATCACTGAGACTTCTGCTATTTGGATGCAGAGTGCCTAATGTTGAGATCCTTCTCATCCATTGATTAAGTCAAAAATCACATGACACCGGGTTAGAAACTGACAGGTTCATTTGGAAACACTAACTGGTGCTTCCAAATAAACCTGTTGGACTAAAACCTGATGTTGTGTGATTGTTAACTTTGTTCACCCCAGTCTAACACCAGCTCCTCCACATCATGGCATCCATTGATTGTGGTTTCAAAATCTGTGGGTAAAGTCCTGGAGTTCCTACCCAACAGCACTGTCAGAGGCAGAGATTCAAGAATAACATTCATCAGTACCTTTGTGAAGGAAGGTAACGATGGTCTTGGCATTGACACCCTGAAAATGAGTTAAAGATTAATGTGGACTGGATATGGTCAAACTAACAAGATCTTTGACATGTCTGTGCATTGGATCTCCTCTTCTTTGTGTTCAAAACCAACAGGAAGAGGGTGCAGTTAAGTCATGGATGAGGCCAAGTTTCAAGTTCAGATATTGATTTTATCCATGACAAAAAAAAATTCAAATCCTAAATAATTCAAATACCACTGTAAGTCAAACCCTGTCAGGATGACAGATTTCCTTTCCTAAAGGACATTCACAACAATTGCCAATGGTCACATATAATGTTTCTGGGAAGCTGCATTGCTGCTCAATTGTGTAGCCCCTCAATGTTCTGTGCACAGTTTAGCTCAATTGGCTGGATTGTTAGTTTATAGAGCAATGTGATGCCAACAGCATGGGTTCAATTCCCATCACTGGTTTGAGGGAACCATCAACCTCTTCCCTTGCCTGATGCCTGGTGGCCCTCAGGTTAAACAGCCACCAGTCACTTTTCTCTAATGAGAGAGCAGCCCCTATGGTCTGGCATGACTATGGCTATGGCGAGACAATAATGATTGTCATCGGCATGCGAGTTCTGCTTCAGGAAGTCATTGCCATGTACTGACCTCTCACAGCTCGTAAGAAAGGTGGAGTGAGTGCTGGTCATGTGGTTGCCACAAGGTCAGCTTTGCTGTGTGAAGTACTTAGAGATGTATAGCATGGAAATAGACCCTTCTGTCCCATCTTGTCCATGCCGACCAGATATCCCAACCTAATCTAGTCCTGCCTGCCAGCATCCGGCCCATACCCTCCCAGCCCTCTCTATTCATATACCCATCCAGATGCCTTTTCAATGTCGCAACTGTACCAGCCTACACCACTTCCTCTGGCAGCTCATTCCATAACTAGAACTTTGTCGACATTCTGATCAAAGCTGATAGCAACCTCATGATTCCAAAGGCTGTCATGAGACATAGAAGACAGTTATACGTTAGAACAAACACCATACTGTAATATCTAACACCCTCTTGTTTCAATAATAAGCTGTTAGTGACAGATCCAGGTCATCCATTCCTATTATACATGTTTCAAGCAGATCCCACGGTATGGGTAGAGATTTTAACCTTCCTATGTAGTACTCAGGGAGTGTTAAATTGTTGAAAGTTTCTCTTTTGGGATGAAAGTGTTAAATCAAGGTCCTATCAAATAAATGTGAGGGATCACATCTACCTATTGGAAAAGCCCTGCCAACATTCATCTAATTATTGTTTGTGGGAATTTGCTGTACTTAAGTTTCAGTATAACAATGATAGCATTCCAAAAATAAATCATCAGCAATGAAGCATTTTGCAATTTCCTGAAGTGTTTGCATTGCTCCACTGTTGGTGGCTGACCCTTCAGCATTCTGGATCCAAAACTCTGCAATTCTCTCCCTAAACCCCTGCGCCTTTGTCCTAATACAAAATACTCCGTAAGGTAGGACTGAAACACAGTACTCCAGATGAAAGCTAACCAATATTTTATAGGCTTCAGCATCAGGCTCTTAGCATCTATATTCTTGGCCTCTCTACAGTTTTTCATTTTTTAACAGCTTTCTCAACTTTGCTTCCTTACTTCAAAGATAAACCAGTGCGCCTATCAGTTCCTGTGTGCACTTTATGTCGTTTTGTTACATTACGCGCTGCTTCTGTTAAAATTTACAAGAATGTCGTATCTAACCCTCTGCATTATACCAATAGTGGGTACTTTTGACAAGTCCGCACTGAATAGGGATTCAGTAATAATGCAATCCATCAAGTTTTTGTGAAATGCCCTTGGGCAATGGTAGAATGAACACTTGCATTGTTGTGTTAGGGAAGGATGATTATCCAGAATTAGTAAATTGGCCTGTGCTATCCGTAGATTTTTTTTTTATTTTGAAGAAAGCAGTAATTGCTTCAATGACCTAAACGGCTCTGAACAGTACCTTTAGGCTTCTGCAATTTGCTGCGTTGAGAAAGATGCGTGTTAATGCATATTCTGCCACTTTAAGGGTAACCTAGATTCGTTTCAAAAGTTATTTCTGCTCTCTGCTCCAAACTAATCTTCAACTTGCATTATTCTGTTACTGTGGGTTATTCTCTGTTGCGTTGCTTTTGTGCTTTCTAATTCAAACCCAGAAAAACATTAGGAAAGTGCAGCAAGCTCTTTCTTGGTATTTTCATGCCTATTTTCACAATGGCTTGTTTATTAGTCCCACTCATAATAACAAGCCCTCAGTCCCGATGGGCTGCCATTGTTTTTGTGGGGGTAGATAGGTTCATCCCACTTCTCTCTGTGCTTGCCATATGTTCATATTCTCTCCACAGGTTCTGCCAGGGAGTAAATCTTCTCCATTACATTGAGTCATGGGGATATACAGCATGGAAACAGACCCTAGGAGAAAGTGAGGACTGCAAATACTGGAGATCAGAGTCGAAGAGTGTTCACCTGATTGGCTGTGCTTTTCCAGCACCACACTTTTCGACACAGAAACAGACCCGTCAGTCCAACTCCATCATGCCGACCAGATATCCTAACCTAATCTAGTCCTATTTGCCAGCACTTGGCCCATATCCCTCTAAACCATTCCTATTTATATACCCAGCCTTCTAAATGTTGTAACTGTACCAGCCTCCACCACTTCCTCTGGCAGCTCATTCCACACACTTACCACCCTCTGCGTGAAAAAGTTGCCCCTTAGGTCTTTTTTATATCTTTCCCCTCTCACCCTAAACCTCTGCCCTCTAGCTCTGGACTCCCTGACCCCAGGAAAAAGACTTTGTCTATTTATCCTATTCATGCCCCTCGTGATTTTATAAAGGTCACACTCCAGCCTCCGAAGCTCCAGGGAAAACAGCCCCAGCCTGTTCAGTTTCTTCCCTATAGCTGAAACCTTCCAACCCTGGAGACATCCTTGTATATCTTTTCTGAACCCTTTCAAGTTTCCAACTTTTAAGAAAAATACAATGAGTTAGATCTTAGAGTTCAAATTGAACAAAATTGTAAGTGTAAAATTCAGCAGCATTTTTTAAAGTCATCACTGGGATGTGAGCACACTGACAAGATCAACCTTTGATGCCTGTCTCTAATTGCCCTTGAACTGTGTGGCTTGCTGGGCCATTTCAGAGAGCAATTAAGAATCAATCACATGGCTGTGGTTCTGGAGTCACATGTAGGCCAGACTAGGTAAACACAATGAGGTTTTTGATGCTAGCTTCCTGGTCATTGATCGGCCTTCAATTCCAGATTCTGTTATTAATTGAGCTTAGCTGCCATTGGTGGGGTTTAATGCCTACAGCATTAAAATATTGCAGATGCTGGAGATCTGAAGTAAAAATACACAGCATTGGGGTGAGGGTGTCCAATTGGGTTCTTTAAAGCATTATTTCCACCCAATAATGCCCCAAGTACATGCTGGGGGGCTTCAGATCAGCTTGCTGGTGTCTTTATGGCAGAGGTATGAACACCTGGGACATCTATTCATTATACAGAAAGTCCATGAGCACAAAGCTATGACACATCTAATGAACATGACTAGGCTGTACAGACATTGTTAGCTTAGCAATGTGCTGGAGTTAACATATTCTAGGACCTCACAGTTTGTGACTTTGTGCTGAACCTTATTAGAAAGTGTCATTTTCATGGAGATTCGTCGGCGGGGGTGGGGGGGAGCTTTCTCCCTGTAAGGATCAGGGAGTTTTCTCATGTTGTTGTTCCCAAACCCACCTCATTTACTGAGTACCACATCCCTACAGTGCCCCGCTCGATCCTTGTTATCCCAGTACTCCGCTTGTTCAGGTGGAAATACTCACTGCTGCTGGTGCCAGCCCAGGATTCCTGGGGTTGCCATCATCTTTAAAAGGGCATTGGACACCCAGTCGGTGTGGAGCTACACTCCAAGTTCATGACCTTTGCCCCCAGACGTAGCAGGTCAGGGGAGATTGGTGCCCCACTTTGTGGGCATGGTCCTGCTGGTCCCGCAAATGTAGGGAGAGGAGGGCTGTCCTCTTCTCCCCGGATGCCCAACTGTCTGAAGGAATAGGCATCAAAGCCCAGGGAGGGTCTGTGACCTTCTCCACTTTACTAGGGTAGCTCTCTGCTACCTCACACTCACTCTGTCTTTGCTACACCACCCACCCAGCAAGGTTCAGGCAAATTTCTTGCCATGGTTCTCATTGTTCAGGGACTGGGAAAATTCCACTCTTTGTCCTGATGTTGTGGAGACATTTCACAGTAACGGTGCAAACTGTTCTGTCTTTTCTCCTGCCTAGCTTGTATTGTCCAGGTGTTACCAATATAGAGGAGTGTACCAATGCTGAAGGCTTGGTGGACTCGCAGTTTAGCATTCTGTCAACTCACTGTTCCACATTCTCTTTTACTCAGCTTGGAGATAACAGCCGTAGCTTCCCTTATGGGTCTGTTGATTTCAACAAGTGGTGGAGTCTAGCTATGTGAAGCTGAACAACCTTCAGCACCACATCATCAATGCTGATAGATGGCAGTATGAAAACATCCTGGTACATGACATTTGTTTTCCCAATGTGTTGATAACTGTGAGGGCCCCAGTCCATTTGCCACTGAAAGTGTTTCTCTGTATGGAACATTAGTGTGGTATCATCACAGTGGAACAAATCTATGAGGAATCATAGAATCATAGATTCCCTATAGTGTGGAAACAGGCTCTTCGTCCCAACAAGTACACACCAACCCTCCGACAGGTACTCAATTTGCCTTGAATCTCATATGAGTGAGGCTAAACAGCTTTGTGTACATTCAGGTCTGTCAGTAGAAAGCATCTAGCATAAAAACATAGAAAATAGGCACAGCAGAAGGCCATTCCGCCTCTCAGGCCTGCTCCACCACTCAATATGATCATTAAACTCAACACTGTAATCCCGCCCTTCCTCCATATTCCTTGATCCCTTCAGCCTCAAGAATGAAAACTACCTCCTTCTTGAAAACACAATGTTTTGGCCTCAAATACTTTCTGTGGTAGTGAATTCCACAGGCTCACCATTCTCTGGGTGAAGAAATGTCTCCTCAACTCAGTCCTAAATCGTAACATTCTTCCTGCATCTAACCTGCCCAGTCCTGTTAGAATTTTTGAGGTTTCTATGAGATTCTCCTCATTCTTCTAACCTCCAGTGAACACAATCCTAACTGACTGAAACTCTCCTCATACGTCAGCCATAGAGTCATAGAGTCAAAGAGGTGTACAGCATGGAAACAGACCCTTCAGTCCACGCCGTCCATGCCGACCAGATATCCCAACCCAATCTAGCCCCACCTGCCAGCACCTGGCTCATATCCCTCCAAACCCTTCCAATTCATATACCCATCCAGATGCCTTTTAAATGTTGTAATTGTACCAGACTCCACCACATCCTCTGGCAGCTCATTCCATACACTTACCACCCTCTGCGTGAAATACTTGCCCCTTAGGTCTCTTTTATATCTTTCCCCTCTCACCCTAAACCTATGCCTTCTACTTCTTGACTCCCCGACCCCAGGGAAAATACTTTGTCTATTTTTCCTATCCATGCCCCTCATGATTTTATAGACCTCTATAAGGTCACCCCTCAACCTCTGACGCTCCAGGGAAAACAGCCCCAGCCTGTTCAGTCTCTCCCTGTAGCTCAAATCCTCCAACCCTGGCAACATTCTTGTAAAGCTTTTCTGAACCCTTTCAAGTTTCACAACATCTTTCCGATAGGAAGGAGACCTGCCATCCCAGGAATCCGTTTGGTAAGCCTTTGTGTGGCAAGACCATCCTTCCTCGGATAAGGAGACCAAAGCAGCATGCAATATTCCAGGCACCAAGTGGGTCCATATATTGCACTGGGAGCTGAACCTCCTTGGAGCTCATTGGAAATTTCAAGCTGGGGCCACAAGGAGCCCAGTTTTTGTGCCACCATGGGGTGGGGCAGCTGAGGACCTGCCAGTGGAGAGGCTGTGGACTAGACAGAAGGGGAGAAGGTTCTGAGGAAGGGTGACTGGATCTGAAACGTTAACTCTGATTTCTCTCCACAGATGCTGCCAGACCTCCTGAGGTTTCCCAGCAATTTCTGATCTTCAGCATCCGCAGTTCTTTGGGTTCTCTTGTTCCTGTGCACAGGCAGTACTGACTTCAACATCCAGCTTTGGTTCTTTTTGCATTGCTGTTGAGGTATAGGCTGCAAATGAGAAACAAACTAAGACTGGACGATAAAAGTATAGAAAAGTAGAAAGCATGGGAACTCCCTTCAGCCACACATTGGACTCAGCACATTGACCCTGGGACATAGGGTATTTTATAATAAGGTGCCAGTGAGCAAAAGGCATGGCAGAGCCATTTTCTTATCATATATTCCCCAGCAACAATAAATACTAGGAGAGTCCATGTGTCCCTGACATCCAATGTTTCGATGTATTTAAAACCGCTTTGACTAAGGGGTTGATCAAAGTGTGCTCTTTAAGAATGTGAACCTTTTGAAATAAAATCAACTACTTCCACTGTCCACCACACTATCACAAAGAGTCTTACCAAACCTCCCCCCCCCCCCACCCATGATCAACCTCTGACCCTCAATATTGCCTATAAATGCCCTATAAATGGGTTCCAAAAATTAAATAGAAAGTGGACCCGAGATTAGAGGTCAAGGGTCAGGGATGCAGGCATCAACCTTTCTCTGCCTTGACTAGAATGTATCCCCTCCCCCCTTTAGAGCAGGGTAAATGCCTGAATCTGTGGCACTAAATTACAACACGAGGCAGAAAAAGGGCTGAGAGAGGGAAGGACATGCTTTGAACTTAGCCCTCACTAGCTTGGCCTCTCAATCTTCTTAGAATGGCAGAAGAACACTAATGAAAGGTAATGATAAAAGAGTCAGAGGGCCTACAGTCCATATGATATTCAGTGTAAGGGACTGACCTATAGCAATCTTTCCCTCCCTCCTCAAGTCCCAATAACACAGCCATCAGATTTCGACTGTTAATTCCAAAAACCTATCTACTTCTACAGAGAGTCCATACCTTGTTCTTTTTGTTTCTGAACAATTAACATTGTCCATAATTCATCTCCACAGAATTCCCTAAATGCTGCCCATATTTCCTCACTTCAATCCCATAGAATTAACTTCTTCCTTATATCCAGAATTATTCCCAATTATTAATTGCTTGCCACGGGCAACACAAGTTCCTGCCTAAGTGGATTCGATTGTCTCTCATTTGAGTTCCATCCTTTCATGATATTACCGTCATAGGCTCATACTGCACAGAGGAGGCCATTCAGTCCATCAACGTCATGATGTCTATCTGAAATAACTCTTTCCCCATCGCTATGGGAAATAGTCATTTTTACGTAGAGTCAATTCCTTTTTGAAAGTTACCATTTCTGATCATAAGTTGTTAAGTAAAAAAAATCCCCTTCTTTTCCTTCTCTTTTTTTTTGTCAATCATGTTAAAACAGTCCTTTAATGAGGGAGCCTTCTGACTCAATCTGTCAGATAATCTTTCATTTACAAATCTAGCTGTCTGTCTTCTGGGCCTTTTTTTGAAGGCACTTCATTGTCCTACACTTATGTATTCCAAACATGTCCCCATGTGGACTAGGAAATTGGCATCCACGTTCATATCACATTCCTTTGTCCCCCAAATTAAAGTTAAAATATAGAGATTTCTTTAAAAAAGAATGGGTTAAAGGAGCTTGTTGAAATTTTAATTGGTGAAATTTGAGAGGAAAACATTGACTTGCCCAATGTCCTCAGTCACTGCCCAATATTATGCCCATTTAAAGTCAAAAGCAAATAGTTGTTGCATCTCTCCTGGCACTGATGGCTTGGACAGGGTGAAGAAGAGGCAAAATCTCATGCCAAGGGATCAATTCTGCCACACATCGAAATGTTGCGTCCTCAACAACAACAGCTTTGGACTATCTGGCACCTTTAATTTAGTAAAATATTCTGAGTTTAGAGGAGAGAGGGGAGTGCTTATTTAACAAAATTTGACACCATCCCTCTCAAAGAGAAAATAGAACAGGTGATCAAAAGCACAAATTGTGATAAGTTTTTAAGAAGGTACGTGTAGAAGGGAAGGGAAGCAGAGGGGTTTAGGGAAGGAATTACACAACTTAGGCTCTAAGCAACCACAGGTGCACCCACTTAGAGTGAAGGATATCAGAGACAGTCATGAGATCGGTTTCAGAAGAATTCAATGTTCTTGGAATTTGTAGCGCTAGAGGATGTTTCTCAGATATAGAGGGGCAAAATTATGGAGGGCTTTGAATACAAGGACGAGAATTTTAAAAGCAAGGTGTCACTGGATGGGAAGCCAATGTAATTCACCAAGTAAAGGGACAATTGACAAACAATCAGAATCTCCTTCCTGACTGGGTTCAAAGCCAATTTGTAAATGCAATTTTAATGCATAACAATTCTTTATTTGTTCAACCCACTGAATAGATGCTCAAAAGTAAACAGTTTCTTCCCCAATTACTCTCTGCTTTTTCCTTTATCTCAAAAGGTGTGGGTGTTGCTGGTTCAGATCTGTATTGGTTATCCATTCCCAATAACCCATCAGAAGGTGGTGGTGAGCTGTCGTTTTGAACTGCAACAGTCCATGAAGCTTAGGGACACTCACAATGCTGTTAGGAAGGTTTTCAGGATTTTGACCCAACAACAGTGAAGAAGTGGCATCCCCAAGTCAAGACAGTGTGCGGCTTGGAGGAGAAATTACATATATTCCTGCTGCCCTTAGAGTCATAGAGTAATAGAATTATACAGCACAGCAACAGACCCTTCAGTCCAATCGTTTGCGCTGATCAGACATCCCAATCTGACCTAATCCCATTTGCCAGCACTTGGCCCTTATCCCTCTAAACCCTTCCTATTCATATACCCATCCATATGCTTTTTAAATATTGTATTTTTACCAGCCTCCACCATTTTCTCTGGCAGCTTATTCCACACATGCACCCCACCGACTATGTGAAAAAGTTACCCCCTCAAGTCCTTTTTAAATCTTCCCCCCCTCACCTATGTTGGTCCTCTAAGTGACCGAGGGTGTGGATTTGGAAGGTGCTGTTGAAGGAACCTTGGTGATTTGATAAGTTGCAGCTTGTAGTTGGTGCCCTTGGCAGTTGTTGTTTGTCTGTGGTTGAAGAAGTGAATGTTGAGGGTGTTGAATGGGTTGCTGGTCAAATGGGTTGCTTGGAAATGGTGCTAAGTTTCCTGCACGTTATTGGAGCTGCACCTATACAGACAAGTGAGGAATATTCCATCACAGCTCTGATTTGTGCTTTGTAGATGTGTGACAGATTTGAGGGCTTCAGGAGGTGAGTTGATCTTTGCAGAAATCCTAACCCTGAACTGTTCTTGTACATAATGTATTTGTATGGCCAGTCTGGTTCAGTTTCTGGTCAATGGTAACCCCCAGAATGTTGCGAGTGGAAAATTCAGCGGTGGCAATACCATTGAATATTAAGGGGTAATGGTTAGACCCTGATGTTCCATGATTTTGACTGAATGAAAGGAGTTGAGGATTGGTGTCTTGGATAGATGGTTAGAGGTGGTGCCCTTGCCCCCTGGGCAGTACAGATTGCAGGTTTTGGTGGGGTGGGGGCAGAGGTGGCACTGTCAAAGAAGCCTTGTTGAGTTGCTGCAATATGATTTGTAATTGATACACACAAGTGCTACATTGGTAGTGAAGGGAACAAAAGTTTAAGGAGATTATGTGGTGCCCATCTACTGGGTTATGTCCTGGATGGTAAGCATGTTTAGTTGGTACTGCATTCATGCAGTGGGTGGTAATCTCTTGTACATACTCTATACTTTAGAATAACCAATTGCTTCATCAAAATAATTTTCCTATCTCGGTCTGCAATGAGCAATGGTGATAGTACAGGGAGGAGAGTTTCAGGCAGGAATCTAACTCCAGATCATTACCCAAAGAACTCTGTTAGAAAGCATGTGCATGTTCATGTTGGATGAGGTTTAGCTTTGGATGTTAGTGCTCACTGTCTGCTCTGTTCTGTGAAGAATGGGTGCTGGGGAAATCAGGAAACAATAGGGAGATCAGCCAATCTTCAGGAAAGGTGCCAACGGGGGGGAAGGGGAGAGTGGGAGAGTGAAGGCGAGCTAAGGTTGGAGAGGTGAAGGGGAAAGGAGGAGAGGGGCGAGAAAAGGATTTGAAAAGGCAAAGCAACATGGGGAGGAAAAGGGAGGGAAGAGAGGAGGACAGGATGAGGAGGAGGCTCAGGTTTTGGAGGAGTAGAGGGAAGAGGAAGGAGAGAATGTAGACTGAAACAGCGCAGAGTAACCTGTTTTTTTGTACGGTAAGACTTAAACACAGCTCCAATTATTTCACTACATTTGCAAAATTTACACCTCATAAAATCTTACTCCTGGCAATCGTCTGCCCTTGGCAATGATGGCTCCATCAACACACAAAAAACTGATTCAGGGAAAGCAAATGTTGAGTTGTGCTTACATCGTGTTCAGTGCAGCCAGGGTCCAGACATTACTTATTGAACCCACAGGATGGATTTGCCCTGTTCTCTTCAGCAGTGCTGGATGTTTGAATGGCCTCTATTCAATTAAGCCCGACATATGACGCCTTCAGTAGAACCAAAGAGTGAAGAATGCAAAAGACCATTTGTCCATCAATGACAAAGTCGCACGATAGATTTGGAATGAAATAGTTGGAACTCATCATCAGTTTTTTTTATTCTGTCATCGAATGTGGGCATCACTAGACATGGCAAGATTACAGAGGTTAGATATGATCTGTTGATTGTGGATCTATAAAATGTTCTACAGTAGATCACCAAGGCTCCTTTGAGAACACCTTCCAAATCTATGACCTCTACCACCTAAAAGGACAAGGTACAATCAGATGCATGAAAAAAATCACCCCAGCTGCAACATTCCCTTCAAGCCATGTATCATTTTTCGCAGGAGCATTGTAAAACAAAGCATGATACTGAGCCACATAATGGGATATTAGGGACAAGTGACCAAAAGCCTGAGCAAAGAGGTACATTTTATTGAGTTTATTTATTATTCTTCATGCTAAAGGAGGAAAGGGAGGCAGAGAGGTGGAGAGCTGTAGAGAGGCATTCCAGAGCTCAAGTCCAGGGCAACTGAAGGAGTGGCTACCAACGGTGGAACAATTATAATTGAATGATAATTAGAACTGGCTGTAAGAAAGCTGCTATATAAATGCGTGTCTTTCTTACTCAGATGGTATAATTAAAAGAATGAAATTTCGACAAAAATTTCCATTTACATATTTGCTTTAGCATGAATGGATGGATTCTCGTGGATGTGGATGTATCTTATATATTCATGTGAGGAGCTTTCTTTTAAAAACTCAAACCCTATCAAGTTTTGGGTTGGGCGCAGGTGAAGAAACAACGAAAAATATTGTCTGTATGGAGGTCAATATTGAGCAAACTGTTGCATTGAATAAAGCATTGGAAGCTGCTCTTTGTGATATTAATGCTGAACACAGTCATGCGATATGTGTCTGCCTGCTATTTTACAGTAGTCATTCACATATCTATGTTAAGCTGGTTAATATTACAGTAACAGACTGGGGAATGTGTTATAAATGTGCTGAGTGTTCATCTGTTCAAACCAGCAAGTCATTTTTGTGAAGAACTGTTGGTGGTTAGCAACAACTTGCGATTTTACAATATTTTCAACACAAGGAGACAATGTATTTCACAGAGGCAGAAGAGAGTGGGACACAGATATTTATGAGGAAAACGAGGAAAACCGATTAAAATCCTGGTCAACAAGGAGAGAACTGAAGGTGAAGGATTGAGAGATGGAGAAGGTGAGATGTTTAAGGAATAGATTCTAGAGTTTTGGACTGAGAGAGCGAATGATGGAACCAAGGGAGAAAGGAGATGCAAAGAAGATCAAAGTCTTGAGGGAATGGGAGTGAGCCCACAATGCTGGAAGTTGTCCAACAGGGATAAACTGGAATGAAGGATCTGGGAATGGGGATGAATGCATAGGAGAACCATTTTACGCAAATTATGGTGGTTTGGTCTTACAGAAATTGCACACTGGTGAGAAAAAGATACATTTTGTCAACTTTTTGTCTTGCACTTACTGAGGCAATTTACAAGAAATATCAATGTAAAAGGAAGACAATATTTATATTGTTTGGCAGGAGAGTGCTGATTGGTTGGAAAGTGAATTCTGATTGGTAGAGGCATTACCTTTGATATTGCACCAGTAAATGATGATTGACAGTTAACTGTCATGCTATGCTTTAATTCACACGAGTGTTTATGCTGCTTACAAGCCCCCTTTCATGTGACTTTATCTCACACTCTCAACTTGTCCCTCCATTTCTTGCTCTTTTACCTGTTTACTTAACTTCTCCTTAAATTCATCCATGGTACTTATCTCTTAGTGCTTAGAAGAGATTGTGTCCTTGTAGGGTCTAGAGTCTAAGATGATCGTTCTGCTAACTATTTATACTATTAACCCAAGCATGAAGCTACACACAGAATCAACTCACCAGAATTTTCTGTCACATTATCTCTTATGTCACTACGATGGCAGGCTATTTACATATTTGAGTATTAACCCTTTATTATACATTAAGAAATTTCTTTTGAATAAACTACTTGGCCTGTATTTGGCTCTCTCCAGATTTCTTTACTTTCTTTTCTATACCTGAAGCTAAGTCTACCTTTCCAGAGTACACTTCATTGAGGGTTCGGTCTCCACCTATGAATTTTCAGGATGAGTGATGGTTATTGTACCAAGTGGGTGTACACAGACTAACACATTGCTTAATGTTAGAATTTTTTCTAACTTGCTCATGGGATGTGGGTGTCGCTGACTAGGCCAGTATTTATTGTCCATCCCTAATTGCCCAGAGGGAAGTTAAGAGTCAACCACATTGCTGTGGGTCTGGAGTCACATGTAGGTCAGACCAGGTAAGGGTGGCAGATTTCCTTTCCGAAAGACATTAGTGAACCAGATAGAGTTTTACAACAATCCACATAGTCACACTGTCACCTCTGTATTCTATATTTTCTTCATAGAATTCCAATTTCACCATGGTGGGATTTAGATCATAGCATTGGGTTGGGATTCTGGATTGCTAATTCATTGACATTACCACAATGCTACTGCCTCCCAGGAATGAAGTAACATATTCATAACACTATATTTTGCCTGCAAATTACAGTGAGCCTGACTTCGTGGTGGATAAATTGTTGGAGGAGATTCTGAGGGACAGGATTTATAAACATTTGGAAAGGCAAGGACTGATTAGACTTAGTCAACATGACTTTGTGTGTGGAAAATCATGTCTCGTCAATTTGATTGAGTTTATGAAGAGGTGACAAAGAATATTGATGAAGGCAGAGCGGTAGATGCTGTGTATATGAATGCAAGATATTCAACAAGTTTCTGCATGGTAGACTGGTTAGCAAGGTGAGATCACATGAAATCCATGGGGAGCTGGCCAATTGGATACAAAATTGGCTAGAAGGTAGGAGATACAGGGTGGTAGTAGAGCTTGATTTTTTGGACTGGAGGCCTGTGACCAACAGTGTGCTGCAAGGATTGGTGCTGAGTCCACTGCTTTTCGTCATTTATATGAATGATTTGGATGCGAATGTAGGAGGTATGGTTAATAGGTTTGCAGATGACACCAAAATTGGAGGGGTAGTGGATAGCAAAAGAGGTTACCTCAGAGTACGAAGGGATCTTGATCAAATGGGCCAATGGGCTGAGGAGTGGCAGAGGGAGTTTAATGTAGATAAATGTGAGGTGCTGCATTTTGGTAAGGCAAATCAGGGCATGGTTAATGGTAAGGTCCAGGGGAGTGCTGCTGAACAAAAAGACTTAGGAGTAGAGGTACATAGTTCCTTGAAAGTGGAGTCACAGCCAGACAGGCTGATGAAGAAGGCTTTGAGCACGCTTGCCTCTATTGACCAGTGCACTGAGTCTAGGAGTTGGGACATCATGTTGCAGCTGTACATGGCATTGGTTGACAACTTTTAGAATACTGTGCTCAATTTTGGTCTCCTTGTTATAGGAAGGACGTTGTAAAATGTGAAAATGTGTGGAAGAGATTTGCAAGGATGTTGATTGGAGGGTTTGAGCTACAGAGAGAGGCTGAATTGACTGGGATCTTTTCCCCTGGAGTGTCAGAGGCTAAGGGGTGACCTTACAGAGGTTCATAAAATCATGAGGGGCATGGATACAGTGAATAGCTAATGTTTTTTCTAAGAGTATGGGAGTTCAAAACTAGAGGGCATAGGTTTAGGGTGAGAGGGGAAAGATTTAAAAGGGATTTGAAGGGCAACTTTTTCATGCAGAGGGTGGTGCATGTATGGAATGAGCTGCTAGAGGAAGTGGTGGAGGCTGGTACAATTACAACATTTGAAAAGCATCTGGATGGGTTCATGAATAGAAAGGGTTTAGAGTCTTATGGGCGAAGTTCTGAAAGAGGGACGAAGTTAGTTTAGGATATCTAGTCGGCATGGACGAGTCGGACCGAAGGGTCTGTTTCTGTGCTATAAATCTCCATGACTCTGTGACTGTAATCCTGCATTGCACATTCATACGCAGTAACTCCACAGCTTTTGGCAAATAAGTGTGATTGATCTCAGTTAGAAGACATCAAATTTGCAAAAGTGGAATTCCAGGCACAAAAGCACACACAGGAATAGCCAAATATTCCAAGCATCTCCCCAGGCCCCCCCTTCCCATTTCTGCCATTGACTGTCCCAGGGCACTAAGGGTCAGAGAGTTAAATACTGAGCTGTTTTCCTGCTTTGCCACATGTTAAAGACATTCAGTGAAACAGCATGGCTCCACACGGAGCCTCACAGTAATGATTAGACCACTTTGAACCGTGAAAACACTCGATTTGTTTTACATTTTCTGACACCAGCTTGTGAAAATAAAGAGCCAGGCTACGAACTTGGTCAGAGCTAACCGCCGATTTAACAAGATGCCTCTTTGAGAGCGGAGGGGTTTCACACGGACCGCCTCACTGTCTGTAGTCTCGGGCGAGAAATCACTGCCGCCTCGAATGTCACTCATTGCCCGCTGACCCCGATCTTGCCCTATGCCCCAGCAGGGCAGCTACGTTCTGGTCACATTGTCTGTCTCTCCCTTCACACCCCCACCCCATGCATTCCTCCCTTATCGCCTGACAGCCACTGGTGTATGACTGAGACTCGGAATAGTTAGGGACGAAAAGTTGCATTTGTGTAGCACCTTTGAAATAGGCAAACACCCTAAGGCTCTCCATGATGACTCAGTCAGACACAAGACTGGCAGCTAGCCAAAGTGGTCATTAAAAATAAGTTAATCAAGAAATAAATGAAATGCTAATTGGAGAATATACGCTCCCCCATCCACTCCCCAGCTGCACTGGTTTTAAGAAGGAGGTTCAGTTTCAGCTAATATGGTAAAGTCCACTCTTTGGTCTGCATGGTTTATGATGTGTGTTCTTGTAGATAGGAACCATCTCGGATATCCTGGGGATTCACTGCCACCAGTCCTTCTTATTGGTATTAGTTTAAGTTACTGATACTAAGTGGGGAATGATGCAAACATGAGAGCTTTGGCAGAAGAGCAGCCCAAAAGTGATCAACTGTCCATTTGTATTACATATTATTCAGAATCATAAAATCCGTACAATATGGAAGTGGGCCATTTGGCCCATCAAGCCTCCATCAAACCTCTGAAGAATATCCCACCTCACTGAGACCCACTCCCCCCACCCCACCCTATTAGGGACAGCCAGCACGGATTTGTGAAGGGTAGGTCTTGCCTTACAAGTCTGATTGAATTCTTTGAGGAGGTGACCAAGCATGTGGATGAGGGTAGAGCAGTGGATGTATTATACATGGATTTTAGTAAGGCATTTGATAAGGTTCCCCATGGTAGGCTTATGCGGAAAGTCAGGAGGCATGGGATAGAGGGAAATTTGGCCAATTGGATAGAAAACTGGCTAACCGGTCGAAGTCAGAGAGTGGTGGTAGATGGTAAATATTCAGCCTGGAGCCCAGTTACAAGTGGAGTTCCGCAGGGATCAGTTCTGGGTCCTCTGCTGTTCGTAATTTTTATTAATGGCTTGGATGAGGGAGTCGAAGGGTGGGTCAGTAAATTTGCAGATGATACGAAGATTGGTGGAGTTGTGGATAGTGAGGAGGGCTCTTGTCGGCTGCAAAGGGACTTGGATATGATGCAGAGCTGGGCTGAGGAGTGGCAGATGGAGTTCAACCCTGCCAAGTGTGAGGTTGTCCATTTTGGAAAGACAAATAAGAATGCGGAATACAGGGTTAACGGTAGGGTTCTTAGTGAGGTGGAGGAACAGAGGGATCTTGGGGTCTATGTTCATAGATCTTTGAAAGTTGCCACTCAGGTGGATAGAGCTTGTAAGAAGGCCTATCGTGTATTAGCGTTCATTAGCAGAGGGATTGAATTCAAGAGTCGTGAGGTGATGTTGCAACTGTACAGGACTTTGGTTAGGCCACATTTGGAGTACTGTGTGCAGTTCTGGTCGCCTCACTTTAGGAAAGATGTGGAAGCTTTGGAGAGGGTGCAGAGAAGATTTACCAGGATGTTGCCTGGAATGGAGAATAGGTCGTACGAGGATAGGTTGAGAGTGCTAGGCCTTTTCTCGTTGGAACGGCGAAGGATGAGGGGTGACTTGATAGAGGTTTATAAGATGATCAGAGGAATAGATAGAGTAGACAGTCAGAAACTTTTTCCCCGGGTACAACAGAGTGTTACAAGGGGACATAAATTTAAGGTGAAGGGTGGAAGGTATAGGGGGGATGTCAGGGGTAGGTTCTTTACCCAGAGAGTGGTGGGGGCATGGAATGCGCTGCCTGTGGGAGTGGTAGAGTCAGAATCTTTGGTGACCTTTAAGTGGCAATTGGATAGGTACATGGATGGGTGCTTAAGCTAGGACAAATGTTCGGCACAACATCGTGGGCCGAAGGGCCTGTTCTGTGCTGTATTGTTCTATGTTCTAACCCTGCACTTCCCATGACTAATCCACCTGGTCCATACATCCCTGAACATTATTGCCAATCCACATACCCTGCACATCTTTGGACTTTGATATCAATTTAATAGCTCCATTATATCTGAGATAGGTGATGATGTGTTAGTTCACCACCAGGCTCATCATCAACGCTCCCTGTGAATCCCTCTTCCTGCTGTGCAGAATTTTGCATTCCATGCGTGCAGTGTCTATTGGATGTGGAGGTTATTTATTGGCATGTCAATCATCATGCATAGAGCTTCCTAGCATGGTGCATCTTACAGGGAACATAGGAGTCAGTTCACATTATTGTTGAGGACATTGATCTTACATTTGCAACTGACACTGCAACACTGGAAGATCCTGACTGGAAAAAAACTCAGAAATTGCAGGAAAAGCTCGATAGATCTGTGGAGGGAAATCAGAGTTAATGTTTCATAGAATCCCTCCAGCATGGGAACAGGGTCTTTGGCCCAGCAAGTCCACACCAACCCTCCAAAGAGCTGAGTAATGCACCTAACTAACACATCCCTGAACACTATGGGCAATTTAACATGGCCAATTCACCTGGCCTGCACATCTTTGGAGTGTGGGAGGAAACCGGAGCACCCGGAGGAAACCCACGCAGACACGGGGAGAGTGTGCCAACCCCACACAGACAGTCACCCAAGGCTGGAATTAAACCTGAGTCCCTAGTGCTGTGAAACAGCAGTGCTAACCACTGATCCACCATGCCATCCCAATTTCAGGTCCAGTGAACCTTCCTCAGAACTGATTGGACTCTGATTAACTCCTCCCAGGAACAATCCTTTCTATCCTGATGGGAGGATATCAGTTCACCCTTTCAGGTGCAAACTTCCTTCCAGTACAAAGACCACCTTCTTCAAGAGCAAGTCAGGATGGCCACAAAACATCAGTCCTTTCTGTGATGCTGAAATGGATGAAACAATGTCATTCCTCGTTCTACATTCCTCACATCAGGCCATTTTGGTGGACAAAGTCTTTTGAATTTTTGCAACACTACTCCAAGTTCCCCTCTAAGTCACTCACCATCCTGATCTGAAAATATATCGCTGTTCCATCACTGTTGCTGGGTCAACATCCTGCAATTCCCTCCCTAAAAGTATTTGGACGACCCGCACTGCATCGGACTGCTACAGCCCGGGAAGGCAGTTCACCACCACTTCCTCAAAGTGCAACTCGTAATGAGCAACAAATGCTGCCCCAGCCAGTGACAAGTGAATAAGAGAAAAGTTTTGACTTAAGCACTGGGACCTTTTACAATACCGAGTTGTCTTATTATGTCATACAATGCAGAGTGAATTTGCTTCTCAGTACTTGGAGAAGGGCCTCAGTTGACTGATTATACAAAATAAAAACTTGCATTTACATAGCATCTTTCTAGACTTTAAGCTGTTCCAAACTGCTCTGCAGTAACGAACCATGTTTGGAATGAGATCACTATGATGTAATGCATTGGCAGGGAGGAAATCTCGCCCTTAGCCTACAGTCATGTTCTAAATAAGCCCTTCTCACTGCCACCAATGCAAAGTTCACTCAAGATTACCTCATCTTGGCTGACAACATCCTAAGCATGTACATCTGCACTTCTCTTTTCTATACAACTTGAAGGAATAGTGCCAGTTTCTCAGCTTCAAGTTTTGACCCACTCTTGAAGATTGTTTTGGTGAAAGCAGGCATTGGGTGGACCCAGTCCTGATTAGATTACTTACAGTGTGGAAACAGGCCCTTCGGCCCAACAAGACCACACCAACCCTCCGAAGAGCAAACCACCCAGACCCATTCCCCTACATTTACCCATTCACCTAACACATGGTCAATTCACCTAACGTGCACATCTTTGGACTGTGGGAGGAAACCCACGCAGACATGGAAAGAATGTGCAAACTCCACACAGACAGTTGCCCAAAGCGGGAATTGAACCTGGGTGTCTGGTGCTGTGAGGCAGCAGTGCTAACCACCATAAGGCACAACTATTCAAAACTCTGCATTCAGAATGTAACTTTAGTTCTGACTGCTGATGACCAAGAGGTGCAGGTTTAAAGACACAGAGAATAGGAGCAAGTATAGGCCATTCGATCCTTCATGGGAAACTCTGCTTTTCAACGTGATCACGGCTGATCGTCCAACTCAGTCCCTTGTTCCCATTTTCTCTCCTTTCTCTTGATTCTTTTATATTTGGTCAGCATGGACAGATTGGACTGAAGGGTCTGTTTCCATGCTATACATCTCTATGACTCTATGACTCTAAGAACTGAACTTGAAGAAAACATTCACTGTTTTGGCCTCCAAGTACTTTATTTGGCTACATGATGGCTCAACGGTTAGTACTGCTGCCTTGGAACACCATGGACTGGGGTTCAATTCCAGCCCTGGGTGACTGTCTGTGCAGAGTTTGTATGTTTTCACTGTGTTTGTGTGGGTTTCTGCCAGATGCTCTGGGTATCCACCCAAAATCCAAAGATGTTCAGGTCAGATGGATTGGCCATGCTACATTGCCCCATTATCTCTAGAGATGTATAGGTTAAGTGGATTAGTCATGGGAGATGCTGGGCTAGGGTAAGGGGGTGAATGCTTTGGAAATTTGGTATGGGCTTGTTGAACAGAATGGCCTGTTTCTACACTCTAAGGATTCTATGAAGAATTCCAAAGGCTCTCCACTGTCTGGGTGAAGAAATTTCTCCTATCGCATTCCTAAATATCCTACCCTGTATCCTTAGGCGATGACCCCTTGTTCCGGACTCTTTTGTCATTGGGAACATCCTTCCTGTGCTTATGTTTTCTAGGCCTGTTAGAATGTTATAAGTTTCTATGATACCACCCACCCCCCTCACTCATTCTTCTACATCCAGAGCCCTGAAGCCCTGATTTGACACAATTTCCATTTAGATATTTTGAGCAGTAAGCATAGGCTGCATACACTGATATCCGCTGGAGACGTGGGACTGGGTGTTATGGGGCATTGCAGCCCCTACCTGCACGCCCACCCGTTTACAAAGTTGTTGGGGTAGCTCGCCCACCATCTTGATAGCTGCCCATCCAGCAATTTCACCCAGGGAGGAGATCTCCATCCTTATCCCAAGGGAGCCTTGGACTGCTGTTAGTCAATCTGATTGGCAGGTAGCCCTGCAGTCTCACCAGCTCCAGCTATGGATGCTGGTCCCTGCTGGAACTGCAGGGAGGAAGCTTCCTGCATGAGGCTGTTATTTGGATGCTTAAGTATCTCAACAGGCCTTAGGACTAGGGTGGGCTGCCTGATGCATTTCCCCCCGAAACTCCCCCCACCACCTCAATAAGATTTCAGCCAGGCCAGGGCTGGGTGGAAAAATGACCTGAGGTCAGCTCTCTAGCTTTTATATCTTCAAGCAGGTGTGGGGTGGGGGGAGGTGGTTGGGAAGTATAAACCCAATCATTGTATCTGACCCACTGTGCTTGCTTTCAGAATGGCTCAGGGATTATGTGAGAGGGCATGCAGACCCTGCTGGATATGATTCTGCACCTTCAACAGGAGGTGGGGTTCAAGTTAGCGAGGCATATGCTGTACTCCCAGTGGGTGGCTGAGCTCTCCTGGCTCTCTGTCCCTGTCTCCGGCTGGTGTGGCTGTGCCAGGCTCTGTGTGTCCATCCATTAGTACTGCAGACCGAGTCTGATCACCCCCCCCCCCCCCCCCCCCGCCACCACACCCCCACACAGCAAGGGGTCCACGCCAAAGACTTTTCTTCCTGCTGCTAGGTCATGGGATTGGTTTAGCTCAGTTGGCTGGATGGCTGGTCAGTGACGGCAACAGCATGGGTTCACTCCTTGCACTGGCTGAAGTTATTACTCAACCTCTCCCCTTATTGGAGGTGTGGTGACTCAGGTTAAACCACCACCAGTTGTCCCCTCTCTAATGAGGAAGCGGTCTGGTAAGACTGTGACGAACTTGCCATTTGCTAAATGGAGTAAGCATTCTATGACCCCCATCTGTTCTTGCCCTGTAGAAGATCTCCCGGTGCAGGTGTAAGGTAGCAAAGGGGAGCTGTCCCTGGTGCCCTGGACCATTACATATCTCTCAATCAATCTCCCAAAAAGAAATGATCTGTCACTCTCACATAGAGATTGCAGATGCTGAAAATCCTACACAAAAAGGCATCTGGATGGGTATATGAATAGGAAGGGTTTGGATGGATATGGGCTGGGTGCTGGCAGACGGGACTAGGTTAGGTTGGGGTATCTGGGGTCGGCATGGACGGGTTGGACCAAAGGGTCTGTTTCCCTGCTGTACATCTCTATGAAACACATAGAATGCTGGAGAAACTTAGCAGGTCAGGCTGCCTCCGTGAAGAGAGGAACAATGGAGAGATATGAGTCTAGGGGAATGGGTCTGGGTGATTTGCGCTTCGGTGGGTCGGTGTGGACTTGTTGGGCCGAAGGGCCTGTTTTCACACTGTAAGTAATCTAATCTAAAAAAGTAATCTAATCTAATCTAGTTTGACTCTTCTTGTCTGAGGAAATGTTGCACTGGACCCAAAATGTTAACTCTGTTTCTCTCTGTGCAGATGCTGCCAGACCTGCTGAGTTTCTCCAGCATTCTCTGTTTGGTGAATATGACATGGGTGTTGGTGCATGCTGCTTGTCTGACATTACAACAGGGTCTTTCAAAAGCATTTCTCTGGCTGCCAAGTGCTTTGCAATGTCCTGTGCTGTGACAGGTGCTATACAAATGCAAGTCATTCCTTTTCAAAATAACATCGAATGGAAGGTGAGTACAAAAGTGAAAACAGAACCAAGGAATACCTCATTGTCCATGCTATGAAGACTAATTAATTATTCAGCTAGACAGGACAGTTTGTCATTTAGTATTTGTCATCCACTTACTACTGTAAATATCTCACCCTTAGCAATCTGTTATAACCCATATTTTATGAGAGTTATAAATGACTGTTTTGCTAAATTAGTGAGACTTTTGATGAATTGTATTTCATCTGAATCATGAAACATTGATTCAAAGTTGTTCACAGTTTTTCTCTCTGTTTCGGAACCAGTCCAGCAACAGTAGACAGGGGTTTTTGTTTAATCTTCATGCACTGACAGTTTGTTTCTGTCTTCTATTTTGTCCATAAGCCTTCAGGATTGCACAGAATTATACAGACTGCATTCCTGGAGTTTGAGCGTGGAATGCAGCGGATGCAAAATAGCAACTCTTCAATAGAGAGTGCTGATCACTGACTTCGGGTGGCTCAGTGGTTAGCACCGCTGGCTCACAGCGCCAGGGATCTGTGTTCGACACTACCCTCGGGTGACTGTTTGTGTGGAGTTTGCACATTCTCCCCGTGTCTGCGTGGGTTTCATCCCACAGTCCAAAGATGTGCAGGTCAGGTGGAGTATCCAGGAGAAATGCAGGGTTATAGGGATAGGGTGGGATGCTCTTTGGAGGGTTACAACTGAAGCTGTGGTCATAGTATCTTACCTGTTCCCAAATGTCCCATTTATAAGCAGGTGTTAGTATTGTTCAGCACAGTCTTTGGGTGGAAGCAGTTGAATACTTGAGTTTGCATGGAGCAGATGTACCTTGTACAGCTCCCTAAGTAGTGCAAATGAAGCAAGGGTAATGTCAGAGAAAACTCAGGGAACAGTTAGGGTCTGGAATGCACTGTCTGGAAATGTACTGGACAATGGATGCATTCAAAAGAGCGTTACTTGGACAGAAATGCTGTGCAGGGTTGCGGGGAAGAAAGAGGAGATTAGCAAGAGGGAATAGAACCTGTGCAGGCATAATGGGCTGGATGGCCTTCTTCTGCATCATAACAATTCGATGATTCTGCATTATCTTATTGCTAACACTCAATATTCCATCTCACTTACCAAAGCAGGTGTTTTATCTGTTCAGAGTCACCAGTGGTCTATCCTCTCCCAGTGATAATTGGACAAAGGAAGATTGGTGACAGTAAACCACCTCAAATGACCATTGCCCTGTGCCATATACTGGCAGACTTGGCAGATACCATAAAGGACCAAATAGTAACAATTAGGGCAAATATCACTGCTGATACCCATGCCACCATCTCACCCAGACCCTCCCACAGCCTCTCTGTGTTTTGACCATCCATCCCGGGTCAGCCATAACCACTATTGATGAAACACGAGGAAAAACTGAGCCATTGGTTTCAGCCCTGGACATGAACTCATTCATTGGCATCTGCCCCCTTCTCCTCACCAACCACTGTGCCAAGTTGAACCGTTGAAACACACAGCTCCCAACATTGGCACTCTGTTTAACCCTGATCATCCTTGTCCTTCATCCATGTGCCTACTGACTTACATTGACTGCCAGTTCAGGAAACACCTCCATTTTAAAATCCTCAGTCTTGTTTTGAAATTCCTGTGTGGTAATTATATCAGGCTTTCATGGAATATGGGCATTGCTAGCAGGTCCAGCTTTGTTACCCATCCTTAATTGCTCTTGAATTGACTGGAATAGTTCCTAAGCCTATTCAGAGGGCAGTTGGGAGACAACTTCCATTTGTTTGGGGTACATGTAGGCCAGAACAGGTAATGCCAGGTGATTACCTTCCCTGAAAGAGAGAACCAGATGGATTTTTACAACAACCAATCACTGTTTTACAGAGACTGGTTTTATATTCCAAATTTATTAACTCAATTTAAGTTCTAACTTTTATGGTGGGATTTTAATCCATGTCCGTAGACCAACAGCTCGAGTCACTGGATAACCAACCCAGGGAGTGTACCATCATTATCTTGACTGTCCCAATCTCAGTAACCTCCTCCAGCCCTACAACCCTCCAAAATATCTAAGATGCCATAATTTGAGGAATGCAGTGGTTGAAGAAGGCAGCTGAAGACAAACTTTCCCAGGATGATTGGGGATAGACAATAAATGCTAGTGATAGCCAGTGACATACATGTCCCATGACCGAATAAAAAAATGGGAAAAAATTCAAACATCTTTCATGTTCCAGATTTCAATAACTTCAACATCGGTAGCCATTCCTTTAGCTGCAAGGTGAAAGCGAGGAGTGCATATGCTGGAGCCCAGAGTGAAGATTAGAGTGGGTGCTGGAAAAGCACAGCAGTTCAGGCAGTATCTGAGGAACAGGACGATTGACATTTCAGGCAAAAGCCCTTCATCAGGAATTCCTTCAGCTGCCTCAACCCGTTTGGAATTGTTTCCTAAATGTCTTCCTCCTCCTTTAGGGTGCTCCTTAAAAATCAACCTTTCTGACCAATCGGCTTTTTGATCTTCCCCTTATATTTCTCCACTTTCCCATTCTCCTTTAGCCCTCACTTTGTCTTACCCCCTCTAACTCCCCACATTCTCTGACGCTCCGGACTGTTGTCTGGGTCTTTGGGTTCATGGCAAACACACCTGTAAACGACTCTTTGCCAATCACACAAGCAATTGTTTATTCTTTGATATGGGTTGAAATACTCTGATCCACCCAGAAGTATGAGTACTCCTAGATCACCAAAAGAATCCAATGACCTACAGAGTTTGCATGGAGCTTGTGTATATGGTTCATAGTCAGACATTGAGCATGATCGCAAAGTAACAATCAATCAGATTCCTCAAAGTCCATGTGCACTTTTGCCTGAGCCTATCACGATTTCTTGTAAACAGCCTGTTCTCAGAATTGTATTTGTCCTGCCTTGTGGTTAGGGTTAAACCGTTACTTCTGCATTTAATAGTTAGAGTTATACCATTATTTCTACATTTAATGGTTAGGGTTATACCATTATTTCTACATTTACAGTATTTTATCGTATCTACATCAGTCTGCGGTTTCTTGTCTCTATCTGGTTCAGTGCAATAGAATTTAGCAATGCAGGAGCCATTTTATGCAGCTCCTTCAGCCATTTTGTCCTACCTCCCAGATGCCTACATCCTCATCTCCAAAGCCCACTTCTCCACCTGAGAAGATAGAGTCTTTAGATACCACATTCCCACACTTAGGAATTCTCTCTCAAAGCTCCAGCAATCTGCCCGGTGCCCCTTTCCCTTCAAAAACTGTCTTGTTCAACCACGCATCACACACTGTTTCCAACAATTCTTCATCCTTCCCAATCATGTCCCTCACTATCTCTATCTTAGGGACCTTTAAAGCCATTATAAAGCTGGGGAAAAAGGTTGTTAGACATATATCACCTCCCTGATAACAGTTAAAAATCACACAACACGAGGTTATAGTCTAACCCTGGTGTTGTGTGATTTTTAACTTTGTACACCCCAGTCCAACACCTGCATTTCCAAATCCTTGATAATATGCTGTTTTCATTTTAACTGTCTCTCTTTGTTCACTCTGACAGGATGTCAATGCTATGCCCTGCAGATGTCATTGCCATGACAATGCCCTCACTTGGTCCAGAGTGCCTTAATAAATGTCTTCAGCTGGCAAGTGATGCCAAGTGGGAGGAATAATGTTAAAGAAAACAAACTTCAACTCCCTTCCTCTTGGCTTGTGAAAATCCTTACTAAACAACCTAAGATTTTATTACATGTCTCTACTACAAAGTCATGAGTGAATAGCACATTACTGAATCTTTTTTGAGAATGTTAATCACAAATCTTTCTGAGGGGACAAAGCTCCTTCTTCAAAGCCTCCATCCATATGCTGCATTTTTGTTCCCACTTTGCTATGGTCTCACAGGAAATGACATCATTATGTTCTTGACCTTTGACTTGCCAATTATTGGCCACCATAATTGGAACACCAAACATTGCTGTTGTTTCGATCCAGCCTGGGTTTCCAGCTGCAGTTGTCATTTATTTGTTTCTTCCTTTTCCCATCATTGTCCTGCTAACTATTAAAGCCTCCCAGCAACTGTTCAAAAAGGCCTTTCAAAAGAAAAGAGAAAATGGCAATTAATGGGATAAAGAAGGGTAAAACCTTGCAAGGGGCATGAAACATTAATCTTCCTGTGATTATGGCATGTGGTGCACTTCCTGTTTCTAAAGAAGTGAATGAATGAGAGAGAGAGAGAGAGGCAGCAAGAAGCTGAGGTCATTAAGTGTTATTAACAATTAGGCCTTGAAGCTGTGACCTTCCTTTCTACATAGAAAGCTCACTGTAATATTCTCAGGAACATGAAGGCTGATGTTAATTCCAGAGCATCGGGAGGGGCTGAAAAAATATCTTTCACTCCAAACATTGATGTAGAAAGAGTATAAGCCTCATGAATTTTGAAGCCTTGTTTACTTTTATACCAATTTGACACTTTCTACTGCAAACTGGTAACCAAAGCTCTTAAAAATGAAGAAATCAGGTTCAAGTGCATTGTTCAAGGTACACCTGAAAATGGAAGTGAAAGGAGAGAAAGCCAGATGAATGAAATATTTGTCTAGACCCTGATCTCTGGAATTCTTTCCAAAAGTCTCACCTACTACAGTTCTTACCTTCTTCAAAGACTATTTTCCAATTCTTAAAAAGTGAAATACAGCAAAGCTCTTACCACAGTAAATAATCCTGTACATTAGTAAGTAACAACCTTGTGCATCAGATGATGTAACTTTGCATATTATTTGAGCCACGCTTTATCGAAATCAATTTTAAAAATACTTCCACAAATATTAAAGAACAGGCCTTTTACAGCCCAGTAGGAAGTGAGTATGTTCAGAGAGTGGTGCTGGAAAAGCACAGCACAGCATCATCCGAGGAGCAGGAGAATCGATGTTTCAAGCATAAGCTCTTCATCAGGAATGAGGCTGGGAGCCGAGGGGGTGGAAAGATAAATGGAAGGGAAGTGGAGAGATATATGGAAGGGGGAAAGGTAGCTAAGAGTGGATGGAGGTGGGGTGAAGATGATAGGGCGGAGGGGAGGGTGGAGCAGATAGATGAGAAGGAAGATGGTCGGGTAGGACAGATTATGAGGGTGGTGCAGAGTTGGAAGGTTGGATCTGGGATAAGGTAGGGGGAGGGGAAATGAGGAAACTGGTGAAATCCACATTGATGCCAGGAGTTGGAGGGTCCCGAGGCGGAAGATGAGGAATTCTTCCTCCAGGCGTCGTGTGGTTAGGGAGTGGCGATGGAAGAGACCAGGACGGTGTTGCAGGAATTGCAAAGCCTGCGCCTCCACCTCCCCCCTCACCTCCATACAAGGCCCCAAAGGATCATTCCACATCCACCAGAGTTTTACCTGCACATCCACAGGTCATCCATCACTCCTGATGCGGTCTCATCTACATTGGGGAGTTAGGACACCTACTTGCAGAACACTTCAGAGAACATCTCCAGGACACCTGCACCAATGAACCTCACTGCTCCCACTTCAACTCCCCTCCCACTCTGCCAAGGACATGCGGGTCCTGGGCCTCCTCCATCGCCACACCTAACCATCTGACCCCTGAAGGAAGAATGCCTCATCTTCCACATTGGGACCCTCCACCCCCATGGCATCCATGTGGATTTCACCAGTTTCCTCATTTCCTCTTCCCCCACCTACTTGTCCATCTTCCTTCCCACCTGTCCGCACCACCCTCCCCTCTGACCTATCACCATTATTCCCCACCATCATCCACCCCATTGCACTCTCAGCTACCTCCCCCCTAACCCCACCCCCATCCCATTTATCTCACCACCTCCTCGGCTCCCAGCTTCATTCCTGATGAAGGGCTTTTGCCTGAAACGTTGATTCTCCTGCTCCTTGAATGCTGCCTGGCCTGCTGTGCTTTTCCAGCACCACACTCGCGACTCTAATTTCCAACATCTGCAGTCCTCACTTTCGCCTAGCGAGTATGTTCAGACTAATTCCAGATTACTTCCAATCCAGAATCCACTCTAGAGCAGTAATATAACCTGAACGTGAAGCATATAGTCTAGATTCAAACTGCAGTTTAAATCTCAGTGAGTCAGACTGTGAGCTTTCATTACATGGAATAATTGATAGGGTAAAAGGTCATCTTTCACTTGGCTATGTGTCCAAGTGTGATCCATAGGACTGTTCCCTAATTCAGTGTTGACTTTTCCAAAGTTGGCAACCTGACCCTCCCAGAGACTGCCTGCTTTGTGAATTGGGAAAATTGGGAAACAGTAGGGAGTGCTATCCTGAGATTGGGCACATTTTAAAATGTGTTCTTTCATGGCATGTGGGTGTTACAGGCAAGGTCAGCATTTGTTCCCATCAAACAAAGGGACAAATGAGCCAGTTTTGAAGGGAATCCCAGGATGTTGACCCAATGACAGTGAGGGAACAGTGATGTATTTCCAAATCAGAATGGTGTGTGGTTTAGAGGGAAATGTTCTCAGGTCTCTGATGCCCTTGTCCTTCTCAGTGATAGATGACATGGGTTTGGAAGGAGCTGTCAAAAGAGCCTTGTTGCTACACATTTTGGCAATGCTACGCACTGCTGCCACTATGTGTCAGTGGTAGATGTGACGCCAATCAAATGGACTATTTCCTCTTATACTGTGTTAAATTTCTTGAATGTTGTTCAAGCTGCATTCATCCAGGTAAGTGGGGAGTATTCTATCACACTGTTGACTTGTAGATAGTGGACAATCCTTGGTGAATCAGGAGATGAGTTACTTGCTGCAGAATTCCCAGCTTTTGTCCTGGTCCTCGTAGCCACAGTATGTAAATGGCCAGTCCAGTTTAGTTTCTGATCAAAAGCAACCCCCATGAGGTGGATAGTGGGGGATTCAGTAATGGTCATGCCATTGAATGTCAAAGGACATTGGTTATATTCTGCTTTGTTGGATAAGGTCACTGCCGAGCATTTGTGTGGCACAAATTAGATTAGATTACATTACAGTGTGGAAATAGGCCCTTCGGCCCAACAAGTCCACACCGACCCGCCGAAGCGCAACCCACCCATACCCCTACATTTACCCCTTACCTAACACTACGGGCAATTTTAGTATGGGCTGGAAATGTGTTGCTGGAAAAGCGCAGCAGGTCAGGCAGCATCCAGGGAACAGGAGAATCGACGTTTCGGGCATAAGCCCTTCTTCAGGAATGGGGAAAGTTTGTCCAGCAGGCTAAGATAAAAGGTAGGGAGGAGGGACTTGGGAGAGGGGCGTCGGAAATGTGATAGGTGGAAAGAGGTCAAGGTGAGGGTGATAGGTCAGACTGGGGTGGGGGCGGAGAGGTCGGGAAGAAGATCTCAGGTTAGGAAGGTTAGGAATTTTAGTATGGCCAATTCACCTGACCTGCACATCTTTGGACTGTGGGAGGAAACCGGAGCACCCGGAGGAAACCCATGCAGACACGGGGAGAACGTGCAAACTCCACACAGTCAGTTGCCTGAGGCTTGTCACTTATCAGTCCAGGTCGGAAGCACATAGAACATAGAACATAGAGCAGTACAGTACAGTACAGGACCTTCAGCCCTCGATGTTGTGCCAACCTTTTTTCCTACTCTAAGATCAAACTAACCTACATACCCCACATTTTACTATCATCCATGTGCCTATCCAAGACTCACTCAGGCGTCCCTAATATATCTGACATCATTGGGATAGAATTGAGGGAGCCTTTAATTATTGTATCTGACCTTGAAAAGCTCAACACTGTCATGAGATATTGGGAAAGTGTTCTATTCCCCACTGCTAACATCCCTCACCCTGATAGGCACAAAATTTGGAACAAAAATTAAAACAGCTGAGCTTTCGCCCTTGCCTTTGCTTTATAAGTGGAGTTCATACTGTTCACATCTTGAATCTAGGTCGTGTAAATACAAATCCACAGGAGGGAGAGCTCAACTTTCATTCTGTAATTAAATGCCACTTCCAGCACCGTGCTTGTGCTGTTTTTGTCTCCATGATGTCATGTCTGTTAGAAATACCCAGAATGGAAAAATAGTTTTCAAAAATTAAAATCTGGTCTCAGTCCTCATGTACTTAAAGGGGCAACATCCTTGTGGAGAAATACTGGTCATGTCCTTGTTTTGTTTTGGGAAGGGGGTCAGAAATGAAAAGTGCATGGGGATGTGCATCATTCCACTGCCTGGGCAGTAAATTCTGAAATACCCTTCCTAAACCTCTCCACCGCTCTCTATCCTTGTTTTATAAGATATCCCTTATTACCTACTTCTTTGATTGAGCTTTTACTCATCCAGCCTTAAGCAAGTTGTAGTCAAACTTTGTTCGATGGTCATGGGACACCTCACAATGTTTGATGACTTTAGCTGTTTGATATGAATTCGAGTTTTTGCTGCTGTTTTAACTGGAATAGCACTCTCCCATCAGCAGCATTTTGATGCCCATTATTTTATGGCAAGATATATAAGTGGCTGGAGCTACACTGATGCCAATTGTCAGACGACCACTGACCACATCTGAATGATCCAGTTTAAAAAGATTTTTTTATGCGAATATAGATTACTGACCACAGCAAGAGCAGTCACTAAAATAGAATTAGGCTTCATCTGTGAATAGAAAAGATGACAGCTCTTTAAAGTGGGACTCAATCTGGAAAGGGATAGGAAGGGGGAGGAGAGAGAGAGAAAGCCGTGTAATGGGGGAAATGTTGATTTGTGCAGTTGTGTGTGTGTGTCTGTGTGTCAGTGTTTGCATATCTGTGTATGTATGTGTATAAATGTGTAGGTGCTTGTGTGTGCCTGAATGATGTGTGTGTGTGTCTTTGCACATGTGGGCAAGTATGTATGTTGGTATATGTGTATATGTGAGTGGATGTGTGTGTGAATGAGACTGTGTGAGAGAAGGAATATATATGTGTGTACGTGAATGTGCCTGTGTGTCTGTGAATGCGTGTGTCTGTGTATGTGTGTGCGTATCTGTGTCTGTTTGTGTATATGTATATAAATATGTCTGTGTGTGTGTGTGTCATTGTGTACGTGTCTGTGTCAGTACGTGTCTGTGTCTGTGAATGTGTGTGTCTGTGTGTGCATGTCTGTGTGTGTGTGTCTGTCTGTGTATATATAAGTATGTGTGTGCATGTCATTGTGTACGTGTCTGTGTCTGTGTATGTGTGTTTGTGTGTCTGTGTGTATATTAGTGTATCTGTGTGTGCCTGTGTCTGTGTGCATGTGTGTATGTATATGAGTATGTCTGTGTGTGTATGTGTATGTATATGAATATGTCTGTGTGTGTGTCCCTGTATGTGAATGTATATGTGTGTATGTGTGTGTCTCTGTATGAATGTATATGAGTATGTCTGTGCGTGTGTGTACAGATGTACATGACTATGTCTATGTGTGTGTGTGTGTGACTGTATATGAGTATGTCTGTGTGTATGTGTGAGACTGTATATGAGTATGTCTGTGTGTGTATGTGTGTGTGTGTGTGTGAGAATAGGAGAGGCTTTGTGTAGATTCCCAGAACAGTCTGTGTCCAATTATTCATGCCTATCCTTCAGCTCAGCGTCCTCCTGGGGAACTTGCTGAGTTTCACAGCTTCCAACCAGAAGAAGGCCAGAGACTCAGGGGATACAGAAGCTTGGGAAAAGGAAATTATTTTCTAACATGTTCTGAGCACATGGTTCGAAAGAGGGATAATTTGTCAATGCAATAATCACAGTTTTGAACTTGCCTCATAGCACAGGCACAAGAAAGGCTTTTTGATTTACCTACAGATCGTTCAGCTATAATGCACGTTTCATTTACACAAATTCTCTATAATGCCATTGACGAATTGGGGACCCTGTTTTGAAAGTGCGAAATTTTAAAGCGTGCATTGGTTGTTACGCGATTCTGTCCCCATTACTTTAAATGATGCTGCTTTTACACGATTTTCTTATGACACTGGATTGCACGAGAATGGAACTACTGCATTATAGCAGAACCAACTGTATCCATATCGTAGCTTCAGGATCCTAACCGACTTTGTCAATACGTGAATTTGACATTTAAGAAGAAAATGGGAGGTCAGGGAAGGAATGAGAAAAGCAATCTTTAGAGGGAAGGAGATACATAACAGAGAGATTGTTAAGGTAGGGAGGAAAACTTTAAGGAATGAGTTCTGCTTGTTTTGGTTATGGCATTATGTAATTGGATTCTAATCCAGAGTCTAAACTAATAATAGCAGCATGTAGCTCAAATGCCACTATTATGGTTAGAGAGAAAAAGGTCTCCATTTATCTATTATCATTTTCTACCTCAGTGTATCCCAATGTGCTTTGGAGCCTGAAATACCTTTGGTATCTGCTTTAGTCATTTCTGTTGCGGGTTAAACATTGGCCAAGACACAAAGGATAACTCTCCTGCTGTTCCTTGACTGGGTGCCATGGGTTGGAATCATTTCGGGGTCTGATACCATGGGATCTGTTAAGATTCATGGCAGGATCAAGTGGGGAATCTGGCCTGTACCATCCAAATGCCAGGAGCATTTTGCTCCAAAGCTTATGTTTTTGAGAAGCAGGAGCTGAGTGTCTCACCTGGTGTTGGCTATTTACCACTGATGAACAGTTATTGTGTATTACATGCTTTGCTAAAGGATGCTGGGGTGGGTGGGAGTGTGTGGTAAGAGACCTGGGGTGACTGAGAGTGAGCAGGAGGGTGTTGGGCTGGGTGGGAGTTGGTGGGGAGGGTGCTGGGTTGGGTGGGAGCATGTGGGGAGGATGCTGGGGTGAGTGGGAGTGAGCGAGGCAGGTACTGGGCTGTGTGGGAGTGAGTGGGAAGAGTGTTGGGGTGACTGAGAATGAGGAGGAGGGTGCTGGGCTGAGTAGGAATTGGTGGGGAGGGTGCTGGGTTGGGTAGGAGCATGTGGGCAGGATGCTGGGGTGAGTGGGAGTGAACGAGATGGATGCTGGGCTGCGTGGGAGTGAGTGGGGAGGATGCAGGGATGAGTGGGAGTGAGTAGGACGGGTGCTGGGCTGGGTGGGAGTGAGTGGGGAGGGTGCTGGGGTGAGTGGGAGTGTGTAGGGGGGATGCTGGGGTGAGTGGGAGTGAATGGGGCAGGTGCTAGGCTGGGTGGGAGTGAGTGGGGAGTGTCCTGGGGTGAATGGGAGTGTGTAGGGAGCAAACTGGGTGAGTGGGATTGAGTGGAGAGGGTTCTGGGGTAAGTGGGAGTGATTGGGGAGGGTGCTGGGGTGAGTGGGAGTGAGCAAGCAGGGTGCTGGGCTGGGTGGGAGTGAGTGGGGAGGACACTGAGGTGAAAGTTGCCTCTTGCACTCCTTCCCCATCAGCTCGGTGTGAACACAGGTTTAGAAATTTCGGGAGAATGAGCTGTTGAGCAATGCACAGTGACAGCCTGGCAGCTGGGTGAGAGAGAAACAGACCAAACCATTGGCACTTGGAGGATGTCAGAGAGTAGGGTCCTAGCTCAGGCCTGGGCTGTAGAAGAGCCTGTGGTGTCAGCAACCAGGATCTTTGTTCACATGCACAGGGACAAACAGATATGAAGGGCCTTCCAGCCCAGAGACTGCAGGAGTGCAAGGATCTGGTGGTTCGGCAGTAGACTAGTGCACTCTGCCCCTGACATGTGCAGTAAATAGGATGCTGAATGTATTACCTCCTCACTGCTGTTAGTTTAACTGTCTTGTAATACACGCTTTGTGCAGTAAAATCCATGATAGTCTAATGTAAAATGAATTGCCAAGCTTCTTGTGTGTGCCCCTTCTGCGTGCAACTCCTCAAGGCATCTGTCTACTTCACAGGTAGTTCTCATTCAGGAGACAAATCCACAATGGTCTTCAATCCCACACTCCCACCATCCACGCGTGAGGCTCCTTGTTGGAAAGCTGGGAATAAATGGCTCAAAAGCATGACCAAAGGACACACGGACCATTACCCCAAGACGAAAGTATCAGATTTTGGCATAAATGCATGGCTTCATAAAAAGCTACAATGTCATTAGGTCCAACCTACATCATATGGCAGAATGAACAAAGGTGAAGTCCTACAAGAAAAAAGTTGACAATTTCTACTTATGTATCATCAAAAACACGTCACACAGGCTGACCTTATAGAAGTTTATAAAATCATGAGGGGCATGGACAGAGCAAATACACAAAGGTCTTTTCTCTGGGGTGGGGGAATCCAGAACTAGAGGGCACAGGTTTAGGGTGAGAGGGAAAAATTTAGAAGGGACCTAAAGGGCAGCTTTTTCATGCAGAGGTGCGTGTATGAAATGAGCTGCCAGAGGAAGTGGTGAAGGTTGGTACAATTACAACATTTAAAAGGTATATGATTAGGAAGGGTTTGGAGGGGTATGGGCCAAGTGCTGGCAAAAGGGACTAGATTCGGTTAGGATATCTGGTTGGCATGGATGAGGTGGACTGAAGGGTTTGTTTCTGTGCTGTACATCTTTATGAGTCCATGACTGTATGACTTGGATACTGGAAGTATCATGTCAAAAAATAACCACAGATCTACAACAAATGGTGCACATCCATCAGCAATGACAGAAAACACAGTGTGGAGTGAAGCTACACAGCCATGTCATGATAACTTCATCTGCTCATAATATCTGGTCCATCACGGTATTATTTTGATACATAGAGGTAATGTTTCAGTATGCATTACAATATAGGTTTATTGGAAAAATGTTCCTATTCTTTAAAATGAAAATTATTGTATCATTATATAAACTCTAGACTGGAGAGACATTGTTTCTTTAAGGTGGTTACACAATGTCACGATATATGATGTTCAAGTATAAAATGTCTTTGTTTTCAGTCACTTTCATTTAAATGGAGACAGTGTACTGTGTTCAGTCACCCAGTTATAAAATGTAATAATCAGAAAGTCCAGAACTCAGACTATGAGTAAGTCTGACATATCAGAATACCGTTGATAATGAGTCTTATTAATAAATTTCAAGGCATTTGTCTCAACTAGAACGTCGGGTAATATATATTACATAAGCTAGCATATAGGGAAGAACTCAGGCCATATTATACAGGCAATGGGGTTTAACCCAGAAATCCCTCCAATAACCTTTCAAGCCTTAGATTCACAGCCAAATGATTCTTCACCTCTTGTTTCATTTGCCTTCACAATACCGGCCAGTGAGAGGCTGTTGGTCTGCTTCACATTCAACCTCTTCATTAGTAGATGAAAGATCACAATCATTATCTGACTGCACTGTGAAGTTTAGGAATATTTATGTCATTAGAGGTATCATACTGATGATTATTTATCCATGCAGTTGTATGTTATATTGTTAAAAAAACTGACTCACCTCGGAATTCAAATTCTTAGCTTCAGTCATTTGAAACACTAAGGGTACAATCATTGCATTGTTATCAATATTATGAAGGAACATACTAACTCCAACTGTTTGTGATAATATTAATCAAGGAATATTGATATTTAATTTTCTTCTTCATGGTTTTAACATGAGAGTCTTTATTAACTGAACCACCTTCTAAAAGGACAAATGGTGAGGAGTTGTTTTTTAGACTGAAGGTTTGTGACCAGTGGTATTCCACACAGATCGGTTCTAGGTCCTCTTCTGTTATTTACCTAAATGATTTTGGATGAAAATATGGAAGGCATGGTTAGTAAGTTTGCAGACGACACCAAAATTAGCATCATATTAGACAGTGAAGAAAGTTTTCTAAGATTACAAAGGGATCTTGATCAATGGTCAATGGGCTGAAAAATGGCACTTTGAGTTCAGTCTGGATAAACGTGAGGTATTGCATCACGTACATCATTTTTAAAAATTTCCATATGGACAGGGTGATTAAAAAGACATTTGACATGCTTGTTTTCATTGCTCAGTCCTTTGAGTACAGGAGTTGGGAAGTCATGTTGAAGTTGTACAGGTCATTGGTGAGGCCACTTCTGAAATACTGGGTCCAGTTCTAGTCTTCCAGTTACGGGAAGGATATTATTAAGGTGGAGAGGGTTCAGAAAAGAGTTACCAGGATGTTGCCAGGTATGGAAGGCGTGAGTTGTAAAGAAAGGCTGGGACCTTTCTCACTGGAATATAGGAGATGGAGAGTTAACCTGAAAGAAGTTTTTAAAATAATGAGGGATATAAATAGAGTTAATGGTAGTTGTCTTTTCCCTAAGATGGGGAATTTCAAGACCAGGGGCACATTTTTTTAAGGTGAGCTGAAAGAGATTTTAAAAAGACATAACAAATACATTTTTAATGCAGAGGGTGGTTCGTGTGTGGAATGAACTTCCTGAGAAAGTGGTGGATGTGGGTACAATTACAACATTTAAAGGACATTTGGTTAGATACATGAATAGGAAAAGTTTGGAGGGATATGGGCCAGGAGCAGGCAGGTGGGACCAGTTTAGTTTGGGATTATGGTCGGCATGGACAGTTTGGACCAAAAGGACCTGTTTCTGTGCTGTATGACTCTATGACTCTAAATATTGACTTAAAATGGCTGTTGTGATCATGTGACTAGGTTGAGCCAGGTTATGAAAGGATACATAAACAAAGAGTAGTCTGATCCAAAATTAACATTGTTATAAAAAGCACTGAAGCTCATATGTATTTCCTCGTTGATTCACACCTTTCTGGGATTTACACACTGGGAGGGAAGTCACCTGCAGATCCTCCAGCTTGAAAAGACAGTGATGACAGACACCAGAATCCACAAAGAAGCTGCACCTCAGCCAAAAGCTTTTCAACAGCACAGCAGAGAGAGTAAAAGAAACATGAACTGATAATAACAAGAATTGGAAACCTACCATTCTGTTTCAACTACAAAATAAGTGCTCAGTCATAAGGCAACTTGAAACAATGTGCATTCAGTGAGAGCTCAAGGGTATATGCAAACTTGGGATCTGTGAAAGAAATGGCTAAACAATTGGAACCCAAGTTGTCACTCTCACAACTCAAAGATCCTAAACTGCAATTTCGGTTACCTTCTTGTCTATACTGGACACTTTCCCTTCATTTTAGCTTATGACCTATGTTTGTGCATATGTGTAATTGTGTTTTCTTATTAGATTTTCATGATTATTGGTGGTAAAATTCCTCTTTTTCTCACTCAAGAAAACCATACGATTTGGCTCCTAACTAACCATGTTTTAATTAAAGTGTGATAACTGAATGCTAAAAAAATTTCATAAAAATTTTGTTGTGATTAGCTGCAAGGTGGTTAAAAAGAGGGGAGAACATCAGCTCATGTCATCCTATCGTAACACACCTAATTTAAATGTAATATCCATGTCAACTGGAAATTAGAAATCAAAAATATTCAGCAATTGTCAAAGCTAATGGATTTAGCGCTGGACCAGTAGATAAAGTTGTTTTTCTTGAAGAACGGAATTTAATATATTAAAACTTGTTGACACTAAAAAGCTAAGTGCAGAGCAAGCTGTGGGGAAGACATAAAGAATCTGCAAAGCAATGTAGACTGGTTGGGAGATCAGGCAAAATGCTGAGCAGATGCAGTATGATGTGGAAAAGTATTAAATGGTAGGCAGCATGGAAAATGCAATATTTTTAAAAATAGTGAATCTTAATATTCAAAGGGAATCAGGGTGTCTGTGTACTCAAATCACAAAGAAGTGAAAAGCAAGCAGTTAGAAAGTTATTTAGTGTGTTAAAATTCTATTTAAAGGAACTGAAGTATTAGAGTAAATGATTTTTGCTGCAAGTATGTAAAACAAAATTGTGGATATATTTAAATTATAAAGAGGTACTCCGTGATTTACTTGAAGCAGTGTTGGCTCATACATTAGCCATATGGGGTCAACAGAAGGTCCAGATGTGGCTCATGTTTTTCTGATCAGTAAATCAGGAATGCACAATGGTTAATCATGTGATCTCAAATGTTTGCGTAAACTTTAACCTTTTAGTGATTTTGCCAGCAAAACTCTGAGTTGAAAATCAGAATGCTCGAGTGTGCCTTTACCATTGTGAGTTCTTTGCTTCCTTGGCAAGTTCAGGCCATCAATGAGTGGGTGTGATGAATTTATCATGAGTTCTGACCTGCCTCAGGACCCTGTGACCCCAGGAGGGTACCAGAGGTCAGTGGCTCTGAAATGATCTTAGCAACTTTCAGGGAATGTGACAGCCTTCTGGTCCTAGATGAGATGATACACCAGCTCTTGAATCGGTACTTGTTGAGGTGAGGGTTGTGCTCTGATCCAAAAAGACAGGGCTATGTCCAGAACACCCAAGCAATCCACTCTTGTGCATGAAGTATCCTTGTCAATGCTTGGTCTCTACATGACCAAACACAGATGTAAACTAGCTGTTAATGAACTTCAGGGTGAAATATGTATTATCAGAAGTAAATGAGGCTTGGATAGATTTCAGCCAGTAATGTGAAGGCAGCTGAAGAAGGATGCCCCTGGAGAAAGAAAATGTGATCTTTCCCATTTTGGAATAATGTTGATAATGTTTAGAAAGTATGGTTGCTGATTCTCTGCAGGAACCAAAAGTATATGACGCATTTCATTGCCAATCAAAAGAAAAACCCTCATTCTCTTTTTAAAATTGCATCAGAATTTCAGCAAGTCTCTGGGTACCTTTGCACAGATTTTAATTGCATAAGCTCTTTAACAAAATATCTGAGCCACGCATTTTAGACAATGAATAATGAGAAGCTGTAGAACTAAACAACATACTGGCCCCATAAGCAACACAGGGCTTTCAGAAGAATGACAGCTCTTGCAATAGAGAGCCCCAGTTTTCATTCATCCAATGTTTTGTCGCAAGCACCAGCTTTGACAAGGTTTTTCAGTCAGTCACATTTAACCTTTGACCGCACGGGGGTCAGCCGTGTTATTGTCAAGGTATAGAGTTACTGTGCTTTCGTTGACCCTACGTAGACCTTTTTGAGAGCTCTGTGTGGTTGCCATGTAGCAAACCCTACAATTGATCTCCAGCTGCCAAAGCAATGACACTTCAGCTTCCAAAACCTTCAAGTATGAGAAAAGCAAACATGTCTTTTTTTCTCTCCCTCTGCATCACCTCCTCACCCTCCCCATCCCCCACAATGCCCCTACCAACTGAAGCCTCATAGAGGCCCAGAGCTTTGCGAAGGACTGAGTCATTCATAGTTGAACAAAGGCAAAATCTGAATGGGGAGACAGAAAAGATCTTCAATTGATTATTTTCTTTGATAGAACCTTTGAATCCAGGCACAGCCTTACTGCTGTGTCAGTGCTGACATCCAGGTGGTTCTTGCTAATACCTTCAGCCCTAGGATTTTCACAATCTATGGGAAAGATTAATGCCACTTGGCTCAACACATTTCGGCGTCAATACCATGTCAACACCACATTGTTACAAATTCCTCTAATCAACATATTCTCGAACAATAATTGTCAACACAGGGAGTTGGAGATTAAAATAGTTGAAATCTTCAAAGCTGAGCCTCCTGCTTGTGCAATATCTTTTTGCACATCCACCACCCACCCCCCCCCCCCCCCCCCCCCCACCCCACCCAAAGGTGTTGCCACAAAGTTGAGATACTGTTCCATGGGTACCAGCAGTTGTTCCAAAGTTTGATCATTGCATCAGAGTGTGGTTGTTGAAAACCATTCCGGACACAGCCAGCCTGCTGGAATGAAGTGTTTAAATCAATGTCACTATGAGCCATTTTACATTTACCAAGTAAGCTTCAACTGGACGTGGACTTTGGTTTCTTCACTACCTCTTGGTGTTACTGTAAAGATTTTTTATTCATGCACTGGAGAATATTATTCTAGAAAGCATTAGTTTATTTCTGCATGCACGTCCATCTCAATATTTATGCTCACTGTGTAAACATGCCATCCTGGGTGGCAATGGATGCACAGTGGTTAGCACTTCTGCCTCACAGCGTCAGGGACATGGGTTCAATTCCAACCTTGGGTGACTGTCTGTGTGGAACTTGCATGCTGTCTGTGCGTCTGTGGGTTTCTACCGGGTGCATTGGTTTCCTTCCACAGTTCAAAGATGTGCAGGTTAGGTGGATAGGCTGTGGTAAAATTGCCCTGTAGTGTGCAGGAATAACCAAGGCTCATGTGAGCTTATGAGATAGGTGGGATACTCTTTGGAGGGTCACTGCAGACCTGATGGGCCAACTGGCCTCGGCTTGCACTGTAGGGATTCTATGACATGCACAGTTTTGATGCTTTGGCAAGAACTTGACAGCAAAGGATGAAGATGCATTTTTGCAAGGAACATAATAGCAGCCGAGATAAATGGAATGATCTTTAAAGCAGCTGGGGCAGACTTGAAGGGCTGAATGGCCTACGTCAGTATTAAACCATTTGTTAATTTTATGCTATAA
Organism: Chiloscyllium plagiosum; assembly: GCF_037043375.1. Taxonomy (NCBI): domain Eukaryota; kingdom Metazoa; phylum Chordata; class Chondrichthyes; order Orectolobiformes; family Hemiscylliidae; genus Chiloscyllium; species Chiloscyllium plagiosum. Next base: position 11,071,801 of record NW_028270166.1, read on the forward strand.
TGGAAAGCATCTTCACAAGTTGGAGAGGAAAGGGAGATCTCTGAGGAACAATATGTGGATAAATGCAAGGGAAGAAGACTGTGTAGTGTCCTTACCTCTAAGCCAGAAGGTCCGGGTTCAAGTCTACTTACCACAGTAGTGTATGTTAACATTTTTAAAGAGGTTGATTTTAAAAATATATATACAGAGAGAAGAAAGTTTGGTGATTTGAACTGCAATGGGACTGCCTGTTGTGGAACTGCACTTATATGGAGTAAATATGTTGCAATAAATTCCCAGGGAACAACAGTCGAGCCTTGAACAATTCAATATTTTAAAATGCTTTAATAGTTGATAATCTGCTCCCATATCAGTCACTGGTATTTAAATACTTTTCTGTTTCCATCTAACCTCTAAATGCTACAAAGAGACAAGGGATTTATAGAGAGTCCCTCTGGGCCAGCACAGAATGTGCAAACTCCACACACACAGTTACTCAAGGCTAGAATGGAACCCAAGTCTTTGGTGCTGTGATATATTTTTCTTTCATTCCAGAAAAAAGAGGCAAGATAGCTCATAGGGTGCCTGACGTGCGAGTCCTCACCCTCGACATGGAAAAGGTCCTGGCCAGTGAAGACTGAGAGGGTGATACTGAAACATCCAGGTCCCAATAACCAAGGCTGGGAGAAACAGTGTCCATTGCTGTGTTTGTCATCCATGACTGTCAATGTGAATGGACTCTAAACATGCTCAGATTTCTCCGTCTTGTTCACAATGTATTGCACATTTTGCCTCCTTAAGGTAGAAGTGTCATCGGATCACAGCAACAAGTGGATGGCCCATGAGATATTTCCTTCCCCTTCAGCTTCTCCTCTTCTATCTCTGGAGGAAGTGGTGATAGATCCCTTGGGTGAAATAACTCCACAGAGGTTAGTATCCTATCACCAAGTCACCCGTTATTTACACTTGGAAAGCCCTTGGCTCTGATACAGTCTCGTCAGAGTCAATTCCCAGGGTGTCAGAATGACTGACCCTTCTGTTTTAATCTCCCTGGACCAGATTAACAGCCCCAATCAAGGAACTCACACCACTGAAGCTGCTTCCTGCAACCTCCTCCAGCTCAGACACTGACACCTTGATGGGAATAATATTAGCCAGATTGGAGTTACTTGCATATCGCTGTCATGTCTGGGCAGCTGACTGAGGATGAGGGGAAGCAATGGCCCAGTGGTATTATCACTAGACAATTAATCCAGAAACCCAGCAAATGTTCTGGAGACCTGGGTTTGAGTCATGGAGCCATAAGAATCATACAGCACAGAAACAGATCCTTTGGCCCAACTCATCCATGCTGACAAAGTTTCCCAAACTGAACTAGCCCATATGCCTGTGTTTGGCCCATATCCCTCTAAACCTTTCTTATTCAATGTTTTTAAATGTTGCAACTATAGCTGTATCTGCCATTTCCTCTGGCAGTTCATTCCATACATGAACCACCCTCTGTGTGAAAAAGTTGCCCTTCGGGTGCCTTTTAAATCTTTCTCCTGCCACGTTAAAATTACGCCTCTTAGTTTTGAACACCCTCAGTCTAGAGAAAAGACCTTGGCTACTCACATTATCCATGCCCTTCATGATTTTTAAACCTCCATAAGGTCACCTCTCAGCCTCCGATATTCTGGGGAAAAAAGCCCCAGCCTATTCAGCCTCTCCCTGTAGCTCAAACCCTCTAAGCCCGGCAACATCCTTGTAAATCTGCTGTGAACTCTTTCACATTTAACAACATCTTTCCTACAGCTGGGAGACCAGAATTTGACAGTGTTCTCACAGTGGGCCCTAATCAATGTCTTTTACAGTCGCAACATGATCTCCCAACTCCTATACTCAATGCGTATAAACATGACCTGTGCCTGGCTTTCTCACTTGCCCGCACCCACCGTGACTCGCAGCCCACCGGTGGAACCCAACTAAAGTCTGCTGCAGGATTGAGAATGGATTGTCTTTCTGCTGGGGCTTTGAAGACTCAGAGGAGGGAGCATGGCCATTAGGCCACTATTCACTGTGGGAATGGGAGGACCACTGGAGAGAGACTGGATTATAAGATTAGAAAAGAATTCCAGAAACCTCAGCTATGTCTTGAGATTTGGAATTCCAGCTCAATCCCAGGGTGGTCACACCACAAACCTAAACCTGAGCTGGTTTTCTTAAACGGAGGTGATGGGCTTGGGCTCGGCAATTTTAAATTAGAGCGGCTGAAATGTTTCAGTTTGGTCAGATGACTGTACTTCAGAGAGTAGACCGGGTGTAAAAGTTTACCTCTGTGGTAGATTGCTGGTAAGTCTATACTAAGAAAATATAAGGTCAAGCAATAAGTGCAGGGGAAATGGCATTTTAAAACTCCTATTACTTTTAATGGGAGGAAGTAGCAACCTTTCACCTTCTGCAAAGTTGGGATGAAAAGTTCTGAATTCGCATAAAAACATTTCGGAACACTGAGCCACTATCAAATAGGGGAGTGGAGGTGGGGGGGGGGGAGAGGGATGTGTGTTTCTGTTGGGGTTTGCGTCAGAGGAGATGATGCAAACAGAACTGAGAATTTGTATTTCCACAGTATCTATCCCCAACTTCAAAGCATGCCAAAGTGCCAAAGCAGCCAATACTTTTTTGAAATTGTCATCTTATGGGGAACACAGGCCACACACAGCAAATGTGGCTGTTAATATTCAGTCTTTCATTTGAAGGATACACCACTGAATCCCTAAAGTGTAGAAGGAAGCCATTTGGCCCATTGAATCCATGCTGACCATCTCAACCAAATGTCTGGGATGCTTAATTTCACATGGCCAGTCAACCTAACCTATACTTTTGGATTGTGGGAGGAAACCAGAGCATCTGGAAGAAACCCACACAGACATGGGGAGAGTGTGAAAACTCCGCACAGACAGTTGCCCGAGTCTGGAATCGAACATAGGTCCTTGACGCTGTGAGGCAGCAGTGCTAGCCACTGTGCCATCCCAATCTATTGGTCAGAACAGTGGGACAACTTCCTTGATCTACAATATAGTTCCTTGAGATGTGTTTTGGCTTTGGCAAGGCAGACAGGATCTGAGTTTAACATCTCAAACAAAGGTCAGTTTCTGTGACACTGCAGAACTGCCTGCACTGGGCTATGGGCCTAGATTTTGTTCTCAGTTCTCAGGAAGTCAGAGTTGAACCCTTGACTGAAAAAGATGTTTCCATTTCTGGGAGAACAGGTTGGGTGGTGCTTGTGTGGGGGAGCGGGGAGGTGGGGGGGAAGGGGGTGGATGGTGGTGGTTGTTGTTGGCTGGGTGGGACTGATGCTGGTGGGGAGGAGCGGGGACAGGCATGGATGGTGGTGGTTGTTGTTGGTGAGTGGGAATGATGCTTATGGTGAGGAGCAGGGAGGGAAGGGGACGGATTGTGGTGATTGTTGATGGGTGGGAGTGGTGCTTGTGGGGAGAGTGGGGGAGGGGGGTGGATGGTGATGGTTGTTGTTGGGTGGGTGAGAGTGGTGCCTGTGGGGTCGGGGAGGGGGTGGATTGTGGTGGTTGTTGGTGGGTGAATGGGAATGGCATTTGTTGGGGGGGCAGGGTGGATGATGGTGGATATTGTTGGTCGGGGGGAGTGGTGCTTGTGGGGGGAGGGGGAGGAGGTAGGATGGCGTTGGTTATTGGTGGGTGGGAGAGGTGTTTGTGGGAGTCGCGGGGAAGGGGGTGGATGGTGGTGGTTGTTGGTGGGAGTGGTGCTTGTGGGGGGCGGGGGAGGGAAGTGGATGGTGGTGGTTGTTGGGTGGGTGGGAGTGATGCCTGTAGGGGAGTGGGGGAGGGGGATGAATGGTGGTGGTTATTGTTAGGTGGGTGGGAGCAGTGCTTGTGGGGGTGTGGGCGGGTGGGTGCATGGTGGTGATTGTTGGGTGGGTGGGAGTGGTGCTTGTGGGGGTATGGGGGGTGGGTGCATGGTAGTGGTTGTTGGGTGGGTGGGAGTGGTGCTTGTGGGAGTGTTGGGGGTTGGGTACATGGTGGTGGTTGTTGGTATGTTGAGCATTTGGATAGCAATCAGCTGCTGTTTCTTGGAGCATGCTCTCTGTAGCCATTGGGCCCTACTATGATACAGAGCCATCCTTCACACATTAATATTAATGTGGGGCGATTAGAGGAACTTGTACAACCTACATACCCAGCATTTGCACGGATCTTTCTGTGATCAGTTTTATACAATATCCAATTGAATAAAGGTTTCTGTCTCCATCACCCTGTTAGGCAGTAAAGCCCAGACTTTGCTCTCTGGATGAAAAGATGGTTCCTGAAGTCCCCTTTCATCCTCTTATCAATTATTTTAAATCTATAAATATTCACCTGACTATTGATCACTCTGCAAACAGAAGTATATCCTTCCTACCCACTCTGTCTCAGTTTTATGATTTGATATTAAACTCAATTAAATCTCCCTTCAGCTTCCACTATGAGTAAACAGTTCCAGCCGACACAGTCTTTCCTCAGAACTCAAATTCACCAATCAAAGCAACCTTTTCAGGTTTCCTCCCACACTCCAAAGATGTGCAGGTTAGGTGAATTGGCCAAGCTAAATTGCCCATGGTGTTCAGGGATGTGTAGCTTAGGTGCATTAGTCAGGGGAAATGTGGTGTATAAGGGTAGGGGAATGGGTCAGGGTGGGATACCCTTCAGAGAATTGGTGTGGACTTGTTGGGCCAAAATGGCCTGTGTCCGCGTGGTAGGGATTCTATGATGAAGTGATCATTTGTTCTACAGGGCCTGTTCATTGCAGGCACAGAGATAATTCCTTTTTGGGGTATAAAAACAGAAACTGCTGGAAAATCTCACCAGGTCTGGCAGTGACTGTGGAGAGAGAAGAGGGTTTAGTGGTTCATTTAGTCAGAGAGATATATAGCACAGAAAAAGGCCCTTCGGCCCATGAAGCCTGTGTCAATAACAAACAATCATCTAACTATTCCAATTTGATTTTCCAACACTTGGCCCATAATGTTGTATGCCTTGGCAGCACAAGTGCATGTCTAAAAATTCTTAAATGTTACAGGCAGTGAGTTGCAGATTTCCAATTCCCTCTGGTTAAGAAAATGTTTCCTCTGAACATCCTGCCCACTACCTTAAATCTGTACCCCTACATCTCCAGTCAGTGATCCCTCCTCCAAGGGGAAATGTTTCTGCCATCTACCTTGCCTGTGCCCCTTGTAATTTTATACATCTCAATCATGTCCCTCCCTCAGTCCCTTTTGCTCCAATATCAAGCTTCTTCAGAACTGATGAGAGAGGTGGGACAATGATGGGATTTGTACCGAAGGGAAAATTAGGGAAAAGCAGGTGGAACAGAAGGGATAGTCAGGGAATGCTGGAGGGAGATTAGAGATCACAATGTCACAAAGAAATAAAGCAAAGGGAGTGTATTACTAGGCTGCATGATCCAATGTATCACTGCCCACCAGAAGGCTAGCTCTCAAAGAGATAAAGGGGGCAAAACCTCCTGTGACAGAGGACTGGAGTGACAGAGTAAAAACAGAACAAAAAAGACAATGGTGGAGGTTGGGGTAGGAATAAAGATAGTGATACTTAGAGACAGAAACACTGTAGTGATTGGAATGATCCCATTGAGTATGAGGTCCCTGATTAAGGCTGTTGACTCTGGGCCAATCAGGGATCCATGGCTGATAGATCTATACAGGATTCTCAGAGTCTCCTCACTCCAGGGAATGGCTCTGAGCTGGCTTGTCAGAGTCCATGTACTATGCAGATGTAAATGAAAAGGTGACTTGGTAATGGGATACCTGCCTCCATGGAGTAATTTCAGAGACAGACACAAATAGAGAGGCAGATGGACAAACACAGAGGGAAAGAAAAATATATTAAATTAAGTTTTACATTTATATTTACAACATCAGTATATCACAAGGCTTTAGAGGCAATTACATACTATGTAGGAGATTGTAGTTTGATATTGAGATTAAAAAAGAGTTAACTTTATTCCATTGTTGGAGTCCTTGTCATATCTCTTGGATGAGAAAGTGAGGTCTGCAGATGCTGGAGATCAAAGTTGAAACTTTATTGCTGGAACAGCACAGCAGGTCAGGCAGCATCCAGGGAACAGGAGATTCGACGTTTCGGGCACAGGCCCTTCTTCAGGAATGAGCAGAGAGTGTTCAGCAGGAGAAGATAAAAGGTAGGGAGGAGGGACTTGGAGGAGGGGCGTTGGAAATGTGATAGGTGGAAAGAGGTCAAGGTGAGGGTGATAGGTCGGAGTAGGATGGAGGCGGAGAGGTCAAGAAGAAGACTGCAGGTCAGGAAGGCGGTGCCGGGCTGGAGGGATTCGGCTGAGACAAGGTGGGGGGAGGGGGGATGAAGAAACTGGTGAAGTCCAAGTTCATCCCCTGTGGTTGGAGGGTTCCCAGTCGGAAGATAAGACGCTCCTCCTCCGACCGTCGGGTTGTTGTGGTTTGGCGGTGGATGAGTCCAATGACCTGCATATCCTCGGTGGAGTGGGAGGGGGAGTTGAAATGCTGTGCTACAGGATGGTTGGGTTGGTTCGTCCGGGTGGCCCAGAGGTGCTCTCTGAATCGCTCCGCAAGTAGGCGGCCTGTCTCCCCAATATAGAGGAGGCCACACCGGCTGCAGCAGATGCAGTAGATGATGTGGGTGGAGGTGCAGGTGAATCTGTGGCGGATATGGAAGTTTCCTTTGGGGCCTTGGAGAGAAGTGAGGGGGGAGGTGTGGGCGCAAGTGTTGCACCTCCTGCGGTTGCAAGGGAAGGTGCCGGGAGTGGAGGTTGGGTCGGTGGGGGGTGTGGATCTGACAAGGGAGTCGCGGAGGGAGTGGTCTCTACGGAAAGCTGATAGGGGAGGGGAGGGAAATATATCCTTGGTGCTGGGGTCTCTTGGATGGCAGAATAAAAGAGCATTCACTCTATACCTGTAAAATATGGGTCAGGAATAACCCTTGAAGCCGCTTGTTATGAATTAAAGTTTGTGTAATTATTTCAGCTGTTTCACTTACAAAGACTTTTTAGAAAGAAAACACTGACATTAAAAAGTGTGCTAAAGGTCCTGAGATTTTCAGATGTTTTTGGTTTGTAGTTATAAAAGATTTTATGAAAACCTTAGCCCTGGAAATGGGCCTGTGTTATTATGGCTGCCAGGAAGTGTGAGCTGTTCTTGGCCGGAAGTGTGGTACCAGCCACATTGAATAGGATAAGAAAATCCTCGTGTTTACTGACACCAACACTCCAAAGGCGATTGCCAATTGCATATTCTCATATTTCTAAATGTGCATGCAGACATTATTCAGCCAATTCTGAAAACTTAAAATAGAAGTTCTACTTTGTGGAACACTTTATTTCCCTTACCAGATATACGCTGACATTAAAATTATATCATTAGGCACTTGCCAGTCTTGCTTTAATATATTTGCGAGAGATATCATTGCTTGTGTGCTCCTGGATGTCAGCAGGCATAACCGTCTAACTCCTGAGTAAGGCCTCTCGCTTTTCCAGGATTGGTTTGTTGGTGCTGGTCACACAAGATAACTCCATGTCCCATGATTGCCTGCTAGCCCAATTAGGAAGCTAAGTCATAGAATCCCTACAGTGTGGAAACGGGTCATTCAGTCCAACAAGTCCACACCATCCCTCCGAACAGTATCCCACCCAGATCCACTCCCCTACCCTAAGACTCTACATTTCCCCTGACCAATTCACCTGACCTGCACATCTTTGGACTGTGGGAGGAAACCGGAGCACCCGGAGGAAACCCACGCAGACACGGGGAGAATGTGCAAACTCTACACATACAGTTGCCAGAGGCTGGAATCAAACCCAGATTGTACCTGAACAAATAACCCAGAGGAGCAGGATTGTTCCTAATAATTCTCAATTGCTAGCCATTTCTCCTGGCCATGACCTACCCTTACCGCCTACTCACGGTCTCTAAACCTAAACTTGTTACCGCAACCTCCAGGCTCAGTCTCACCAGGGCTGTGATGAAGTTATACCAGGACTTGCCGAAGTTGACTTAGCTGGCCAGTTCAAACATTGACTCATCATGACAAAGGCTGAGAGTTTAATATGGAGCCTTAGGCTTCACCGCCCGAGAAGAGTGAATGACCGTTGGCCCCCGGCATAATTTTTCCTGAACTCAAGACATTATGGCGAAGAGTCATATCGGACTGGAAATATTAACTTATTTCTCTCTCCTTTTGGGTTTCTCCACTGCCTTCTGGTTTGTCTCAGATTTCCGGTATCCACAGTATTTTATTTTTATTGGAGGAGAAGCTTATCCTCATCGGGTGAATTGTGACCCTGGTTGTGATGGGTGAAGGAAGGAGTCACTCTGAACCTTAGTGCTCTGCTCTGCTGTTGGGAGGCTCCCTCCACGCAGTCAGGCTCATCTGAACGTCAAGGGGATGATGGGGAGGAGATTACCTTCAAGATGACTGGATCATTCCTGTTGGTCTCTTATTGAAAATTATTCGTGGGCTTGATAGGATCGATGTGGAAAAATCTTCTTCCCTTATGGGAGAGTCTAAGACACTCGACATAATCTCGGAATAATGCGTCAGGCATTACTTCTCTCAGATGTAATGAATCTGTGGAACCCTTTACCACAGAGGGTCGAAGCTAGGTCATTAAGTATATTCAAGGCTGGGATGGACAGATTTTTAATCAGTAAGGGTTGATGGAAAGCAGAGGTGATAATTAACAGATAAGCCATGATGGCTCAGTGGTTAGCACTGCTGCCTCACAGCATCAGGGACTCAGGTTTGTTTCCACCCTTGGGTGACTGTCTGTGTGGAGTTTGCATGTTCTGTGCCTGTGTCGGTTTTCTCCCACAACCCAAAGATATGCAGGTTAGGGAATTGGCCATTCTAAATTGCCCATAGTGTTCAGGGATGTGTGTAGATTAGGTGCATTAGTCAGGGGTAAATGTAGAGGAATGGATTTAGGTGGGATACTCTTCGGAGGGTTGGTTTGGATTTGTTAGACCAAAGGGCCTGTTTCCACACTATAGGGATTCTATGATTCATTGAATGACAGTGCTTCTTCAATGGGCAGAATGGTCTCTTTCCGCTCCTATGTTTTATAGTCTCATCTTCAGCTTTAATTAGTCTTTTCATTAGGTTAACAAATAACTCATTGTTCACAGGTCCTTCCCCCTGATCTGACCTCCAGGGAAACACCTAATGGTCGGTAAACTGGGAGTCCTCCCCGTGGGGCAAAATTACATGTCAGGCGAAAGTGAGGACTGCAGATGCTGGAGATCAGAGTCTAGATTAGAGTGGTGCTGGAAAAGCACCGCAGGTCAGGCAGCATCCGAGGAGCAGGAAATTCGACGTTTTGGGCAAAAGCCCTTCATTGCCCAAAACGTCACGTTTCATGCTCCTCAGATGCTGCCTGACGTCTGTGCTTTTCCAGCACCACTCTAATCAAGCTCCAAAATTACACGCCTAACTGCATCAAGACTGCACCAGAAATCAGAAAATCCTACCCTCCGTCTCAGTGGATAACCCTCCTATCTTTGAAAGAGATTGTGGGTTCCAGCCCAACAAAGACATGAGAGAAAAAAAACTCGGTTGAATCTTCCCTATTGGAAATGCTGCCTTTTAGGTGAGGAACTAAACTGCCCTCTCAAGTACCATAAAAGGCCCCGTGGTATATCATTCCCCTCGATGGTTCACTTTGGTGAAAGTGATGCCACAGATCTCAGACCTGTGGAAAGATGAAGACGAATGTGATTGTAATCTGTAAACCTGTATCTTTGTTCTGAAAATCTCGATGGTCTTTCAGTAACGAAATGGCATAATTTCAACAGCTAGAGAAAGCAAACTGGGTTTGGTTTGACTGGAGGGATTCTATGTAAAGAAAAAGACATTTCCCAGCCTCCTTTTCAACCCAATGCTCTTTGGTGTGTATGGAGTACGTGGTTGCCCCTCAGGAAGAGGCTGGCTCTCCTTTATTGCAAGAGCTCGCTAATGTGGGGGAGGCTGTTACCCTGCAAGTTCCATATAGTTCTGGCTGACCAGGAGACTCTCCTAGTCTTTCTGCTTGCCATAAGCATATCAGAAGCATCTACAATTGATAATTGATTTGTTCAACCATTTTCTGATACACCCTCTATAATCATCAACTCTTGTAATCAGACTTAAACCTGGAGCTTCTGGTCCAGGGGTTGGGACACTACCCACTGCATCTCAAGGTCTCCTACACAGGTGGAATACAATTGGATATGATTTAGGTGAGAACACAATCACTGTTCCACAAAAGCCCTGAGGAACTAAAGAGATTAATTCAATTCATTAAATTAACTTGGAATTAAAAAGCTGGCCTGAAACAACTTGGTTGCGAAAAGGTTCATTAATGTTCTTTGGGGAAGGAGATCTGTTGCCCTGGTCCAGCTTACATGTGACTCCAGACCCACAGCAATGTGGTGCACCCTTACTACTCCTTGGAATGATCTAGGAAGCCATTCAGTTGGACAGAGATGGGCCACAAAGGGTGACCTTGTTGGACAATTGTTAGGTCCAGTGAATGGCCAAAATAAGTGGGGTTAATGACTTTGAATAACTGCAGGTTTCCTGTCTCAATAATTAAATAAACCATTGTTTCTTCAAATGCCATCATCTGATTTTAATCCTTGGCACTTTCACAACACAGAGTTGAAGAGTGTAGTGCTGGAAAAGCACAGCAGGTTAGGCAGCATCCAAGGAGCAGGAGAATTGATGTTTCAAGCATAAGCCTTTCACAGCCCAACATGGTTTTAAGAAGGAAATGAACACCAACATAAAAGGGCCACAATAAACAGCTGACCTTATAGGTTAGCCATGATCTGAGAAACCCACGTGGAGTAAGATCATAAGAAACAGGAACAGGAGTAGGCCATTCAGCCCCTCAAGTCTGCCCCATCATTCATGGCTGATTGACATTCCTCCTATTCACTTTCCTGCCCTTTCCCCATAACCCTTGATTTACCGACTGATCAAGAATTTACCATTTTCAACATTAAATCTACACAAGGACTCTGGCCCCACAGAGGCAAGGATTTCCAAAGACTCTCAACTCTCTGAGAGAAGAAATTCTTTTTCATCTCAGTCTTTTTTTTCTGAGACTATGCCCTCTAGTCCTCGACTTTCCCATGAGAGGAAACATCCTCTCAGCATTTACCCTGTCAAACCCCTTAAGAATCCTATAGATTTCAATGAGATCTCCACTCATTCTTCTAAACTCCAGCGAGTAGAGTCCCAACCTGTTTAGCCTTTGCTCATCCGATGATCCCTCTCTACCAGGGATCATCCTAATTAACCTTCTCTGAACTGCCTCCATTGAAATGATATCTTTCCTTAAATAAGGGGACTGAAACTGCTCACAGTACTCCAGATGTGGTCTCACCAGCACTTTGTGCCATTGCAATAAGACTTTTCTTATTTTCCAACATCTTTGATATAAGGCCCAACATTCCACTAACCTTCCTGATTACCTGCCTCCTCCTGTGTGCTAGCTTTCTGTGTTTTGTGTGCAAGTTCCTCCCTCAAACCCCCAAGTCTCTTTGTGTTGCAACTTCCTGCAGTTTTTCTCCATTTACAGGTAAACAATATTCTGAGCTCTTATTCTCCTTTCCAAAATAAACAGTATTGTCTGAACTGGAATTAATCTCTTTATCAAAAAACGCTGAACCTCAGACTCTGGCATGAAGGAACCTATCACCTCCCATTTTGACCTATACCTTGTATTAGGTTTCATATACAGGAATGAAAGAATTCGCCTCCAATGATCAAGTTAGGAAATAAGGGATTCTGAGACTGGAATACACATTATTTCAGGGTAGCTGCTTTTGACAGAGCAGAAAAGATATATTAATGACTGGAATTAACTGAAGAAGGCTCGCTCTTTCTCATCCCCTCACGTGTGAATAAGTATCTGTAAGGTTGAACTAATTAAAAGGCTACATCAAAACATGATGAACTCAAAGGACAGCTGATACATTCTTCAGAGGATGCAAGATATCAATTCTCAGATTATGGTTTATGAAATAACTCCACAAAGACTGGTGGCCCATCACCAAGTCACCTTTTATTTCCATGTGTATAGGATGTGGCACTGACCCAGTGAGCACAGAGCTGGCTCCTAGAATGAGCTGAAGTCCTGACACCACTTTTTTTTTCCAACCTTTCCCCCCCCACACTACTGCCTAACAGCAGTAGTGCTTATTTTTCCCCCAGCACCCATGTGATGTGCGTGCAGGTGTGAGACACAGTGAAGAACAACAAGTGTGTACATCTTTATTTATATTCCACCACCAGGAAGAAAGGAAACACCCATGTGGCCAGTGATAAGCAGTGCCCTTCTCAACAAAGAGCAATGCTGCGTGATCAAAAAAGCGAAGGGGAGGGCAGGGGACACTGTTGTTGTTGTTTTTTTTTACACAGTGAAAGACACAAAGTGCACGAATCTTTATTCAATTTCCACCACCAGGAAGATAGGAAAACACCCGGGTGGCCAGTGTCAACACTGCCCTTCACATCAAAGGGCAGTGCTGTGTGTTCAAAACAGTGAAGGGGAGGGTAGGGACTAAATCAAAATAGAATTGGAGGGAGAAATGATGCACTCCACTCCCTGCGGCTCCCACCTCTCCCTGAACAACTCCAGGGTGTTGGTCGACACTGCGTGCTCCTTCTCCAAGGACACCCGGGCCCTAACGTAACCGCAGAAGAGGGGCAGGCAGTCGGCCCTAACGACCCCCTCCACGGCCCGCTGCCTGGACCTATTAATGGCCAGTTTGGCCAGGCCCAGGAGCAGACCCGCGAGGAGGTCTTCAGACCTGACACAGTTGTTTATTTTTTTTTCTGTGTTTATTTTTTTTCCTTTTTTTTCTTTTTTTTAAATTTAACCCCCACACTACCACCTAAGTGCCGTAGTGCTTATTTTATCCCCAGCACCCATGGTGTGTGTGTGTGTGTGTGCAGGTGTGAGACACAGTGAAATCTCCTGGTTTTATTTTTTTTCTTTGTGCAGGTGTGAGACACAGTGGAAGACACAAAGTGCACAAATCTTTATTCAATTTCCACCACCAGGAAGATAGGAAAACACCCGGGTGGCCAGTGACAAGCACTGCCCTTCACATCAAGGGACAGTGCTGTGTGATCAAAACAGTGAAGGGGAGGGTAGGGACTAAATCAAAATAGAATTGGAGGGAGAAATGATGCACTCCACTCCCTGCGGCGCCCACCTCTCCCTGAACAACTCCAGGGTGTTGGTGGACACCGCGTGCTCCTTCTCCAAGGACACCCGGGCTCTAACATAACCGCGGAAGAGGGGCAGGCAGTCGGTCCATATGACCCCCTCCACGGCCCGCTGCCTGGACCTATTAATGGCCAGTTTGGCCAGGCCCAGGAGCAGACCCGCGAGGAGGTCTTCAGACCTGACACAGTTGTTTATATCTGTCAGCCAGGGCTCCCTGATTGGACCAGGTGAACAGCCCCAATCAGGGAACTTATATTATATGAAATCCAGCTGGCTGACCTCATTCCAATCCAGTTAAACCCTCTGCACCTTGAGGACACTGTAAGACCTTTAAACACTTGAACTGTCATTACCAGACTGAAAACATTCACTCTATCCACAGACCTGCTGTGTTCCTCCAGAATTGTCTGGGTTTGTTTCAAATTTTCAGCACCTACAGCATTTTGATTTTATATTCCTTCCTCTTAAACCGGACATGACCCTTTTTTCAACTATATAATTAAGATCCAGTTTTTACTTGTCATAGGGTTAAGAGGTAATAAAATTGCTTTCCCTTTCACTCAAGAAATCCTTGAACAGTAATTGGTTACTGATTGTTTACAGTGTACTGGTGTACTACATTTCAAATATAGAAAGATATGGCTTAATGTCATAAGGAACAATAAGTAGTTGCTGTGGTCAACTGAGGAGGGTGAAATGGGCAGAGCCTATTTATCCCTCCCCACCGGATTGTAATAACACATGGTAACTTCATCAGAGATTATGTAAATATATATGGCAACTGTAGGAACGCCTCAATGTTGTGTAAGACCATGCCTGGTTTCAGTGAGTGCACTTTAAAAGTACTTCGTTAGTTGCAGAGTATTTTTAGGATGTGCTAAGAAAGTGAAAGGTGCAGGAGAAATGCAGCTTTTTTTATCCCTGGCAAAGGCAAAAAAGAAACCTTTCCCATACAACATCAAAAACAGAAGCAGGAATAAGGCATTCATCTGGTCTACCATTCAGTTAGATCACAGCTGATCTTCCAACTCAATCACTTTATCCCCATAGCCTTTGCTCCCTTTAGCCCTAAAAACAATATCTAACTCCTTCGTGAAGACATTCAATGTTTCAGGCTCAACCACTTTCTGTGGCAATGAATTCCACAGGCTCCCCACTCTCTCTGTTAGGACATTGTCTTCTCATCTCTTGTCCTTAATAGTCCATTCTGTATGCTTAGACTGTGAGTCCTGATCCTGGAATCTCCTGTGTTTGGGGACATCCTTCCTATGTTTACTCTGTCTAGTCCTGTTAGAATTTTATAAGTTTCTGTGAGATGCCTCTTCATTCTTCTAAACCGCAATGAATTGAGTCCTGATCGATCCAGCCTCTCCTCATACCTCAGTCCCGCCATCCCAGGATTCAGACCCTCTGTCCCCATCACTTCATTAAAGATACTGGGCAGTGACCGATGGGTGAGAACCAGAATTCAGTTATTTTGCAATTTGTTGAAAACACAGGAAGAAAGGTTGGGGCACATCAGTTGGAGGGTGTCCTGCAAGTACTAGGGGCACACCACCTGTCCTCACCCACCAAAAGGGCAATATAATAAAACTGGTAATTTGTTTTTTATTCACATACGAGGCATGGGCGTTGCTGGCTGCCCAGCATTTGCTGCCCATCTTTCCTTGCCTCTGAACCGAGTGGCTTGCTAGGCCATTTCAAAGAACAGTTGAGAGTCAAGCACATTGCTGTGGGTCTGAAGTCACATGTAGGCTAGTCCAGGTAAGGAGGGCAGTTTCCTTCCCTCAGGGCATTAATGAACCAGATGGGTTTTTCTGACAATTGACAATAGTCTCATGGCCAACAGCAAATTCTTAATTCCAGATTATTATCGAATTAAAATTCTACCATTACGGGATTTGAACCCAGGAACATTAGCTGAGTTTCTGGATTAATAGTCTAACGATAGCACTATTAGGCCATAACCACCTCCTGAATGATACATGCTTTACATTAGATTCCTTACAGTGTGGAAACAGGCCTTTCAGCATATCCAGTCCATACCAACCCTCTGAAGAGTAACCTATCCAGACCCATTTCCCCTCTGACTAATGCACCTAACACCATGGGCAATTTAGAATGGCCAATTCACCAGGCCTGCACATCTTTGGATTGTGGGAGGAAACCAGAGCACCCAGAGCAAACACGGGGAGAATGTGCAAACTCCACACAGACAATCGCCTGAGGCTGGAATTGAACCTGGGACCCTGGTGCTGTGAGGCAGCAGTGCTAACCACTGAGCCACCGTGCTGGTCAGATTTAGTTTGTTTTCTACAAAATGGAGGACTACTATGTTCATTTCCAACCTTTACTGTTTTAGTTCCACCTCTGGACTAGCCTCCAAACCACCACCACATTCATCATCCCCCCCCCCCCCCTCTCAACCCCACTCCTTCTGAACATCTGAGGGGAAGATGTTCTGCCTTGCTAAAGCTGCCCACAGTTATGGACACCATTTGCAAATGACTTCTGTGTGCAAAATGCACCCAAGCCCACCTCCCCACCCCAAAATACTGCCTGGGGTATCAGCAACTTCACAGGAAGCATTCAAATCCAGAGGTCAGATCCAAAACAGAGCCAGAAAGACGTAAAATAACAGCAAAACTGGTGAATGAGATCAACCGACTCAAAATGGCAGTCCGGAACAGCCAAGAATTTCATTTCAAGAATGGAATGCGAAACTTCAATTGCAAGGACAGATTGAAGAAGTTGGGACTGCTGTTCTTGGAGAAAGAAAACTGAGAGGAGATTTTGATGGCAATTTTCAAAATTGTGAGCAAGCTGAGTGGAGTAGATGGGGAGAAGGCTATTCCTGCTCGTCAAAGAAACAAGAATGTGAGGGCATAGATTTAAGGTGACTGAGAAATGAGGCAAGGGTGTTGTAAGAAAAACACTTTATCACACAACAGGTAGTTAGGGTGTGGAATCCACCGAACGGAAATGGGGCAAGTTCCACTGAGGTATTCAAAAGGGTATTGGGTGATTATTTGCATAAAAATGATGTGCAGCAATATAGGGAGAGGCAGGAGATTGGCACTGGGTAATCGAACTGGTGCTGGCCTGATAGGCCAAATGGCCTCTTTCTGCTTTGTAATAATTCTGTTATTTCCAATTCCTACTGTTTTTTCTCTCCCAGCAGGAGTTGTAGAACATAAAATAGGTTGCGAGGATGGTACTGACAGACATAAATAAATGTACCTTTATTAACCAGGCCAAATCAGTGAAATGTACTTCTCTAAAAAGAAAACATAGTTCCTTTAAGAACATTTATATCTTTGACAGAATTCACAAAATGAAGACTTGTATGCTTCAAATAATTTTGGGTCCGGTTGAAATCAGATTGAAAACCTGTCTCCACCTTTATTATTTTTGTTTTCTTTTATTAGTTTTCCCCCTAATAATCAATCACCGAAATCTCAGTGATCATTTCTATAACAGAACGCTACAATGTCTACTACTGTACCTTGCAACAAGCTGACAGTCTCCCTGGTAGAGGACAATTCATCATTCACGAGCCATGCAGCTGGCTACATTGGCCAAGTGTTCCACCAGACACGTGAAATACTGTGAGTACAGATGTTCCACCTTGCAAAGACTGAGCCTTTAATTCCTCAATCCCTGTAACGCCCCTTTGCACGAGCTCATGGTTAAAAAAAATGTTATTTATGAGGGGCCTGTGCCAAATGTGGGGCCTGGCATATATTAAGGTGAATAAATTCTTTGCAGCGAGAATGTGTGTGGGATAAAGCTGCTTTATGATTTTTGAACCGCCAGTATGGGGAGGGGAGCTGACACATGCTGCAGAACAGACAGGGCCAATGGATGTTTTTATTAATATGAGGTATGGCCTAGTTCATGTGCTTTGTGCCTAAAGCTGATTTTGTTTCCACCTGAATCCAAGTAAAACAGCTCAATGTTTCTTTTTGCTTTGGCTTCACATCTCCTGTATCCGTTTTCTCAAGCTTATTTGTGTAGAGGCTCAATCCGTGGACACCTCACCCAAGTCTTGCAGCTGTGGTCCAGTGTGTTTGTGCCTCTGGATCACAAAAGCTGAAACTGAGGGAGTGACATAAAAACTGAAATTGCTGGAGAAACCCAGCATGTCTGACAGCATTTGTGGGGAGAAAGCAGAGTAAACATTTTGAGTCCGGTGACACTTCAGGGAGTGGTGTTGTGTGGGAGAAGCCATCCTTGGATGAGCCATCACACTGACAGCACATCTGCTAGCTTGGATAGGAGAAAGTGAGGACTGCAGATGCTGGAGATCAGAGTCAAAGAGTGTGGTGCTGGAAAAGCACAGCAGGTCAGGCAGCATCTGAGGAGCAGAAGAGTCATAGAACATAAAACATTACAGCGCAATATAGGCTCTTTGGCCCTCAATATTGCACCACCCTGTGAAACCAATCTGAAGCCCTATCTAACCTACACTAATCCATTCTCGTCCATATGCCTATCCAATGACTACTTAAATGCCCTTCAAGTTGACAAGTCCACTACTGTTGCAGGCAGTGCATTCCACATCCCTACTACTCTCTGAGCAAAGAAACTACCTCCGACATCTGTCTGATATCTATCACCCCTCAATTTGAAACTATGCCCCACTCCATTCCGTGCTATCCATCACCATCCTCGGAAAAAGGCTCTCATTGTCCACCCAATCTAGCCCTCTGATTACCTTATATGTCTCAACTAAGTCACCTCTTAAACTTCTTCTCGCTAATGAAAACAGCTTCAAGTCCCTCAACCTTTCCTCTTGGGCCCTTCCCTCCATAAAATGCAACATCCTAGTAAATCTCCTCTGAACCCTTTCCACGTTTCAAAGTCAGGAATGTGGGGGGGGGGGGGGGGGAAGGGTGCCCAAGGAAGCTGAGAGATAAATAGGATGGTGGGGTGGGGCTGGGTGTAAGGTAACTTGGAAGGCGATAGGTAGATGAAGGTGGTGGTGGGGGTGGGGGGGGGGGTGACGGTAATAGGTCGGAGCGGAGGGTGAAGCGGTAGGCAGGAAGGAAGATGGACAGGTAGGGCAGATCAAGCGGGTGGTGTAGAATTGCAGGGTTGAATCTGGGGTAAGGTGGGGGAGGGGAGATGAGGAAACTGGTGAAATCGACATTGATGCTGTGCCACACGTTTTGCTCCCTTGGATAGAAATACAAGTTCTAATAGCACGATTAAGTCTGGTGCGCTAGCCATTATTTGTCTCTCAATATTAAGCAAAGTATCTAGTCATTAATGACTCTTACCAATTTTTATGGATGCACCATAGAAAGTATTCTATCCAGATGCATCGCAGCATGGAATGGCAACTGAACTGACCAAGACCACAAAAAATTACTGAGGGTTGTGAACACAGCCCAGTCCATTACAGAAACCAGCCTTCCTTCTACTGACTCAGTCTACACTTCCCGCTGCCTTGGGAAAGCAGCCAACATCATCAAACATCTCTCCCACCCCGGTTTTACACTTTCCCAACCTCTTCCATCAGGCAGCAGATGCAAAAGTTTGAAAACACTTACCAAAAGATTTAAAAGCAGCTTCTTCCCTGCTGTTATCAGACTTATGAAAGGACGTTTTGTATATTAGACTTGATCTTTCTCTGCACCTTCTCTGTAACTGTAACACTATATTCTGCATTCTGCTCTATGTACTTATGTAAAGTATGATTTGTCTGGTTAGCTATACAAAACAATACTTTTCACTGTATCTTGGTACATGTGACAACAATAAATCAAACCAAATCAACGATAGATTAATGATTTTCTCCAGATGTGGCCTTTTGTTTTACTCATTTTAGATTAGATTACATTACATTACAGTGTGGAAACAGGCCCTTCGGCCCAACAAGTCCACACCGACCCGCCGAAGCGTAACCCACCCATACGCCAAATTTACCCCTTACCTAACACTATGGGCAATTTAGCACGGCCAATTCACCTGACCTGCACATCTTTTGGACTGTGGGAGGAAACTGGAGCACCCGGAGGAAACCCACGCAGACATGGGGAGAACGTGCAAATTCCACACAGTCAGTCGCCTGAGGCGGGAATTGAACCCAGGTCTCTGGCGCTGTGAGGCAGCAGTGCTAACCACTGTGTCACCGTGCCGCCCATTGGCTGAATGTGGACATCGCTGGTCAGAAATTAGGTCAACATTCATTGTCTATTCCTAATTTGCAAGAGGGCAGTTAAGAGTCAACCACATTGCTGTAGGTCTGGAGTCAGGTGCTGGAGTAGCTGCTGGAGCAGGTAAGGCTGACAGATTTCTTTCCATAAAAGGACATTATTGAACGAGATGGGGTTTTTTTTGACAATCAACAATGGCCTCATAGTCACTATTAGACTCTTAATTCTATATTTTGAATATAAATTCCACCATCTGCCATGGCAGGATTCAAATCTAGATCACTGGAACATTACCTGGGGTCCCTGCATTAATAGTGTCTAGAATAGAATGTTGCTGGTAAAGCACAGCAGGTTGGGCAGCATCCGAGGAGCAGGAAAATCGACGTTTCGGGCAAAATCCCTTCATCAGGAATAGAGACTGCATTAATAGTCTAGTGATAACACCAATTGGCTATCACCTCCCAAGTTATTGCCAAGGGGTGGGAAGGCTTTGAAGCCAGAGGCTGTGTAGGAGCTCCTGAGGAAACCACAAGCTACCTGTTCAAGTCAGCGAAGAGGACAAGAAGAGCAACCTTTCTCCAAAACGTTTTCAATTTTAAAATAAAAAAAATTCTTTGTGAAGAACAATGCGAATACATGATAATGAGATGGAGGTGTGTATTAATCAGCATTAAAATAGAATGGTGGCACAGTACAATTTCAAGCCGTTCCCTCTGATGGCTGCAGCTGCATCCTCACCAGGTTTAGGAAGAGTACACATTCAAGTGCAGGATGATGGTAGAAAGAAACCAGTCTACTTCACTTCACAACATTAATAAAAACAGAACAACATGTGTGACTACAGAAACAAAGGTATTTACAGTAACCTGGGGGTGTGAGCAATTTAGAGACTAAGATTGAAATTTCACATTGAGATAGACTACAGACCATTGGTTATACCATTAGATTCCAAAGGGATTGATTAAAATGCCACTTCAATACCCAGAGGTTCAGACTCAAACTGATGCGTTATGATTACACAGCGGAATATTTGTAGGGCTGAATGGCCTGCTCCCAATCCTACTTTCTACGTTTTTTGAATGAACCAGAAAAACCCTGGGAACAGCAGGCAAATTGTTCACAGCTACAGTGGATTAAGCTGACCCAGAAGATTTTAGCCATTTTTCAGAAAGGTAAACATTTTCTGTCGGTCAGCATAAAATCTGTCCTGAAGAAGGGTTGCAGCTGAAACATCGACTTCTCCACCTCCTGATGCTGCCTGGCTTGCTGTGTTCTCCCAGCCTCCTGTCTGTCTAACTTGGAATCCAGAATTTGCAGGTTTTTTTTTATCTCGCACACAGTATAAATTCTTTAGCAGCTCCTGAGATGCGAAAAGAAATTAAAGAAATCACGAAAGGCAGATGAAGAATCTACTCAGACCAGGAAATTCTGCCAAAGAAGGGTGATCAAAATTTAGTCGAAATGATCAGCATTAATAAACAAAGGGAGCATTGGACCATAATGGATACAGCCCACAGCAACAAATAAAGAGGGGACCCTTAAGGAAATGACTGACCCATGTATTCAATCACAAAGTCAGACTTTGTGCCACCAAAATCAGAGCACTGACACAGCTTTTAGTGAATTTTCTGTCAGAAACTGACCCAAAACTGGAGCTCCCAGTCCTCAGAAAACTATTCAGCAAGTGGATACTGATCCCAAAGAACAGATCGAGAAGAACAAGCTTCCTGAGGAATAAATATAAATGCTTCCCAGATTTTCAAAAGGTAACCCTGGCTAATCAAGCAGGGTTCTGTCTGTAAAGAACCTTAATTCAAAACCACACCAGCGGGTCTGTTTTCCTTAAACCGAAATACCATGGATGCTGGAAATCAAAAGGGAGAGTGCTAAAGAAACTCAAAAGGTCTGTCAGCATCTGTGGAGAAGAAAACAGTGAACAAACTGAAGAAGAGTCAGAATGGAGTCAAAATGTGAACTCTGGTTCTTTCTCTCCACAGATGCTGACAGACCTGCTGAGTTTCTCCAGCACTTTCCGATTTTACATCTATTTTCCTGATTTGTTTCTTTCCTTTAGACTTTAATCATAGGCTGGTCATACTGAAAGCTGTGATGGAGGATATGTTTCATCGTACTGATGGAAGTCACTTGGGAATAACCATGTGTTCAGTTCGTGTACAATAGTATGTGTGGTGGCCAGGAATTTGATAAGAACATAGAACATAGAACATTACTGTGTAGTACAGGCCCTTCTGCCCTTGATATTGTGTCAGCCTGTGGAGCCAATCTGAAGCCTCTTTATCCGACACTATTCCATTTACATCCATATGTTTATTCAATGACCATTTAAATGTTCTTAAAGTTGGCAATTCTACTACTGTTACAGGCAGTGCTTTCCTACTCTCTGAGTAAAGAAACGACCACTGACATCTGTCCTATATCTATCACCTTCAATTTAAAGCTATGTCCCCTCATGCTTGCCATTACCATCCGAGGAAAACGGCTCTCACTGTCCTCTCTTTCTAACACTCTGATTATCTTATATGTCTCAAATGTGTCACTTCTTCTCCCTAATGAAAACAGCCTCAAGTCCCTCAACCATTCCTCATAAGACCTTCCCTCCATATCAGGCAACATCTTAGTAAATCTCCTCTGCACCTTTTCCAAATCTTCTACGTCCTTCCTATAATACAGTGACCAGAACTGTATGTAATACTCCAAGGAGTTGAAAGTTTTGCTGTCATCTTGCCACAGTTGTGCAATCAATAGCCAGACCCAAACAGAACCTGTACTTTCTTCTAATCTTGCAGACCGGCCTTTGGTAAAAGTTGAGACTGGACTCCATTGATTTCCAAATTAAAGTAACTTGATCACAGTACAGTACGATTCCATATGGCCAGAAGCTATCAGACTTCACACTGCAACAGCTAAGACAGTGATCAAATCGCAGAAGAACATTTTCTCCCCACACAGATGTCCAGATTAGATTATGTGATTTTGATTAAACCCTTAATGAGGTGCTGAGAGACTATTTGGTATGTGGAATTAATGATGTAACCATGCAAAAGCTGAAGACCAACTGGACTGCAAACAGGCACGACAAATGGCCTTACAATCGGAAAATGCGGCAAGTGGAGCATGGGTTGTAGGATTTTCAGATGGAAGTGGTCACTCTCACCGATTGAACTTGGGGAACACCACTTGAGTGAAGGTAAATGTATGGCCTCACTCAGAACATACTCTAAACAAAGTCTCTAGGACAGCCCACAGCAAAATCCCAACACAAAACCAAACCTTGACCAAATGGCTAACATTTTCTTCAGGATCTGGATGCCTGCAAGCCATTGTATTTGCTGCCAATGTGCCAACTCAAGACAGCAAAAGAGTCCCATGAGACCTAAACTGAGTAAGATAACTCTTAGGTCAGTATCCAGGAGAGTGTACACCTGGTCTGGAATAATAAAATTGCTCAGCAACATCTAAATCAGAACAAATCAAAATACACATCTGGTTAAATGGTCACCTGGTTCTAGTGGACGTCAATACCAGCATGGTTGTTTCAGTGATCGCAGAACCAGTCTTTAAAAAAGTTCATTCTAGTCTCCAACCCTTACGTTTGCACAAAACTTTGGCTTGACCAAGAACCTGTACCGTGGAACCTTTACAGAGCAACTGAAGTTCCAGTCTCGTATGGGAACCAGCTGAAATGTCGATTCTTCTGCTCCTCGGATGCTGCCCAACCTGCTGTGCTTTTCCAGCATCACACTCTTGACTCTAATCTCCAGCATCTGCAGTCCACACTTTCAGCTGGTTTAGTTACCGCTGATTGTAGTAAAACGCTCCATCCCAGGCTTGATGGGGTGAAATTGTTTGAGAATGATTCACCTTGACTGGGTCAACATTTTCAATTAGAAAATTGCTGTCTGAGTGAAGTCCTAATTAAATACCCGGAAGTTTTTCAGGAAGGTCTAGGGTCTATCAAAGGAGCCAAGGCCACCTTGCATGTTGAGCAGGAAACAATTCTGCAAGTTTGCAAGGCCCACCCAGTGCCAATTGCCTTACATACAAAAATACAAGCAGAAATGGGGTGGTACGGTGGCTCAGTGGTTAGGACTGCTGCCTCACAGCACCAGGGTCCCAGGTTTGATTCCAACCTCAGGCAACTGTCTGTGTGGAGTTTGCACATTCTCCCCGTGTCTGCGTGGGTTTTCTCTGGGTGCTCTAGTTTCCTCCCACAGTCTAAAGATATGCAGGTCAGGTGAATTGGCCATGCTAAATTGCCCATAGTGTTTGTTAGGTGCATTAGTTGGAACTAAATGGTTCTGGGTGGGTTACTCTTTGGAGGGTCGGTATGGGCTTGTTTTGCCGAAGGGCCTGTTTCCACACTGTAGGGAATCTAATCATCTTAAAAATCTAATCTAAAATCATTAGTCTGGAAAGCAAAGGAATGATCACCCCAGTCCAGTTTGCTTCAAGGAATGGGCAGCACCGATTGTGAAGCCTAAAGGGTCAGTTTGCCTTTGTGGGGATTTTAAACAAATAATAAACCACTTTGCACAGCTGGATAACTACCCAAACCCTTGCACAAGAGGATTGATAACTAAAGATGAGAGGGAGGGCTGTCCTTCATGAAGCTGCACATGAACCGTGTGTACCTGCAATTGCAGTTAGATGAGGATTCCCAGACCTTGTATATTACAATTAATACCCATAAGGAATTTGTACCAATACACAAGCCTGCCATTTGGGGTATCATCAGTCTGTATCATTTTGCAGTGCTTGATGGAGAATATTTTTCAAGGTCTACCCAAGGTCACCACTTATCTGGATGACATGCTAATAACAGGGAAGACCAATAAGGAGCACTTAGAGAACTTGGACACAGTCGTTAGATGTCTCTTCCAGGCAGGTGTATGCTTTAGAAGGGTAAAACATGTGTCCCAGGCACCCCAAGTGGTCAACTTGGGCTACAGACTCAACAAGATCAGGTTACACCCATCGGAAGATAAAATGAAGGTGACCAAAGGTGCTCTGGCTCCGACATCTGGACCAGAGCTCGGGTCTTACCTTGGGCTGGTAAATCATACAGAACCTGGCCCTCCATCCTGGCACCTATGCATCAACTCCAAAAAAAGAGTCAGCCTCAGGAATGGTCATGTAGCCAAGCCATAGCTTTCACAGAAGTAAAAAAAAAGCTATCATCCTGTAAGGTGTTTGCACACTAAGATCCCAAGCAAGATCTGGTATTGACATGCAATGCCTCCAGGTACTGCATTGGGGTAGCATTTGCTCATAGGTCATAGAGTCATAGAGCTGTGCAGTACAGAAACAGACCCTTCGGTGGAATTTGACCTTGTTGACCAGATATCCTAAATTAATCTTGTCCCATTTACCAGCATTTGGCCATATCTCTCTAAAGAGAAAATGAGGTCTGCAGATGCTGGAGATCAGAGATGGAAATGTGTTGCTGGAGAAGCGCAGCAGGTCAGGCAGCATCTAGGGAACAGGAGAATCGACGTTTCGGGAAGGGCTAATGCCCGAAACGTCGATTCTCCTGTTCCCTAGATGCTGCCTGACCTGCTGCGCTTCTCCAGCAACACATTTTCATCCCATATCTCTCTAAACCCTTCCTATTCATACACTCATCCAGATGCCTTTTAAATGTTGTAATTGTACCAACCTCCATTATTTCCTCTGGCAGCTCATTCCATACACACACCACCCTCTGTGTAAAAAGGTTTCCCCTTAAGTCCCTTTTAAATCTTTGCCCTCTCACCTTAAACCTATGTCCTCTAGTTTTGAATTCCCCAACCATCCAGAAAAGACCTTGTCTATTTGCCCTATCCACGTCTGTCATGATTTTATAATCCTCTATAAGGTCATTCCTCAGCCTCCAATGCTCCAGGGAAAATAATCCCAGCCATATCAGCCTCTCATTATTGCTCAAAACCTCCAACTCTGTCAACCCCCATGTAAATCGTTTCTGAAACTTCTCAATGTCCTTCCTCTAGCAGGGAGACCAGAATTGCATGCAGCATTCCAAAACTGGCCTAATCAACGTCCTGTACAGCCACATCTTGACCTCTCAACTCCTGTACTCAATACACTGACTAAAAAAGACAAGCATCCCAAATGCCTTCTTCACTATCCTATCTACCTGTGACTCCACTTCCAAGGAACTATGAACCTGCATTCCAAGGTCTCTTTGTTCAGCAACACTCTCCAGCACCTTACCATTAAGTGTATAAGTCCTGCCCTGATTTGCCTTTCCAAAATGCAGCACCTCACATTTACTCAAATTACCTCCATCTGGCACTCCTCAGCCCTCTGGCCCATCTGATCAAGATCCCATTGTAATCTGAGGTAACCTTTTTCGCTGTCCACTACACCTTCAATTTTGGTGTCATCTGCAAACTTCCTAGCCATGCCTCCTATGTTCACATTAAATCTTCTATATAAATGATGAAAAGGAGTGGATTCAGTATTGATCCTTGTGGCACTCCACTGGTCACAGGCCTTCAGTCTGAAATGCAACCCTCCACCACCACCCTCTGTCTTCTACCTTTGAACCAGTTCTATATCCAAATGGTTAGTTCTCCCTGTAATCTGTGAAATCTAACCTTGCTAATCAGTCTACTATGAGAAACCTTGTCAAACGCCTTACCGAAGTCCAGATAGATCACGTCCATCGCTCTGCCCTCATCAATCTTCTTCATTACTTCTTCAAAAAATTCAATCAACTTAGTGAGACCTGATTTTCCATTCACAAAGCCGTGTTGACTATCCCTAATCAGTTCTTCCTTTTTCAAACACATTTACACCCTGTCCTTGAGGATTCCTCCTACTGATGTCAGGCTCACCAGTCTATAGTTCTCTGGCTTTTCCTTATCACCTTTCTTAAATATTGGCACCAAATTAGCTAACCAGGTAAAAACAATGACTGCAGATGCTGGAAACCAGATTCTGGATTACTGGTGCTGGAAGAGCCCAGCAGTTCAGGCAGCATCCAAGGAGCTTCGAAATCGACGTTTCGGGCAAAAGGCTTCCTCTATATTGGGGAGACAGGCCGCCTACTTGCGGAACGGTTCAGAGAACACCTCTGGGACACCCGGACCAACCAGCCCAACCACCCCGTGGCTCAACACTTCAACTCCCCCTCCCACTCCACCGAGGACATGCAGGTACTTGGACTCCTCCATCACCAGACCACAGCAACATGACCGCTGGAGGAAGAGCGCCTCATCTTCGCCTAGGAACCCTCCAATCACAAGGGATGAACTCAGATTTCTCCAGTTTCCTCATTTCCCCTCCCCCCACCTTGTCTCAGTCAAATCCCTCGAACTCAGCACCGCCTTCCTAACCTGCGATCTTCTTCCTGACCTCTCCGCCCCCACCCCACTCCAGCATATCACCCTCACCTTGACCTCCTTCCACCTATTGCATTTCCAACACTCCTCCCCCAAGTCCCTCCTCCCTATCTTTTATCTTAGCCTGCTGGGCACACTTTCCGCATTCCTGAAGAAGGGCTTATGCCCGAAACGTTGATTCTCCTATTCATTAAGGGGCCCTATTCTGCCCATGGTTACACATTTGTCCTTAATGTATTTGTAGAATCCCTTTGGATTCCTCTTAACCCTATTTGCCAAAACTATCTCATGTCCGCTTTTTTCCCTCCTGATGTCCTTCTGAAGTATACTCCCATTGCCTTTATACCCTTATCGGGAATGATTCCATCCCTGCTGACTATCTCTGACATACTCTTCCTTTTTTTTTCTTGACCAAAACCCCAGTTTCTCCAGTCATCCAGCTTTCCCTACACCGACTAGCCTTGCCTTTCACTCTAACAGGAACATACTGTCTCTGGACTCTCATTAGCTCCTTGTTGAAGGTTTACCATTTTCCAGCCATCTCTTTACCTGTGCGTGTCCACCTCCATCCCCCACCCCCAACCCCGATCAACTTTTGAAAGTTCTTGCCTAGTACCATCAAAATTGGACTTACTCTAATTTAGAATTTTAACTGTGGTCCAAAGGAGAGGAACACTCAACAGTGTATGCATCTAGGACTTTGGCTCATGCAGAACGTTAATGCTCCCAGATAGAGAAGGAAGATTTGACAATCATATTTGGAATCAGAGAGTTATATCAATACATTTACACGTAAATTTTCAGTAAAAATGGATGATAATCCCCAGCTAGGTCAATTTAAAAAGGACAAGGCAGTATCACCCACGGCTTCAGGCTGAATTCAGTGGTGG
The DNA here is from genome assembly GCF_037043375.1 of Chiloscyllium plagiosum. Classification (NCBI taxonomy): domain Eukaryota; kingdom Metazoa; phylum Chordata; class Chondrichthyes; order Orectolobiformes; family Hemiscylliidae; genus Chiloscyllium; species Chiloscyllium plagiosum. Next base: position 11,099,470 of record NW_028270166.1, read on the forward strand.
GCTCTAATACTAAGTGCATACAATTACAAATTGGAGGCCAAGTAACAAATAGACACTATGGGCAACTAGAATGGCCAATCCACCTATCCTATGCATCTTTGGACTGTAGGAGGAAACTAGAACACCTGGAGGAAAAGCACACCGACAAAGGGAGAATGTGCAACAGACAGTTGCCCAAAGGTCGAATCGAAGCCAGACCCCTGGTACTGTGAGGCAGTAAAGTTTACCACTGAGCACCATGTTCTGGGTTCAAGTCCCAAGATCTGTTATAACATCTCTGAACAGTTTTCTTTTTGAATAGAAGGTAAAAAAAAATGTACAGAAGTTTGAAAGAAACCAAGAGAAACCTATCAGGTCTGGAAGCAGCCATGTTGGGAGACACAGGTAACAGTTTGAGTCCAGTATGACTCTCCTTCAGAAATACTGAGTTTCTCCAGCATTCACTACATTTGTTGAAGGTACCTCCATCTGCCATGTTAAGATGTAACTTCTTATGCTGAGTTTGATATGCTGTTGATAAGCAGATAGAGGAAGCTCCTACAATAAAGGGAGAAACTAAAGAGGAGATGCTATTCCTACAAGTCGGAGGATGGAGCAGTATATCTCCGTTGAGGGTTGTGGGGGGTTTCTGTTGTGGGATATCTGCATCTTAATTGTGTATCTACCCCTCACTTTAGCTCATTAGTTCATTCATTCAGAAATAACAATGCGCCTTGACCATTATTCTGTTGGCAGATTGTGTCTCAAAAGTCTTACTGCAAAAACTGTTCAAATTTAACCTGTAGTGAATTACAAGGAACTTGCAAGTTAGAAAGTTTTGTCATTTCTCCATTCACATTCTGAAGTACAGTTCTAACAGAATTCTGGTGTGATCAGATGAGAAAATAATGGAAGAGCCGAACATGCTGGATGATAATCCAAGTAACGCATGAGAGTAAAATGGAACAGTTTTCGGAGGCTTGGATTTCAGATATGGATTTCCTGCTTTCAATTCACATGCAGGCATCTATTCACCTTGACCATGGAACAGTGAAATTTCTTCTCAAATTGGTTTCCTCCCTCTACTGGTCAGACGGCCAGGCCAAGTGGAATCTTCTGATGATTTCTAAGTTTAAAAGAGATGTTGCACTATCCAAGGGAGGTCTGTTTCCAGTCTCTCTTCTGTTACTTTGTCCCTGCCAAGAGTGCTGTAGGGATGTAACAATGGCATTTGGCAAATTTAGCTTCAAACAATGTTGGCCAAGATCGGACAGATGTGCTTACTCTCCTGCTGGGCAGTGATTCTTGCCCTTTGATGTCAGGTGTGGATGGGCTTTGGCTTTGTCAGTCATTCCTCACCTTCCTCCCAAACCTGTCATCAAACAGTCCTCTTGCCACCTAGCAGCAGCCACTGAAAAGGACTAGTTCCACAGCTGTGAGAGAATCAGATGCTGGAGATCAGAGTCGAGAGTATGGCACTGGAAAAGCACAGCACATCAGGCAGCTTCTGAGGAGCAGGAGAATCGATGTTTCGGGCATAAGTATTCCTGAAGAAGGGCTTATGCCCAAAACATCAATTCTCCTGCTCCTCGGATGCTGCCTGACCTGCTATGCTTTTCCAGCACCACACTCTCAATTCCATGGCTGCGTCAACCACACATTGCATTCATGTCGCGGCCCTCGGTTTGGTAAAGTGTCCCGAGGTGATTGAAACAAAACATAACGCCTCAAATCGTTCTCGATGACCCAGCCTTGGCAGCCGTCTATGATGAAGATTTCCAGAGAGTGACCTCTTTCTGAGACAGGGAATTCCACCTGTGGAGGAGCATGCAAAAAGACCAGGCGGGACAGCGTAGGCTGAACGGTTTAAAGGGTAGGGCTTTTTTGCTAAATAGTTTATAGAATTCAGAAGAACAGAAACAGAGCATTTTACACAGCAGACCTATTTCCATGTTGTGTTCCACAGGAGACTTCTCTCGACCTACTTCAGTTAATCCTAATCTAATCCTTCCTTTCCTTTCTGACTCTGCACCTGCCTCATTTCCCCTCAAACAGATCAAAGTGGTTTGCCTCGACCACTCCTTGTGGTAGCAAGCTTCATACTTTTTTCTCGATCTGTTTTTGTGCTCAGGAAATTTCTCATCTCTGCTTTACTGGATTTATGAATTATACCTTTTGTTCAGTGTTCCGAATTTCCTGCCTTCTCTATGTCTATTCTATCAGAGCCCTCCATCATGTTAAAGATCTTTCTTAGGTCACCTGTTAATTTTAACTTTGCAGAAAAAAAGATCTTAACTTTGCAAACAAGAGGCTGAATCTGTGGGGCTGTTTTCCCTGGAGCATCAGAGGCTGAGGGGTGACCTTATAGAGGTTTATAAAATCAGGAGGGACATGGATAGGATAAATAGACAAGGTCTTTTTCCCAGGATGGGGTAGTCCAAAACTGGAGGGCATAGGTTTAAGGTGAGAGGAGAAAGATTTAAATAGGGCTCGAGGGGTAACTTTTTCGCGCAGAGGGTGGTGCAGAAGAAGTATGGGGGCTGGTACAATTACAACATTTAAAAGGCATCTGGATGGGTATATGAATAGGAAGGGTTTAGAGGGATACCTAGAGGTACTAGGTCAGATTGGGATGTCTGGTCGGCATGGACGAGTTGGACTGAAGGGTCTGTTTCCATGCTGTATGACTCTGTGACTCTGTGAGAGAAATCCCAGCCTACCCATGGGAACCCAAGGGGAAAGGCTTTTTCTCTGCGGTTGGAAAACAGTAGTCAGGTCTGCGTTTGGTGAGGTGTTGGAGGTGGGGACAGTGGAGTGTGTGATTACCACGGGGGCACACCTTTAATTGACAGATTCACCAATCAATCAAGGATAGTGGTTTTTCTCCCAAAGCTGGAGGAGTATCAAGAGGCCTCCCAGATTGAAAGGAGCAGCAGGCAGCAATTTTAGGTAATTCAGCGAAATGGGGGCTTCAATGCAGCAGCATGAACTTTCCAAGAGTTTTGCAGCCTGCCCACCATCTCAGAAGAGGTGGAAAAATCTCACTCCAGTGTGGCCTGGCATTGCTCCAACTCCCAGGCATCAGGGAGGAGCTGGGGCCCCTTTGGGGCATTCTCCCCACTGCTCCCTCATCATTCAGACCCTGGGAAGACACCCTCCTACCCCAAGTACTCAACCTGGCACCCACCCCCTGCAGGAACCTCAATGTGTCTTGGAAAATCCCACTTGGCTTCCTTTCGCTGGTCTCTCTGTGGCTTTCAATATGGAGTGTCGTAGGTAAGCCTGATGTCCAGTTACCAGATCCAGCCTCTGCCAAAACTGGTCCGGAGGTGAGGTGGATCCGGTGAATTGGTATGCTGGCCCCATGAGGTTCCAATCATGGATCTTTGAGAAATTTGGGGGGGTGCAGAGGGGAAGCTAAAAATCCAGCCCACGGTCTATCTGTGTTAACATCTCAAATCCAGCAGTGTTATTTTTCTATACTTAGTGGAAGAATATTTTGCTGTGCCATTGCATTCATTTATGAAGTACATTGGCAAACTGAAGTTCACACCCTGCTTGGATTCAGTCTAATTAGACTGAATCCCCACTAAGAACAAGATATGTTAAAGTACTGCCTTGCATTAAAGCCCTAGTGTGAAGGAATGTCTTTAATTGCATGCAAGAAATTCCGACTAATAGTTGGAAGGTTAGGAAGCTTGAACAGCAATCACAGACCCGTGAAGAGGCGAAGTTTGATCCTTCGTCTGTGATGAGTTTGCTGATTGCAGCCAAAGGGGCTTTCGACAAACCCACTTTTGCTGAACCAGAGACGCACAAGGCAGGATTCTCAGCCTTGCTTACCATCCAGTGATCTCTGCCAAAACTCCACTCATGTTCAGCAATGTCAGCTGCAGGGATCACAGAAAGAAACAGACTCAGAACAAGACCGTTGTGCCTCTGAAAGAGAGATCCGTTCAGTCCCACGCTTCTATACTTTCTGAGTTGAAAAGTGTGTCGCTGGAAAAACACAGCTGGTCAGGCAGCATCCGAGGAGCAGGAGAGTCGATGTTTCAATCATAAGCCCTTCATTGGGAGTGTTGGGGGGAGGGAGGTTGGTGAAGGAGGGGGCTATGAGATAAATAGGAGAGTGGGTGTGGGGGTGGGGGAAAGCTGGGAGGGAGATAGGATGCAGGTGAGGGTGAAAGTGATAGGTCGGAGGGGATGGTGAAGCAGATAGGAAGATAGACAGGTAGGACAGTTCAAGAGGGCGGTGCTGAGTTGGAGGGTTGGATCTGGGATAAGTTTGGGGGAGGGGAAATGAGGAAACTGGTGAAATCGACATTGATCCCATGTGTTGGACGGTCCTCTGGCAGAAGATGAGGCGCTCTTCCTCCAGTTGCTGGGTGGCCAGGATTTGATGGCTTGCCACTTCAACTTCCCCTCCCACTTCACCAAGGACAGGCAAGTCCTGGGCCTCCTCCACTGCCAAATCCTAGCCACCTGACGCCTGGAGGAAGAACGCCTCATATTTCACCTTGGGACCCTCTGACCACACGGCATCAACGTTGATTTCATCGCTTTCTTCATCTACCCTCCCCTCACCTCATCCCAGATCCAATCCTTCATATCAGCACTGCCCTGTTGAACTGTCCCACCTATCCATCTTCCTTCCCACCTATCCGCTCAAAACTATTCCTATCACCCCCCCGCCTGCATTTACCTATCGCCTTCCCAGCCACTTTCCCCCAACCCACACCCCTCCCCCCCCACACACAACCCGTCACATTCCTGATGAAGAACTTATGCCCAAAACATCGACTCTCCTGCTCCTTGGATGCTACCTGACCTGCTCTGCTTTTCTAGTGCCACACTGTTTGACTCTGATCTCCAGCATCTGCAGTTCCTCACTCTCCCACCCTCTCCTATACTTTCCTCTATGGCTCTGCAAATACATTTCCTTCAAGCATTTAGCCAAATCTCTTTCAAAAATGATCACTGAATCTGTTTCCACTGCCCTTTCAGGCAGCATGTTCGAGATCCCAACAATTTAAGACAAAGTTTCAGAGGAATATCTTTAGCAGAAGTTGGTGAATCTGTGGAATTCATGACCGTAGCAAACTGTGGAGGCTGACCTGTGAAGTTAATTGAATGCTGAGAGATAGAGAGGGATGATTTGGAGATGCTGGTGTTGGACTGGGGTGTACAAAGTTAAAAATCACACAACCCCAGGTTATAGTCCAACAGGTTTAATTGGAAGCACTAGCTTTTGGAGCATCGCTCCTTCATCAGGTGATAGTGGAGAGCTCAATCCTAACACAGAATTTATAGCAAAAATTTACAGCGTGATGTAACTGAAATTATACATTGAAAAATTGATTGTCTGTTAAGTCTTTCATCTGTTTGCATACCATGATAGTTTCACTTCTTTCATGTGTAAATCACAAAACCTTTTTATAAAAAGTTGCATTCTCAGGTTAGCTGTTAACAATGGGTGATAGCTAGACAATATGTTGAAGCTGTTCTTCCCCTGTGTTCTCTGTCTATGCCATGACGTTTAGATTGATTCTAATCTAAAAAGTGAGATAACGGAGTTTTACATGAATTCATGCAGGGTTTGAACTCAGGGTTCTACATGAATGCATGCAGTTTTTGAGCAAAGTACAATGTAATACTGCAAGTACAAATTCACTTCACAAAATATATGTGGGCATATGGGTCTTTGTCTGTTTGTGTCTGTCTGTCTGGTTGGGGGTTGTGAGTGTAAGAAAGTGTATGTGTGTACTGAGTGCAGAGTATCTTAAGTCTGTGAGGGGGTGCACGTGTGAGTGTGGGAGTATGTGTGCCTGTAAGGGTGTGTGTGGGTGTCTGTGTGCATGTCTGTGTATGTGTGTCCATGTGTATATGTGTATAGGAGTGCCTATGTGTGTGAGAGTGTGTGTGTGTGTGTGTGTGAGTATCTGTGTGTGTGTATAGTGCAATGGTGGTCACCTGTAATGTGACATTAACCCAAGGTCCCGGTTGAGGCCCTCCCTATGGGTACTGAATTTAGCTATCAGCCTCTGCTCAGCCATCCCGAAGTCTGCCTTGGAGGATGGTCACCCGAAGGTCCTGGACCATTGAAGTGTTCCCCAACTGGGAGGGAACCCTCCTGTCTGTTGATTGTTATGGGGTGCCCATTCATCCGTTGCCGTAGCCTTTGCTCAGTTTCCCCAATGTACCATGCCTCCGGGCATCCTTGCCTGCAACGTATAAGATAGACAACGTTGGCTGAGTCACATGAGTACCTGCCATGTACAAGGTGGGAGGTGTCCCCACGCGTAATGGTGGTATCTATGTCCACAATCTGACACGTCTTGCAGCGCCTACCGTGACAGGGTTGTATGGAGAGAGAGAGAGAGACATTTTCAATCAGTAAGGGAATCAAAGGTTAAGGCAGGAATGTTGAGTTAAGGATTATCAGATCAGTCATGATCCCATCTCATGGAGCAGACTCGAGAGGCTGAATGGCCTAATTTTGTTCCTACTTCTTATAATCTTACGAACTCTCTATACAGATATTTTTGCCCTCATATCACCTCTGGTCCTTTTGCCAATATCCTCTAATCTCTGTTCCTTGGGTAACCAGTCTTCTGTCTCTAGTAACAACTTCTTATTTATTCTATCGAAACCTTTATAGGTTTCGAACAAGAGGAGGCAATGGCCGAGTGGTATCACTGCTGGACTGTTAATTCAGATAATGCTCGAGGGACCTGGGTTTGAATCCCACCATGGGCAGAATTTGAATTCAATTTTAAAAATCTGGAATTAACAGTCTAATGATGATGATGAATCCATTGTTGTAAAACCCATTTGGTTCACTAATGTCCTTTTGGGAAGGAAGCTGCTATATATTTACCTGGTCTGGCCTACATGTGACTCCAAACCCACAGAAATGTGGCTAACTCTCAACCGCCCTCTGGGGGCAGTGAGGAATGGGCAATAAATGCTGGCCTAGACGGTGCCATCCACATCCTGTGAATGAATACCAAAAAAGTGTAAGTGTGGTATTGCAGTGTGTGTGTACTGGGCCCATAACCTGGGGTCAATGAATCGAGACCATTCTCTGAAATCTGAATGTTACTTTACCGCCATATGTTTCCAAAATGACCAGGGGTCTCCTCACCCTGTTTGTCAGCCTTCATTACTCCTTCTTACCTCTAAATGTTCACTTCTGCTCATTACTTGTCCTTGATTCTACCACTGGGTGCATTCCCTTGTCAAGAGGAAGAGAAAGGCTTATGTGAGAATAAGGTGTGAAGGTTCAGTTAGGATGCTTGAGAGTTATAAATTAACCAGAAAAGATCTGAAGAGAGGGCTAAGAAGAGCCAAGAGGGGACATGAGAAGTTGTTGGTGGATAGGATCAAGGAAAACCCTAGGGCCTTCTATAGGTTTATCAGGAACAAATGAATGACTAGAATAAGATTAGGGCCAATCAAAGATAGTAGTGGAAAATTGGGTGTGGAATCTGAGGACATAAGGGAAGCACTTAATGAATACTTTTCATCAGTATTCACATTGAAAAAAGGCAATGTTAGGGAGAATACAGAGATACAGGCTACAAGATTACATGGGATTGAGGTTGACAAAGAGGAGGTTTTCACAATCTTGGAAGATCTGAAAATAGATAGGACTTCTGGGCCGGATGGGATTTATCCTCGGATTCTCTGGGAAGCCAGGGAGGAGATTGCAGAGCCTTTGGCTTCGATCTTTATGTCATCATTGTCGACAGGAGTAATGCCAGAAGACTGGAGGATAGCAAACGTTGTTCCTACATTTAAGAAGGGGAGTCAGGACAACCCTGGTAATTATGGACCAGTGAGCCTTACTTTGGTTGTGGGTAAGGTGTTGGAAAAGGTTATAAGAGATAGGATTTATAATAATCTGGAAAGGAATCATTTGAATAGGGATAGTCAACACGGTTTTGTGAAGGGTAGGTCGTGCCTCACTAACCTTATTGAGGTTTTCGAGAAGGTGACAAAACTAGTGGATGAAGGTAAAGCGGTAGATGTGATGCATATGGACTTCAGTAAGGCATTTGATAAAGTTCCCCATGGTAAGCTATTGAACAAAATACAGAGGCATGGGATTGAGGGCAATTTAGCAGCTTGGATCAGAAATTGGCTAGCTGAAAGAAGACAGAGGGTGGTGGTTGATGGGAAATGTTCATCCTGGAGCTCAGTTACTAGTGGTATACTGCAAGGATCTGTTTTGGGGCCACTGCTGTTTGTCATTTTTATAAATGATCTGGATATGGGCATAGGAGGATGGGTTAGTAAATATGCGGATGACACTAAGGTCAGCAGAATTGTGGATAGTGCTGAAGGCTGTTGTGGGTTACAGAGGGACATAGATAAGATGCAGAGCTGGGCTGAGAAGTGGCAAAAGGAATTTAACGTGGAAAAGTGTGAGGTAGTTCACTTTGGAATGCAGAGTACTGGGCTAATGGTACAATTCTTGGCAGTGTAGATGAACAGAGAGATCTCGGTGTCCTGAATAAATCCCTGAAAGTTGCCACCCAGTTTGATAAGGTTTAAGAAGGCATATGAAGTGTTGGCATTTATTGGTAGGGGGATTGAGTTTCAGAGCCATGAGGTCATGCTTCAGCTGTACATGACACTGGTGCGGCTGCACCTAGAGTATTGTGTACAGTTCTGGTCACTGCATTATCAGAAGGATATGGAGGCTTTGGAAAGGGTTCAGAGGAGATTTACTAGGATGATGCCTGGTATGGAAGGAAGGTCTTACGAGGAAAGGCTAAGGGAACTGAGGCTGTTTTCGTTGGGAGAGAAGAAGGTTGAGAGGCGACTTAATAGAGAAGAATAAGATAATCAGAGGTTAGATAGGGTGGTCAATGAGAACCTTTTTTCTTGGATGGTGAAGGCTAACATGAGGGGAGGTATTTTTTAATTGAGGGGTGATAGATTTAGGACAGATATTAGGGGTAATTTCTTTACTCAGAGAGTAGTAGGAGCGTGGAACAGCCTGCCTGCAACAGTAGCAGTCTCATCGACGTTAAGGACATTTAAATGGGCATTAGACACACGTATGGATAATAATTGAACGGTGTAGGTCAGATGGGCATCAGATTATTTTCACAGGTCGGCATAACATCGAGGGCCGAAGGGTCTGTATGCGCTGTAACGTTCTATGTTCTATTTTCTATAACCCAAACTGTTAGTTTAAACAATCTCTGTTGGATAGTTTAAACTTATCCCACAACTTTCATTGTAACTGCTTTCAAATTCCTGTATTTTCCTGAGAATCCAGTCCAAATTTCTGCACTAGGCAATATTGGAAAAACAGTAAAGGTGCTGAAACCTCTTCTATTCATAATCTGGCCGAGATTAAGGAGAGCAACACCAGAATGTCCGATCTCTTAAATTAACTGAAGTCTTTCATCCTTGGTACCACTGGTTGGGGATACAGAGACCTAGGATAGACAAGAAGGAGCAGGAGGTGGAGTTCCTTTATTGGTTAAGGATGACATCAAGGCCATGTTAAGAAATGATGGTGGCATTAGGGATGAAAATGTTGAATCAGGCTGAGTGGAAATAAAAAGAAATGGAAGAAACCTCTTGGTCAGAGCAATTTACAGGCCCCTGAACAGTACTTCTGAAGAAGGCATAGTACAAAGTAGGAAATAACAAGGGCTTATGAGAAGGGACCAACAGTAATTATGGGCAATTTGACCATACAGATTGATTGGAATAATCAACTTGGCAAGGTTAGCCTCGAAGAAAGGTTCAGAGAGGGTATGAGGGATTGTTTCTGATAGCAACGTGTCCTGGAGCCAATCAGAGAACAGGCTACTTCAGATTTGGCATGATGTAATGAGGAAGGACAGATAAATGGTCTTGTGTTTAAGGATGTTCTTGGAAGGAATAACCATAATGTGCTGAAGTTGCAAATTCAGATTGAAAGAGTGAAGACAGTCGCATGCAAGAGTTTTCATGTTGGGCAAAGGTAATCTTACAGGCCTGAGGAAGGAGTTGGCCTGAATGGGCTTGCCAAAAATAGCAAAGGGCAGGTCAGTCGGAAGAACCACAGCAAATACTTAGGGAGGTACTAAACACCTCTCAGTTATGCCTGAGAGGAAGAAGAACTGTAAAAAACTGAAGAATCATTCATGGCTCAACAAGGATGTCAAGGATGATATAAATACAAAACCGAGGGCATACTATACAGCAAAGGTTAGTGACACTCTGGAGGATTGGGGGATCTTTAAACTCAGCAAAACATTTGCCAGAAACAAAATCAAAAGAGCTAAGATAAACTATGAAAGGAATCTAGCAAAAAACATAAGCACTGACACCAAACACTTCTAGAAGGACAAGAATAGTGAAAATAAATATTGCCCTTTAGAGAACAAAAATGGTGAGGTGGTAATTGGGTCCAGTTCTTGGACCTCAACTATTTATAATCCATAGAAACGATTCACGAGCAGGGACAGAGTGTAACAAAGAAAAGTTTTCAGATGATACTTAAATAGTTGGAAAACCAGCTGTGATGTGGAGATACAGAGTTTACAGATGGACATTGACAGGCTAGGAGAATGGGCCTTATTCTGGCAGATGGAGTTTAATATGGTAAAATGCAAGGTTATCCATTTTGACTGGAAAAGTAAAAGCGCAAATTATTATTTAAATGGGAAGCAGGTTCAAAGCACATCAGTGCAATGGGATCTGGGTGTCTTTGTGCATGAATTGCAGCAAGTGGGAATGCAGGTGCAGCATACAGTAAGAAAGGTAAATGGAATCCTGACATTTATTGCAAAAGGACTGAATTATAAAATTAAAGAAGTGTTGTTACGATTATATAAGACATCAGTAATACCACACCTGGAGTATTGTGTTCACTTTTTGATTAGATTACTTACAGTGTGGAAACAGGCCCTTCGGCTCAACAAGTCCACACTGACCCACCAAAGCACAGCCCACCCAGACCTATTCCCCTACATTTACCCCTGCCCCTAACACTATGGGCAATTTAGCATGGCCAATTCACCTGACCTGCACATTTTTAGACTGTGGAGGAAACCCACGCAGACACAGGGAGATTGTGCAAACTCCACACAGTCAGTTGCCTGAGGCGGGAATTGAACCCGGGTCTTTAGTGCTCTAAGGCAGTAGTGCTAACCACTGTGCTACCGTGCCGCACCTCTCTTTACTTAAGGATGGATGTGGTGGCACTGGAGGCAGTTCAGAGGAGGTTCAGCAGATTGATTCCAGGGGTGAAAGGGCTGTTGTATGAAGAGTGGTTGAATAGCCTGGGCTTGTACACACTGGAGTTCAGAAGAATGAGGGAGGAACTAATTAAGGAATGTAAAATACTAAAGGGGATTGATGAGGGACATTGAGCAGATGTTCCTCCTTGTGGGACAGTCTCGAACAAGAAGTCATAAACATAGAGTGAGAGGCGGTAGATTCAAAACTGAGATGAGGAGAAAATACTTCTCTCAGACGGTTGGGAATCTGTGGAACTCACTGCCCCAGAGTGTAGTGGAGGCAGAATCAATCAACAGATTCAAGAAAGAAAAGCAGGATAAAGGGCTACGGGAGCAAGCAGAAAAGTGGAATGGAGACCAGGATAAGATCAGTCATGATCATGTTAAACAGCATAGTGGGCTCAAAGGGTTGTATCACCTATTACTATTCCGAAATCTTCTTGCCTGAGTAACGCTCTGGGGACTCAAATTTGATGATATGCTCTGAACCATTGTTGTAGGAAACCATCTAATTTCCATTAGAAAGGGGGAAAAACAAAGGAAAACTCAGCCCTGTCCATCCTGCAAAGTTTTCCTCACTAACATCTGGGGGCCTACTGTTAAAATTGGGAGTGCTGTCTCACAGACTAGTCAAGCAACACCCCGTTACAGTCACAGGCACAGAATACCTTTCAGACAATGTCCAAAATCCCACCATCACCATTCCTGTCCCACTGGCAGGACGGACCCAGCTGAGGTGGTGATACAATGGTATACAGTCATGAGGGAGTAACCTTTGGACTGCTCAACATTGACTTTGGACGTCATGAGGTGTCATGGCTACTATATGACATCCTCCTTGGGCTGATGACTCAGTGCTCCTCCTTATTGAACAGCACTTGGAGGAAGCACTGAGGGTGGCAAGGGTGCAGAATGGTAGTCTGGGTGGTCAATGTTCATTGCTAAGATGGAGCAGCAGGACCACCGCTGACTGAGCTGGTCAAGTCCTAAAGGACATAACTGCTAGACAGAGCCTGCAGCAAGCATTGAGGGAAGGAAGGTATTTGGCTTCATCGTAAGAATGCAAGAGCGTTAGGTGCAGGAGCAGAAGTAGGCCATTCAGCCCATCGGGCTTGCTCTGTCATTCAAAGATATTAGTGGAAATGAGGAAGTGTTTGCAATAACCTTCAGCCAGGAGTGGATGATCCACATTGGCCTCCTCCAGCGGTCACAGATGTCAGCCTTCAGCCAATTGATGTCAAGAAATGGTTGGAGGCACTGGGTACAACATTCTGACAATAGTACTGAAGACTTCTGCTCCAGAGCCTGCAATGCCCTTGCCGAACTGTTCTAGGGCACCGTGGAGTCTTCAATGCTGGCAGACAGACCTGCCCTCAAACTGCTTTGGAGTATCAAGATAACCTGCCTCTGTTTGGATGTGGTGCCTGAACTTAACAATCTCCTGATTGAAAAGGTGAAAGCTGTACACACTGATACCGCAGGTGTGTGGCCTTCTGGCAAGGGGAGTGGAAGGTGACAAAAGTTGTTAGGGGAAAAAATGCAAATAAAAAAAGAAGCTGTGAAAAGAACTCCCTGAAATAATTAGCTAAAGGACATCAATGCTTTGACACATTATACAAAGAGTTGAGAAGGTCACAAAAGGAGCCTGGAAAAATGCCTCCAGGAATTCCAGTGCTCAAGAACTCGGCTTTCATTTCGAAAAAAAGAGCTTTCCGAAAAGAAAAATGCTACAAGAGGGAAACAAAATAAATATGGTGCTCCTTATCCCCCTCCACTGACAGCAACACAAACAATGTCTAAATGAAATTAAAAAACACACAAGTCCCACACCTGCATGTGGACAAAAGAAATCTGACAAGACTTTCATCAGCTTTGGTGAATAAAAACTATGGACAGAGCTGACAGCAGCTGCATTTTACTGTTTTTAAGGAAGAATTTGTTGGTGGGAAGGTCAGGGTGCCTGTAAAAGCAAGACATAGGAACTGAGGGACATGAGTAGGCCCTTCAGCCCCTCAAGCCTGTTTTGCCATTCAGTGAGATCATGGCTGGTCTGTGCTAACTCCATATACCTGGCTTTGGCCCATATCCCTTAATACACTTACTTAACAAAAAAACTATCTATCTCTGATTTAAAATTAGCAGCTGATCCAGCATCCACTATCACTTATCAAAGTAGAAGAAGATAAACTCTTAGTTAAGTAATTTCTTTTTATCCTTATTGTACCTCAAAATGGCTCTGGATTTTGGAGACAGAACACTTCATTGTATCTTCAAGATATATGTGACAATAAATAAATCATTTTAATTCAAGAGAGTTGCAAACATCTGCCACCCTTTGTGCTTCCTAAGCTTTCTCTTGAACAGTCTGGATTAGAGTGTTGCTGGAAAAACACAGCAACCGAGGAGCAGGAAAATCGACGTTTCGGGCAAAAGCCCTTCATCTTGAACAATCTGGCCCTAATTCTCAGACTATGGCCTCTTGTACTAGAATCTGCAACCAGTGGAAATAGTTTATCTTTATCTACCCTTGTTCATTCCCATTTATATCTTGAAGACTTCAATCAGACCTTCTAAATTCTAGAGAAAGCAGACCTAATTTGAATAATGTCTCCTTGTATCTTAACCCCTGAAGTCCAGGTATAGTTCTTGCAAACTGACACTGCTGATCTGAAGAGGTGTGAATGATATTCCCTTCCTCCCCTTCTCCCCAGAAACAAGATACCCCTCTCAGCAGATGAGCAAAGCTGGTCACCTGGCTACACAATTAGTGTGAGGGATGGAGAGACAGTTCTACATCAAATTGAAGCAATCGCAGGATGTGCTGCATGGTTCAGGCATGGGAAATGCCAGTCTCACATTCTTAAAGAGTTGCAATGGGCACCATTAATGCAAACGAGAGAGAAAAATAGACTGTGCAAATTCTATCAAACAGGGAGTGGAGTGTTGTGATTTGGCAAAAACAAGTGCCTCGTGTCCTCCAGCATTCAGACAACAGGAAGTAGTCCTCAAACTACAAAGACCATTTGTGTCCAAGACAACATATAAACAATCTTTCTTCCCAAGGACAACCCCACATTGGAACTAGCTACCAAAGGAAATAGTTACAGCTTGAAATCTTCAAGACCCATCTCTAGATTATTTCTGCTTTATTTTGTTCTTTGGGCCAATACTGCTAAATAGTAAGAGAGGAACTAGGAGCAGGAGTAGGCCATTCGGCCCTTTGAGCCTACTCTGGCATTCAATGTGATCATGGCTGATCCTCTATTTCAATGTCATATTCCCTCATATCTTGCCGTATTACCTTTAAAATCTTTTAAAGAATCTCTTTCTTGAATATATTCAGTGACTAAACCTCCACGAGAACCTGGGGTAGCGAACTTCGCAGGTTCACTTTTGTTTGAGTGAAGAAATGTTTCCTCAACAGTTCAAAGTGGTTGTCACTGTATGCTGAGACTGTGTCCCTTAGTACTAGATGCCCCAACTAAGGGAAATATCCTCCCTGCATCTAGTCTGTCTGCTCTTTGAAGGGTCGGTGCAGAATCGATGGGCCAAATGGTCTAATGCGAGGTGCTGCATTTTGGGAAAGCAAATCTTAGCAGGACTTATACACTTAATGGTAAGGTCCGAGGGAGTGTTGCTGAACCAAGAGACCTTGGAGTGCAGGTTCATAGCTCCTTGAAAGTCGAGTTGCAGGTAGATAGAATAGTGAAGAAGGCGTTTGGTACGTATTCCTTTATTGGTCAGAATATTGAGTACAGGAGTTGGGAGGTCATGTTGCGGCTGTACATATCATTGGTTAGGACACTGTTGGAATATTGCATGCAATTCTGGTCTCCTTCCTATCGGAAGGATGTTGTGAAACTTAAAAGGCTTCAGAAAAGATTTACAAGAATGTTGCCAGGATTGGAGGATTTGAGCTACAGGGAGAGGCTGAACAGATGCTGTTTTTCTGGTGCGTCGGAGGTTGAGGGGTGACCTTATAGAGGTTTACAAAATTATGAGGGGCATGGATAGGATAAATAGACAAAGTCTTTTCCCTGGGGTAGGGGAGTTCAGAACTAGAGGGCATAGGTTTAGGGTGAGAGGGGAAATATATAAAAGAGACCTAAGGGGCAACTTTTTTCATGCAGATGGTGGTATGTGTATGGAATGAGCTGCCAAAGGAAGTGGTGGAGGCTGGTACAATTGCAACATTTCAAAGGCATTTGGATGGGTATATGAATAGGAAGGGTTTGGAGGGATATGGGCTGGGTGCTGGCATGTGGGATTAGATTGGGTTGGGATATCTGGGCAGGATGGACGGGTTGGACCAAAAGGTCTGTTTCCATGCTGTACATCTCTATGACTCTATGACTCTATGATATCTGCAGAATCACAGAATCCCTACAATGTAGTAACAGACCATTTGGCCCAACAAGTCCATACCAACCCCTCCGAAGAGTAACCCAGCCAGATCCATTCCCTACCCTATTAGTCTACATTTACCCCTAACTAATGCACCTGACCTACACATCCCTGAACACTATGGGAAATTTAGCAATTCATCAAGTTGCATTCTCAAAAAATGTTAAACAGAGACTCATGTGTACCATGAACAGCGTTATGGTCATGTTAGACCCAATGAGCTGATCCTGTGCTGAAATACTGTGGTGCTGTGTCAGATCTCTGCCTCCACCAGCCTACAAAAGAAACCCATTTCCTATATTACTCCTTTCTTAATATCGTTCCGAAATTTGTTGTTTGTCATTTTGAATTTGTGCACTTTCAGCCAACTGCTCAATCCTGCTTTGATTCATTATGTCACTGGTCGTTCAGTTTCACCAACATACAGAGGCTTTTTGTTTTATATTATTTGAGCATCTCCAAAATCTAACTTCAGTGAGGGAGTTCTCCAGTGAACCCTCACTGCATTGTCTCGTCCTGAAGCTTATACAAGTGCCGCGCTGTCTTAAACAATGTAGTGGGATTATTGCACATTATTCACCATTCACCTAAACTGTGAGGCTGGTAAAAACAGAAGGTAAAACAAAGAAACATCAAACTAGGAACACGAGTAGGCCATTCAGCCCTTTAAACCTGCTCTATCATTCAATATGATCCTGGTTAGTCATCCAGTTCAGTATCCTGTTCCCACTTTCTCCCCAAATACTTCAATCCCTTTTAGCCCTATCCTTGGAGCATCAGAAACTGAGGGATGACCTTATAGCAGTTTATAAAATCATGAGGGGCATGAATAGGATAAATAGACAAGGTCTTTTTCCTGGGGTGGGGGAGTGCAGAACTAGAGGGCACAGGTTTAGGTTGAGAGGGGAAAGGTATAAAAGAGACCTAAGGGGCAGCTTTTTCACAAAGAGAGTGGTGTGAATACGGAATGAGCTGCCAGAGGAAGTGGTGGAGGCTGGTACAATCACACCATTTAAAAGGCATCTGGATGGGTATATGAATAGGAAGCGTTCAGAGGAATATGGGCCAAGTGCTGGCAAATGGGACTAGATTAGGTTGGGATATCTGGTTGGCATGGAGGGGTTGGGCCAAAGACTCTGTTTCCGTACTGTACATCTCTGTGACTCTATGACTATATCTGTCTCCTTATTGAAAACAATCAATTTATTGGCATCAACTGCTTTCTGTGGCAGAGAATTTAACAGGATCACCACTCTCTGGGTGAAGAAATTTCTCCTCTTCTCTGTCCTAATTGGCTTATCCTGTATTCTTAAACTGTGACCCCTGGTTTCGAACTATCCACTTGTCAGGTAGTGAATAGAGTCTGAACTGATCCAATCTCTCTTCATAGATCAGACCTGCCATCCTCAGGATCAGTCTGGTAAACCTTCATTGTAGGCATAAGTGAGGACTGCAGATGCTGGCGATCAGAGTCTAGATTAGAGTGGTGCTGGAAAAGCACAGCAGGTCAGACAGCATCCGAGGAGCAGGAAAATTGACGTTTCGGGCAAAAGCCCTTCATCAGGAATGAAGAACTTTTGCGCGAAACATCGATTTTCCTGCTCCTCGGATGCTGCCTGACCTGCTGTGCTTTTCCAGCACCACTCTAATCTAAACCTTCATTTTACTCCATTCATAGCCAGAACATTTTTCCTTAAATCAAAAGACCAATACTGTACACACTATTCTAGTTGTGGTCTCACCAAGGCCCTGTACAATTGCAGCAAGACATCTTGCTCCTATACTCGAATCTTTGCACTATGAAGACCAACGTACCATTTGCCTTCTTCACTGCCCACTCAATCTACTTGCTTACTTTCAGTGACTGGTGTATAAGGTCACCCAGGTCTCACTGCACCTCCCCCTTTCCCAATGAAAAGAATCTTCTCCCTCTCTCACCTGATCATCCCTTTGTAGCTCCGACTGTATTAGGTTAGATTCCCGACAGTGTGGAAACAGGCCTTTCAGCCCAACCAGTCCACACCGCCCCTCCAAAGAGTAACCCACCCAGACCCATTCCCCCTAACTAATGCACCTAACTCTACGGGGCAATTTAGCATGGCCAATTCACCCAACCTGCACATCCTTGAACTGTGGGAGGAAACCGGAGCAAACCCACACAGGCACAGGGAGAACATGCAAACTCCACACAGACAGTCACCTGAGGCTGGAATTGAACCTGGGACCTGCTGTGAGGCAGTAGTACTAACCACTGAGCCAACGTGCATAATTCACTTTGATAAGAGTGCTGACCAACATTAAAGGTGGCAGAGCCTAGCTGGAGACAGATGGTCTACTCAGTAGTGACGGACTCAGGATCATTCGGAGGCTAGCTAAAAATATGCATTTTTTTTACCAATTTGCTTATGTTAAAAAATTTGCACATTCAGCAAATCTGACAAGTAATTTACTTTGTGTTGAAATGTAGTAGAATCTGTTTAACGTTACAAACTTGATGCACTGCTGTGCTCTCAGCTCACCAACATTTACCTGAATAGGATCCATTGAGCAGCAATGGGGCATATACATTTTGCCAACCTGCACAGCACAAAAAAATGTAAATTCATCAGGAAGGTCATTTTAAAGAAAAACAAGTCTGTGGTCAAATTAAAAAAAAGTCTCCAAGATTTACAGGCAATCTGGAAACACCCTGGCACTATAATATTCGGTCAACAACCTGTTATTTTATGGTTGAAAAACATGAACAGTGGCACAGTTTTTTATGAGAAAAATATGCAGGTCTTAAACATTATATTTCAGAATCTTCTGGAACCAAGGTAGAAGACAAAAATGTGTCTCTTCTCATTTGCCAAACCTACGGATTGCCCCAGAGTCTCTAGCAGTTGCAGATTAATCTCCCAGACGTGACAGTAAGCAATCTCTGGGAGAAAGATTTTAAGGGCATTAAAAATAACTTGTCAGTTTATTTACAATTTTGTTGAACACTTTTGTTTATTAGCTACGAAAATGCTTTGGTTAAAAAGACTGTTTGGCTGGAGGTCATGAGATTTTTTTTTGGTGAGTCCCTGTGACGTGCCCTGAAATATTTTCTTCTCTGCTTCACCCTGATCCTGGGATTATGGCTGAAAACAAAAAAAACTGGACATCTCAACGGGTCAGGCAGCATCCGTAGAGAAAGAGAGAAAGCTAATGTTTCAAGTCTAGATGACTCTTCATCAGAACTGAAATTATGTCCTACACTCTCCCACAGAGGAAATAATAGCGAGTTTTGAGAAGATTTGTAGCTCAGGTTGAGGTTCTGGATGTAGGTTTGCTCGCTGAGCTAGAAGGTTTATTTCCAGAAGTTTCGTCACCCTACTAGGTAACATTTTCAGTGGGCCTCGAGTGAAGCACTGTACATGATTCCGACTTTCTATTTATACGTTTGTGTTTCTTTGGGTTGGCGATGTCATTTCCTATGGTGATGTCATTTCCTGTGCTTTTTCTCGGGGATGGTAGATGCGGTCTAAGTCGATGTGTTTGTTGATAGAGTTCCGGTTGGAATGCCATGCTTCTAGTAATTTTTGTGCATGTCTCTGTTTGGCTTGTCCTAGGATGGATGTGTTGACCCAGTTGAAGTGGTGTGTCCTTCCTTATCTGTATGTAAGGATACTAGTGAGAGAGGGTTATGTCGGTTTCTGGCTAGTTGGTGTTCATGTATCCTATTGCTAGTTAAAAAAAAACTTCCCTCCTACCTAGAGTACAGCATTTATTGATTTCGACATGAGGCCTCCCAGGTCCCTCTGTTTTGTAGCTATCTGCAGTTTTTCTCCATTTAAATAGTATTTACCTCCTCTATTCTTTCCACCAAAATGCATAACTTCACATTTTCCCACTTTATATTCCCACCTGCCAAGAATTTGCCCACTCACTTATCTTGTCTACATCCCTCTGACACCCTCCCCACTTGCCTTCTCTCCTACTTTTGTGTCATCCACAAACTTGGCTACAGTATATATGTTTTCCACATTTGAGTCAGAAATACATATTGTAAATAATTACAGTGTCAGCACTGATCTCTGTGACAGACCACGAGTTACATCAGTTCAGGCAGCATCCTTCATGAAGGGCTTTTGCCCGAAACATCAATGTTCCTGCTCCTCGGATGCTGCCTGAATTGCTGTGCTTTTCCAACACCACTCTAATCCAGAATCTTATTTCCAGCATCTGCAGTCATTGTTTTTATCTACAGTACTAGTTACAGGTTGCTATACTCCCCTCCCCTTATCCCAAGTCTTGATCTTTGAATAGTTAGCCAATCTTCTCTTCAGTAGCCATGATGAGGAGGTGCCAGTGTTGTGCTGTGTGGACAAAGTTAAAAATCACACAACACCAGAGGTTTCAGAACGTCGCTTCTTCGTCAGTACTTCTAACTAAACCTGTTGGACTATAACCTGGTGTTGTGTGATATTTAGCTTAATCCTCTCTTCAGTCTAATATGCTATCCCAACACCGTGGGCTTTGAGCTGATTAAATAGCCTAACCTGCAGTATCTTATCAGATACCTTCTAAAAATCCAAGAATATTCCATCTCTGCTTCACCTTAATCCAGAAACAATAACAGAAATTGCTGGAAAGGCTCAGCAGGTCTGACAGCATCTGTTGAGAGAAAGCAGTTCACTTGAGTTACTCAACCCAAAACGTTAATTCTGATTTCTCTCAACAGATGCTGCCAGACCTGTTGAGCTTTTCCCGCAATTTCTGTTTATGTTTCTGATTTATATTAGTTTTAGTTTCAATTTCCCTTTTATCTATCCTGCTTGCAATCTCCTCAAGAATATCAAATAAATTGGTCAAGTTTGATTTCCTCCTCAAGCCAATCTGACTTTGTTTGATTAAACCATGTACTGTACTTCTCAGTGGCTCTCTTACATAGAGTCATAGAGATGTACAGCATGGAAACATACCCTTCAGTCCAACCTGTCCATGCCGACCAGACAGCCAATCCCAACCCAATCTAGTCCCACCTGCCAGCACCTGGACCATATCCCTCCAAACTCTTCCTATTCATATACCCATCCAAATGCCTTTTAAATATTGCAATTGTACCAGCCTCCACCACTTCCTCTAGCAGCTCATTCCATACACATACCACCCTCTGCGTGAAAAAGTTGCCCCTTATGTCTTTTTTATATCTTTCCCCTCTCACCCTTAACCTATGCCCTCTAGTTCTGGACTCCCCGACCCCGGGGAAAAGACTTTGTCTATTTATCTTATTCATGTCCCTCATGATTTTGTAAACCTCTATAAGGTCACCCCTCAACCTCTGACGCTCCAGGGAAAACAGCCCCAGCCTGTTCAGCCTCTCCCTATAGTTCAAATCCTCCAACCCTGGCAACATTCTTTTTTGAACTCTTTCAAGTTTCACAACATCTTTCCAACAGGAAGGAGACCAGAATTGCATGCAATATTCCAACAGTGGCCTAACCAATGTCCTGTACAGCTGCAACATGACCTCCAAACTCCTGTACTCAATACTCTGACCAATAAAGGAAATCATCCCAAACGCCTTCTTCACTATCCTATCTACCTGTGACTCCACTTTCAAGGAGCTATGAACCTGCACTCCCAGGTGTCTTTGTTCAGCAACACTACCTATGACCTTACCATTAAGTATATAAGTCCTACTAAGATTTCCATTTGCCAAGAGGTGCGAGGAAGGAGCAAAGGACTTCTGGGAAGTCATATATTTGTGTGGTTACGTTACCCGAAACACGACTCGGGAAGTGTCCCCCACCCATCCTCCTCCTCTAACCAAAAAAAAGGTTCTGTGCACCAGATTGGTAAGGTAACGAGTTTATTTTTTATTCCTTATTTTTCAACAGTCTCTTTGGGAATTTAGAATAGTGGGAATGGAGGTTAGGGCAGTTGAATGTTCTTCCTGCAGAATGTGGGAGGTAAGAGTCACCACTAGTGTCCCTGCTGACTACACCTGCGGGAAGTGCACCCAACTCCAGCTCCTCGAAAATCATGTTAGGGAACTGGAGCTCGAGCTGGATGAACCTTGGATCATTTGGGAGGTTATTGAGGGGAGTTATAGGGAGGTAGTCACTCCTCAGGTACAAGAAAAAGGCAGATGGGTTACAGTCAGGGGATGGAAAGGGAACCGGCAGGCAGTGCAGAGACCCCCTGTGGCCATTCCCCTCAACAATAGGTATACCTTTTTGGATACTGTTGGGGGGGGGGGGGCACTTACCAGGGGAAAGCAGTGGGGAACAGGGCTCCAGCACAGAGTCTGTCCCTCCTGCTCAGAAGGGAAGGGGGAAGAGGAGCAGAGCAGTAGTCATTGGGGACTCCATAGTTAGGGGGACCGATAGGAGGTTCAGCGGGGACGAGAGAGACTCATGGTTGGTGTGTTGCCTCCCAGGTGCCAGGGTTCGTGATGTCTCTGATCGTGTTTTTGGGATCCTTAAGGGGGAGGGGGAGCAGTCCCAAGTCGTGGTCCACATAAGCACCAACGACATAGGTAGGAAGAGAGATGGGGATTTAAGGCAGAAATTCAGGGAGCTAGGATATAAACTTGGAGTTAGGATGAACAGAGTTGTTGTCTCTGGTTTGTTGCCTGTGCCACGAGCTAGTGAGGTGAGGAATAGGGAGAGAGAGGAATTGAACACGTGGCTACAGGGATGGTGCAGGAGGGAAGGTTTTGGATTCTTGGATAATTGGGGCTCTTTCTGGTGTAGGTGGGACCTCTACAAGCAGATGGTCTTCATCTGAACCAGAGGGGTGCCAATATCCTGGGGGGGAAATTCGCTAAGACTATTGGGGTGAGTTTAAACTAATCCAGCAGGGGGATGGGAACCAAAATTGTAGTTCGAGTATAGAAAGGGTTGAGAGTAGGGAGGTCCAAAATCAAGCTTCAGGGACGCAAGAGGGCACCGGCAAGCAAGAAGTTTGTTTGAAGTGTGTCTACTTCAACACCAAGAGCATCCGGAATAAGGTGGATGAACTTGTAGCATGTGTTGGTACCTGGGACTTCGATGTTGTGGCCATTTCGGAGATATGGATAGAGCAGGAACAGGAATGGTTGTTGCAGGTTCCAGGATTTAGATGTTTCAGTAAGAACAGAGAAGTTGGTAAAAGAAGGGGAGGTGTAGCATTGTTGGTCAAGGACAGTATTACAGTTGCAGAAAGGATGTTTGGGGACTCGTCAACTGAGGTAGTATGGGCTGAGGTTGGAAACAGGAAAGGAGAGGTCACCATGTTGGGAGTTTTCTATAGGCCTCCGAATAGTTCCAGAGATGGAGAGGAAAGGATAGCAAAGATGATTCTCGATAGGAGTGAGAGAGACAGGGTAGTTGTCATGGGGGACTTCAACTTTCTAAATATTGACTGGGAACACTACAGTATGAGTACTATAGATGGGTCAGTTTTTGTCCAGTGTGTACAGGAGGGCTTCCTGACAGGCCAACAAGGGGCGAAGCCACATTAGTTTGGTACTGGGTAATGAGCCCAGCCAGGTGTTAGACTTGGACGTAGGTGAGCACTTTGGTGATAGCGATCACAATTCTGTTATGTTTACTTTAGTGATAGAAAGGGATAGGTGTATACCACTGGGCAAGAGTTACAGCTGGGGGAAAGCCAATTACGATGTGCTTAGGCAAGATTTAGGAAGCATAGGATGGGGAAGGAAACTGCAGGGGATGGGCACGTTAGAAATGTGGAGCTTTTTCAAGGAAAAGCTCCTGAGTGTCCTAGATAAGTATGTGCCTGTCAGGCAGGGAGGAAGCTGTCGAGCGCGGGAGCCGTGGTTTATGAAGGAAGTGGAATCTCTGGTCAAGAGGAAAAAGAAGGCTTATGTTAGGATGAGATGTGAAGGCTCAGTTAGGGCGCTTGAGGGTTACAAGGTAGCCAGGAAAAACCTAAAGAGAGAGCTCAGAAGAGCCAGGAGGAGACATGAGAAGTTGTTGGCAGATAGGGTCAAGGTAAGCCCTAAGGCTTTCTGTAGGTATTTAAGGAATAAAAGAATGAAGAGAGTAAGATTAGAGCCACTCAAGGATAGTAGTGGGAAGTTGTGTGTGGAGTCAGAGGAGATAGGGGAAGCACTAAATGAATATTTTTCGACAGAGGGTGGTGGTTGATGGGAAATGTTCATCCTGGAGTCCAGTTACCAGTGGTGTACCGCAAAGGTCGGTGTTGGGCCCACTGCTGTTCATCATTTTTATAAACGACCTGGATGAGGGCATAGAAGGGCGGGTTAGTAAATTTGCAGATGACACTAAGGTCGGTGGAGTTGTGGATAGTGACGAAGGATGTTAAAGGTTACAGAGAGACATAGATAAGCTGTAGATGTGGGCTGAGAGGTGGCAAATGGAGTTTAATGTTGTGAGGTGATTCACTTTGGTCAGAGCAATCAGAATGCAGAGTACTGGGCTAATGGTAAGATTCTTGGTAGTGTAGATGAGCAGAGAGATCTCGGTGTTCAGGTACACAGATCCTTGAAAGTTGCCACCCAGGTTGACAGGGTTGTTAAGAAGGCAAACAGTGTTTTAGCTTTTATTAATAGAGGGATCGAGATCCGGAATCATGAGGTTATGCTACAGCTGTACAAAACTCTGGTGTGACCGCACTTGGAGTATTGTGTACAGTTCTGGTCACCGCATTATAAGAAGGATGTGGAAGCTTTGGAAATAGTGCAAAGGAGATTTACTAGGATGTTGCCTGGTATGGAGGGGAGGTCTTATGAGGAAAGGCTGAGGGACTTGAGGCTGTTTTTGTTGGAGAGAAGAAGGTTGAGAGGTGACTTAATAGAGACATATAAGATAATCAGAGGGTTAGATAGGGTGGACAGGGAGAGCCTTTTTCCAAGTATGATGATGGCGAGCACGAGGGGGCAAAGCTTTAAATTGAGGAGTGATAGATATAGGACAGATGTCAGAGAGAGTCTCTTTACTCAGAGAGTAGTAAGGGTATGGAATGCTTTGCTTGCAACGGTAGTAGATTCACCAACTTTAAATACATTTAAGTCGTCATTGGACAAGCATATGGAAGTACATGGAATAGTGTAGGTTAGATGGGCTTCAGATTGGTATGACAGGGCAGTGCAACATCGAGGGCTGAAGGGCCTGTACTGCGCTGTAATGTTCTATATTCTATGTTCTATATGCTTTCCCAAAATGCAGCACTTCACATTTATCTGAATTAAACTCCATCTGCCACTTCTTAGCCCATTGGCTACATCCTAAATAACATTTTCCCAATAACAGACGTTAAGCTAATTGGGTTACAGTTATCTGTTATTGTCTCATTCTCTTTCTAAATTAAGGTATTATATTGGCAGTTTTTCAACCCTCCAGGTCTTTTCCAAAATCTAAGAATTCCTGGAAGATTACTACCATTGTTACTTCCTTCAATATTCGAGGATGCATCCTATCAGATTCAGGCGAGGTGTTTGTCTTTAACCTTATTAGTTTCCCTCCCAGCTTTTCTCTTGTGATAGTCATAGTCAGAGTCAAACAGCACAGAAACAGACCCTTCAGTCTAAACTTGTTATTTCTGATCTCCACCCAAATGATTCTAAATCCTCTGATCCCAGATCATTTCTTGTTATTGTACGTATCCCGACTACACTAAGAAAGCTAGTCCAGCACCCTTTCTTCCTGCCTAATCTTTTGAAAAGTCACATACCTCTGAATATTTAGTTCCCAACTTTGATATCCTTGTAACGATGAATCTGTTACTAACTGTTAGAGCGTACGTGTTTACCTTTATTTGCACCATTATTTATTTATATTACTGTGAATAACACATGCATTTAAGTAAAGAGCCATTAATGTTATGTTTATACCATTTTTTTCTGTGTTTTGTTCCTATTTGCTACTTTTTTTTTAAGGCCTTGCATTCTGTCCCTGCCTGTCCTACTCTGGGTATCATTATCTTCATTGCTAACCTGTGATGCTATCATGCCCTTTTGCTTTGAAGCCTGTGTCTACCAACTCCCTCACCCTCACCCCTTCTGTTTAAGTTGCAACTCCACCCCTATCGTGCATCTAGAGAATGAAAGCTTTTAATCAGCAGCTCCCACCAATCAAAAGCCATCTTCACAGTCTTGGTGAGCAAGTAAGGTGTCCTTGGAAAGAGTCGGTTCAGGAAATTTGTTGTTGCATTATGAACAGAGGCAAGAGTAGTGGAGGGGAAAGGTCATATTTGCATGCTTCCTGCACAGTTGCCAATTCAAAGAACTCAAGACTCAAAATGGGAACATTTGATGATTGTAGTAGATTTGTTCCTTGTTGTCTATTTTTTGTGCACCTCAGAGCTACTTTCAAAGTGTTTTATTTATAATGCTACTCTACAACATCATTGCTATCACAAAATGTTTCAATCCCAGCTCTAGCATCTTGAGCCTTTTGTGGTATACATTTAGCTCGGAGCCATCACCAGACAAGTATGGTGGGCATCGATTAATTACCAGCCATTCATAATCAAAGACAGAACAACTGAACCCTCCAACAGGAGCTAAAGAGTGGAGGACCTTATTGTTTGTCAGTCCGCAACATTTTGTTCCAGGAGCTCAGACCTCACACAGGAATCGGTGATGTATTTTTCCCGTGGACTTTGATATGATAACAAAGTCACAGAATCACACAGCATGGAAACAGACCCTTCGGTCCAACCAGTCCATGCTAAACATAATCCCAAACAAAACCACCTGGCAACATCCTGGTAAATCTCTTGCGAATCCTCTTCTGCTTAATAATATCCTTCCTAGAACTGGGCAACCAAATTTGGACACATTATTCAGAAGAGGACTCACCAATGTCCTGTACAACCTCAACATGACATCTCAACACCGATACTCAAAGGACTGAGCAAGGAAGGCAAGTGTGCCAAATGTCTTTTTAATCACCCTGTCTATATGTGATGCAAATATCTAAGAATTATGTGTGATTGAATACATATGCTTGAAGGAAGAGGAAATGTGCAAGAACAAAACAGCCCAAGTACAAATCTGAGCAAATGATGACTCTGTTGCACTCACTCACCAGTCAGTCTGTCCATCAAATATCTATCCAGATCCCCCTTGAAGCACTCTAATTCCTCACTGACCTGAGGATAGGAACCAGCCAACTCTTCTTTCCTTTCAAACATAAGCAGGTCTCGTGATGGTTGGAATTGTTCAGTTTAGTCTAAAACTTGCCCATTGTTACAAATACTCTTCCTCAAAAGACAGTGAATGCAGAATCTTTAAATATTTGAAGCTGGGGTAGGTAGATTCTTGATTACAACAGAAATGAAAAGTTCTCAGGGATATACAGGAACGTAGAGTCGAGGTTACAATCAGGTCAGTCATGAAGGACCCAGTGGCCTAATTTTGTTCCTTTCTCTTCCACTCCTTTTTTTCTTTCCTTCATGGAATGTGGTGTCACTGGCTGGGCCAGTATTTATTGCTCATCCCTAATTGCCCTTGAGAAGGTGGTGTTGAGTTGCCTTCTTGAACTGCTGCAGTCCACGTGGTGGAGGTTGACCCACAGTACCATTACTGTGGGAATTACAGGATTTTGACCCAATGAAAAGTGAAGGAATGCTGATATATTTCCACCTTGGAATAGTGAGTCGTTTGGAAGGGAACTTGGAGGGACAATGGTGTTCCCATGGAACTGCTGCCCTTGTCCTGCTAGATGGAAGTAGTAGTGATTGGGAAATGTGCTGTCTAAGAATTTTTGGCAAATTTCCTTCCCTAAAGGGTAAGTAAACCCAAATGGACTTTCATAGCCATCAATGGTAGTAATGGCAAGTTTAATTTGAGATAATATTTTATTAATCCATCGAATTTCTGAGTCAATTGAATTTTAAGTCTCCACCAGCTGCCAAGGTGGGATTTAAACCCATGTTCCTAGTTTATTGGCCCACGCTTTTGGATTACTGGCCCGGTTCATTATCATTACGTCACTGTTTCTCTAGATGGTTCTGTTTGATCTCCCTCTTCCTTTCTGAGAGATAGACATAAAAAGCCTGACCTACCCCCAAAGTGCAAGGGTTTTCCCACATTTTGCCAGCCAGCAACAAGCCTTCATAGTCACTCTGGCGGGCGAGTGGACTGGCAACATTTGAGCAGTTGCTGATGGAAACCCACCTGGAGTCACAATCTGCCTCATTTAGGCATCTCTGCCATAACATTTTACAAACCTGCTTCACTTTATTACTTATAACATACATTTATTAAGCGTTCAAGGCAGCCTCCAGATGGACATGGTGAGTTGATCCAAGCAGAGCATTCCAACTCTACCATTACCACATTCCATCCTCTCAGACTGTGTAGGCTTCTTCATCCAAGCACAATATTTAAACACTCATTCCTGATTCAAGACTACTGGGGCCTATTTTGGGATCAGCAGCCCCTTACTACTCAGTTAAATAGGCCAGGGTCTCCACTCTGGCCATTCTCCTACCTGTTCTTTATCATTGAAATTTATTATTCTTGAATTAGTTGTACCCCGGAACTTGGGAGTCTTTATATTTGACTGTCAGTGGCAAGTATCCGTGGAAACATCTAGGCTTGTGGCTTTCTGGTGTTTATTGGCACCCGTTTCAATGTGGTCTCAGAAAATCTTCCTTTCTTTTCAAGCCAGACAACTCTCCATCCGCCTTGCGCCCCACGCTGCTTCCTGCAACCTCATTGGATTACAGGTAATGGTTATTTTACTGAAATCACAACAATCCAGAGGCGTGGGCTTAAAAATGTTCAAATCCCAATGGGGCAGTTTGAAAATTCTGGACGTTAAAAGTCAGGCAGAAATTTCTTCCCAGTGATGGGGTGGGGTGAGGGTGGTGGGGTTTGCAGAAGTGTGTGGGTGTCGGAGACATAGAGTTATATAGTGCAGAACAGGCCCTTTGGCCCATCAGGTCTGTGCTGACCTATCTTATATTAATCCTATTTTCCAGCATGTGATGTACCACATCTTAAGATCAGTCAGCCTGCCATCACTCATCATATCCTGGGTGGGGCCGTTTCTTTATGGAGGGGTCTAACAAGTACAGAAAGTCTACAGGCAGAAAGTGACTGAAAATAACAAGTTAGGGGCCAGTGATCAGAGACTGACTAGAGCTTGAGGGAGGCAATGGCCTAGTAGTGTTATCACCCAGCTATTAATCCAGAAGATCCCAGAACAATGTCTGGGGACCTGGGTTCGAGTCCTGTCATGGAAGATGGTGGAATTTGAATTCAATCTTTAAAATCTGGAATTAAGGGTTGACTGATGACCATGAAATCATTGTCAATTGTCAGGAAAACCCATCTGGTTCACTAATGTCCTTTACGGAAAGAAATCTGCCATCCTTACTTGGTCTGGCCTACATGTGACTCCAGAACCATAGCCAGAGGAAGTGGTGGAGGCTGGTACAATTGCAACATTTAAAAGACATCTGGATGGGTATATGAATACGAAGGGTTTGGAGGGATATGGGCCGGGTGCTGGCAGGTGGGACTAGCTTGGGTTGGGATATCTGGTCGGCATGGGCGAGTTGGATCGAAGGGTCTGTTTCTGTACTGTACATCTCTATGACTCTATAACTGTTCAGTGATCTCTTGTGTAGCAGGGCAGGTGATGGTGTAGTGCTGTTTGTGCTGGACTGGTAATCCAGAGACCCAGGAAGTGTTCTGGGGACTGGGTTTGAATCCTGCCACGGCAGATGTTGGCATTTGAATCCAATAAAACAAATCTGGAATTAAGAGTCTAATGATGATCATGAATCCATTGTCAAAAACCCCCCAGCTGTTTCACTAATGTCCTTTCAGGAAGAAAAGACCTTACCTTGTCTGGACTACACATGACTCCGGAGCCACGGCAACGGGGTTGACTCGTAACTGCCCTCTGGGATGGGCAATACATGCTGGCCAATCCAGTGATGCCCTCATCCCATGAATTAATTAAAAAAGAACAGTGCATGTGTGTCACTGTTGCTTTGGGAGCAGGATATAAACTGCTGTGATGCCTCTGCTGCCAAATAGCTAGCCAATGCTTGCTGACTCTGTTCAGAGGTGAAGGCAAGTCACACTTGGGTAAGATGTTCGAACCACAGCAACCAGACGAGAAGAGGAATATGAAGGGAGGAAACTGGGACCAGCCGGGCAGTAACAGGGAGTTGTGATTATTTGAGTACTGGTGAATAGAAATAAAAACAGGTCTTGTTGCTTCACAGAACCTTCATAACAGGTACCGACTCCCGCTGATAGGAATGTAAGAAGGCGAGGAGGCAGCTCTGACAGCATCTGTGGAGAGAAATCAGAACCATTCTGAGGAAGGGTCACTGGACCCGAAATGTTAACTCTGTTAGTTGCTGTTCCCACTCTCGTTGCTGTTGCCAGCAATTTTGGGGCACGGCTCAGTGGTTAGCACAGCTGCCTCACGGCACAAGGGACTTGGGTTCAATTTCCTCCTCGGGCAACTGTCTGTGTGGATTTTGCACATTCTCCCCGTGTCTGCGTAGGTTTCCTCCAGTTTCCTCCCACAGTCCAAAGACATGCAGGTTAGGTGAACTGGCCATGCTAAATTGCCCGTAATGTCGGGTGCATTAGTCAGGGGTGAATGTAGGGGAATGGGTCTGGGTGGGCTGCACTTCGGAGGGTAGGTATGGACTTGTTGGGCCGAAGGGCCTGTTTCCACACTATAGAGAATCTAATGTAATTTAATCAAAAATTGAGAGATTCAATAACTTGAATTAAATGAAGGCAATGTCACAGCAAATTTGCTCTTTAATTCAAATGATCTGAAAATTCAGTACTAAATTGCCACTTTGGCACTTTATTGACATTGGCTAATTCAAATTATTGGGATTTTTTTTAATTCAAAAATAATGACTGAATGATCAGCAGTCATTTCAGATATTAAGAAAAGTATTAAGAACTGTTGGATCTTTTAATGAAGTTAGTTTGAGTGAGGAGTGGAAAGTAAACAGTGAGAGCAGCAGGAGGATAGGAAGGGATTAATGTACATCTGGTTGAGTGTATGCTTCACTAGCACAGCTGTGAGCCCACATTATATGCCTTTTCATCTGCTGCTATTAAGGTGAGATTTATCATCATTTTTCTCAGTCACCAGAAAATTGAGTTTGGCGCAGAGAGTGGTAAATGGGAAACCGGATTGTGAATGAAGCACAGTGTTGGAATCTGGCAGCCCCAGTCGCTCGGCTGGGTTATAATTTTGATAGAAGGCTAGAAAGACTTTCATTTAAATGACGCCTTTCACAACCATAGGAGATATCAAGAAGTGATCGAGAGCCAATAAGTTACTTTTGAATTGTAGTCACTGTTTCAAAGTAAGAACTGCAGCATCAAACAGCAATATGATAATGACGTGATGATCTGTTTTTGTGACGATGATTGAGGGATAAAAATTGACCAGGACCCTGGGGATAACTGCTCATCTTCAAAATGGGGGCTTTTTACATCGACCTGAGCTGAAAGAAGAGGTACATCCAGCACACCCTCAGTAATGCACTGGAGAATCAGCCTAAATTATTATGCTCAAGTCCTTTCGTGGGACTTGAACCTGAAACCTTGTGGGTCAGACGCTTCAGTGCTGAGAATATCTGAAACCTAGCAGATTCATATTTTCAGTTCAAATCTTTGAAAGCAGCTCTCCAGGTTTTCGACTCTGAAAAAAGTGCAAACGTTTGTTGAAAATCGAGGGAGAAATACCTGACACAACAGCATTTACAGCATCTTTAACTCAGTAAACTGCCCCCTGGAGCTTCATGGGAGTTTGTCAATCAAGGCTTGACACTGATGCATGTGTAAAGATGTTTGGACAGGTGACCGGAACCTTGGCTAATGAGATATGTTTTAAGGAATTTGTTAAAAGAGGAGACTGATGTAGAGAGTGATTTATTGGGTCCAACACTGCAGCCTGTGAGATATAGTCTGTGTGTTGTCCCTACTTCACGTAACAGAAACCACATAGACTGGGTTCTTGTTGAGGCAGATGTCTTGAAGTTTATTAACAACACTAACTATTTACACTGTTATATCTCAGATTTATAATTTGGGTTTTGTGCTAACTGGCTATTACTGTTACATTATGTTTAATAACTGAATGACTCAATATACAGCACTGACTTCATTGCATGGAAAAAGTGACTGAAAATGAGGACCTTTAAACTGGAGTGTTACATGTTTTGAAAAACATTTGTCTTAAAAGAGGAGCTTGCTTTGGTTAAATTAGTATCTGAGATTCCACTCAACAGTGACTATCCAGTCTGAAATACATGCAACACAACTTTTACACTCAGTCCCTTCCTCAGATAGTATTTAAAAGGGTAACAATTTTGTTGCAAAAAGTAAAGAAGAATGATGGAAGTTTGAGTTTCTGAAAAGACAAAAGCAACATATGCAATCCAAATCCAGGCAAAAGAAATGAGTGGAGAAAGTGAGGACTGCAGATGCTGGAGATCAGAGCTGAAATTGTGTTGCTGGAAAAGCGCAGCAGGTCAGGCAGCATCCAAGGAACAGGAGAATCGACGTTTCAGGCATAAGCCCTTCTTCAAGAAATGGGTGGGAAAGTTAAATTTAAGATGAACAATAGTCGATTGTCTCTCGATGAATGACTGCATTTATTCTTTTTATGAAACCAAAAAGAAACAAGGAGCTTCACAGCCAGTTGGGTGCTTTTAAAATATAGGTATTCTTTTGACAACCAAATTGCAGAGCCAGTTTACCCACAGTATGCTCCTTCACAGACAGAAATGAAATAAATGACCACTTGACCTGCTTTGTCTGTGATAAATGTTGGCTTGGGCACTGGGTGAATGCGCCTGCTCTTATGGTTCCAGAGGTTCATTTACTTGTGGGGTAGGCCATGATGAAGGTGAACATCTAATGTAGAAGGCGGGACTCCAGTCTAGATGAGGGAGCTAATTCCTGCAGGAGTGTGACTCAGAACATAGAACAGAATCCATACACTGTGGAAGCAGATCATTTAGCCCACTGAGTCCACACTGATCCTTCGAAAAGCATCCCACCCAGATCCAACCCACTACCCTACCCCTGTAACCCTGCATATCCCATGGCTAATCCTCCTAGCCTGCACATCCCTGGACACTCTGGGTAATTTAGCACGGCCAATACACCTAGCCTGCACATCCCTGGGCACTATCTTTGGACTGTTTTCATTACTACTTTTAAAAAACCTCTTCTAAGTTTGAAATAATAAAGGCAGGGCCCTGCCACATTGAAGCCCACTCTCTTCGATCCTTATCTTATCTTCCATCCTTGATCAGATGATGGATTCTGTGGGAGGAAACCTGAGCACCCAACAGAAACTCACACAGACACAGGGAGAACATGCAAATCCTACACAGGCAATCACCCGAGGGTGAAATCGAACCTGGGTCTCTGGTGCTGTGAGGCAGCAGTGCTAACCACAGAGCCACCATGACGTAAACTCATAACTCGTGAGAAGGTGGCATTACAGTAATGTGACTGGATGACGATTTGAGAGGGAACATGGTACCTAGGGAACAGGCCTAGGGAACATGGTACCCATCATACCATAGTTGCTGGTGCAATTTAAATCCAATCAATAAAATCTGGAATCGAAGGCTCACCTCAGTACAATGAAACCATTACCAAATGTCATTAAAAAACACATCTGGTTTGTTCAAGTCCTTTAGAGAAGGAAATCTATCATTTGAACTTGGTCTGGCTTATATAAGTTTTATATCCATAGTCATCTGTCATTTTCAAGCCACTCAGTTCAAGGGCAATTAGGGATCAAGACAGAATATTACAGTAGAGAAGTAGGCCATTTGGCCCAACTGGTCTGTGCTGGTGTTCTTGCCCCACACAAGCCTCCCCTCCACCCTATATTACCTCATTTTAAGGCCCTTTTTTCTATTCATTTCACCTTCATGTATAGGGATGGACAACAAAATGCTGGCTTTGCCAGTCACCCACACCTTTTAATTAACAGAGAAGACAATGTGTGAATTCAGAAGCAGGAGTGCTACCAGGTTAAAGCTAAAGGACTTTCGACTTTCACTGGGGTTAGGATCAGAATGGCCAAGAACTAAAAGTTGGAAAGCTCACTGTTAGTTTCCCAGTTTGATCCTACTATTTCCATTGTGGGTGTTGACAGCCACAAGACTTATCAAGAGCTACTTGAGCCTGATTAAGGAGGGCTGATTTCAATGGTCAAGAGATCCTTCCTGCCCCACTTGTTTGTAGGGACAGTCACAGGGTGTTCTGTAGTAGAGATTCACCCAACCCCTCCTCCAGAATCTTCCCATTTACTCCTAACCACTGTGTCCCTGCTCACCCCGGGTAGCCCTTCCAATTCCTTATTCCCTACCCGACTCACCCTGTTCCCTTTCCAACTCCCTTATTCCCCACCCACCCCACATCTCACCCTCCAGCCTTCCTAATTGTAAAGAAGACTCATACAGGACTCAAAACATTAACTCTGTTTCTCTCTCCTCAGGTGCTGCCAGACCTGCTGAGTTTCTCTGGCACTCCCTGTATTTATTTCTTTCCAACACACCCCTACTTGTAACAATGGTGGCTGGCTCCAAAAGCCACTTCTCATTTCTAATTTAAAAAAAAACCTTCTTCTCAGTTTGAAATAATAAAGACAGGGCCTCTCCATGTTGAAGCCCACTCTCTCCAACTTACCTTCCATCCTTGATGGGATGATGGAATCTGCCTCCAGGCCAATGAAGACAAGGTGTCCCCTTTAAAATCAAAATGAGCAACTGTTCCACCACTATGCACTAAAACTGCTCTGGAGGGAGGCAGGCCCATCACCGTGTCGTCCTCTGTTTCACACCCTCACAGAGAGAACGTTCAATCCATTGTGCTAAAATGTGCAGCTAAGACAACAAAAGTCCCTAAATCTTAAAAGTCCTATAAATATTAATATTTTGGGTGATAAATGAAAAAAAAGCAATTAATGTTGATGATCTATGATATAATGTTTGGCCCTGATGTTCCAAAACCCCAATCTTGAGGATTGACTGACCATGCTGTAATGCAGTTGGCTTCTTAGATTGAAATATCATGACTTGAAGGAACATGCTCCTATTTAAACTGGTTTATCATTACACACGCAGTTGTGTCTGTCTAAACAGAAATTAAGCACAAGGGACAGGGAGGGAGGGAGCCTTCCTTCTCCATCCTGATTGTGATGAGTTTTGCAGTGTAACCCAGTCTGGATTATTGAGATAGGCAGTAAAGTATCTGATGGTGAGGGATTTATTCTTTTCCTTTGTGATATCCTCTGAGCAGAAGTGCATTCCCATTGCAGGCAATTTCTGTTCAATCAAAACCAAAACTGCTCTCCAAAATGATGCATTTAACAGAGGCACACACTGGAAGAAACTGCAGTCTCCAGTTGACAGGGATCTGCTTTGTACAGTTAGACTTTCACTGCTCCCTCACCCCTTCCTTCATTGCAAATGAGGAAACCCTTATACTGTAACACCACTGCCTCCCAAAAGGGATGGTTTCAGGAGTTTGTGCATGGGAATGTGGGGAGATGGGGGCGTGGGGAAGGTGTTCATATAGAAACAGCCATTTTGGTTTAAAACCCCTCAGCGATTGTCCTATTGTTCTGGATGTCGGTTTGCTCACTGAGCTGGAAGGTTCATTTCCAGCTCAGCGAGCAAACCTACATCCAGAACCTCAACCTGAGCTACAAATCTTCTCAAGACACGCTAATTGTCCTATTGATTTTTGCATATTTTATCTCAAAGCAATACACAGATAGAGCAGCACGATGGCTCAGTGGTTAACACTGCTGCCTCATGGCACCAGCCTTGATTCTAGCCTCAGGCGACTGTCAGTGTGGAGTTTGCACATTCTCCCCATGTCAGCATGGGTTTCCTCCGGGTGCTCTGGTTTTCTCCCGCTGCCCAAAGGTGTGTGGGTTGGGTGGATTGGCCAGGCTAAATTGCACATAGTATCCAGGGATGTGCAAGCTAGGTGGGTTAGCCAAGGGGAATGCAGGGTTAAAGGGATAGGGGAGAGGGGTAGGTCTGGATGGGATGTTCCATAGAGAGTTGGTATGGACTCAATGGGCCAAATGGCCTGCTTTCACACTGTAGGAATTCCTTGACAGAGATGATATTAATTTCCAAGTATGCAGGAACTTTACTGATAGCATTTTATACAATGTTTAAAATTTTACAGCAGAGAACGATGGGTGCTGGGCGGAAGTGAAGTCGGAGCGCAAAGCCGTTCGGGAAGGTAAATGATTGTTATTTGAGTGGATGTGTTCTAGACCCCAGGTCCTACAAAGTAGGGCCTCCCTCCCACCCTCCTTCTCTAACCTAAATTAAAAGTCCACAGACTTGCCCCAAAAAGAGGGTCCAAGGAAGTTCCTGTGGATTGAAGTGTGAGGCTTTAGCTCAGGAGTCTTTGACAAGGAGGTTGAGTGAAGTGATTACGCCACAGTTGAAGAGGGTGAAGACATGACTGCCAAGCTGGTTCAGTGTGCTACGTGCTTGATGTGGGAGGTCAACGACTCTGGTGTGTCTGGCTCGTATAAGTGTGGAAAGTGTGTGCACGTTCAGCTACTGATAGAGCATATTGCAGCACTGATGAAAGAACTCAAGGACCTTAGGCTCATCCGAGAGAACGAGATCTTTCTGGACAAGACCTTCAGCGAGGTTATTACACTGACCATACCAGAAGAGAGCAGAAGAGAGCAGACGATGAGGAAGGCAGAGAGGAGACAGGTGCAAGAGACCCCGGGGGAAGTACCTGTCAGGAACAAGTTGAATCTTTTGGAAACAGTAGAGACAGATGACACTGCCAGCCCATGAGACAGCCAGGTCAGTCAATCAAAAGTTGGCGTGGAGCCAGACTGGAAGAGTCGGACATCGCATAGAGCCATGGTAATAGGGAACTCAATAGTGAGAGGAACTGACCGGGGTTTTTGTGGCAGCAGACGGGACTTAAGGATGGTGTGTTGCCTTCCTGGTGCCAGGGTTAAAGACATCACAGAGTGCAGGAAATCCTCAAGGACGAAGGTGAAGAGCAGGAGGTGGTGGTACATGTCGGCACAAATGATGTCGGGAAGAAGAGGAGGAACATACTACAGCGGGACTTAGGAGAACTAGGATGAAGGCTGAAAAGCAGGATGTCCAGGGTGGTTATCTCCGATTTGCTTCCAGTTCCAGGGAGATAATGGACTTGAACGTGTGGCTGGGGAACTGGTGCAGGAAGCAAGGATTTAAATTCTTGGATCACTGGGGTATGTTTTGTGGTAAGCATAAATTCTACAAGATAGACGGTTTGCACCTTAATAGGTTAGGGACCAGCATTCTGGCAGGCAGGTTTGCTACTGCAACACAACCACTTTTAAACTAAGTAGCTGGGGGGAGGGGACAAACTGGATGTTTAAGAAGGAAATTGAAGGGAAAGCTAGAACAAGGGAAACCAAGAAAGACAACTGTATCAATGATACAGAAAACTCAAAAATGGATCATGCTGTAAGGTTGAGTGAAATAGGAGTTGATGGGAAGGATGAGGGCAGTAACAAATTAAAAATACTATATATGAATGCACAAAGCATTAGAAATAAGATGGATGAGCTTGAGGCTCTTTTGGAAATTGGCAGGTACAATATTGGGGGGATAACTGAGACGTGGCTTCAATGGACAGGGCTTGGGAAATGAATACTCAAGGCTACACGTGCTATCATAAGGACAGACTGATGGGCAGAGGGGGTGGGGTGGCCATGTTGGTAAGGGATGATATTCAGTCCCTTGCACGGGGGAACCTAGAATCAGGAGATGTAGAGTCAGTATGGATAGAGCTGAGAAATACTAAG
This sequence comes from Chiloscyllium plagiosum, assembly GCF_037043375.1. NCBI lineage: Eukaryota > Metazoa > Chordata > Chondrichthyes > Orectolobiformes > Hemiscylliidae > Chiloscyllium > Chiloscyllium plagiosum. The sequence continues at coordinate 11,136,905 of NW_028270166.1, forward strand.
GGTAAAAAGACCCTCTTGGGAGTCATCTACAGGCCCCCAAACAGTAGTCTGAATGTCGGATGTAAGTTGAATCAGGAGCTGAAATTGGTCTGTCACAAAGATGTTACTACAGTTGTTATGGGGGATTTCAACATGCAGGTAGATTGGGAGAATCAGGATGGGTATTGGACCTCAAGAAAGAGACTTTGTGGAGTGCCTCAGAGATGGATTCTTAGAACAGCTGGTGCTGGAGCCTACCAGGGAGAAGGCAATTCTGGATCTGGTATTGTGCAACAAACCAGAATTGATCAGGGACCTCGAAGTGAAGGAGCCATTGAGAAGTAGTGACTATAATACAATAAGCTTCAATCTGCAATTTGAGAGGGAGAGGATACAATCGGAAGTGACAATATTTCTGTTGAATAAAGGGAACTATGGAGCTATGAGGGAGGAGCTGGCCAAAGTTCAATGGTGCAATACCTTAGCAGGGATGACAGTGGAGGAACAATGGCAGATATTTCTCTGTATAATGCAGAAGATGCAGGATCAGTTCGTTCCAAAAAGGAAGAAAGATCCTAGGAGGAGGCATGGGTGGCCGTGGCTGACAAGGGAAGTTAAGAAACATATAAAGTTAAAAGAGAAAAGTATAACAAAGCAAAGATAAGTGGGGAAAATGGAGGACTGGGAAGCTTTTAAAGAACAACAGAGGATTACTAAGAAGGAAATACGCAGAGAAAAAATGAGGTACGAGGGTAAACTGGTCAAAAATATAAAGGAGGATAGTAAAAGTTTTTTTAGGTATGTGAAAGGCAAAAAAATGGTTAAGACTAAAATTGGGCCCTTGAAGACAGGGGAATATATTACAGGGAACAAAGAAATGGCAGAAGAATTGAATTGGTACTTCAGATCTGTGTTCACTGGGGAAGACACAAGCAATCTCCCTGAGGTAACAGTGGCTGAAGGACCTGAACTTAAGGGAATTTATATTTGCCAGGAATTGGTGTTGGAGAGACTGTTGGTCTGAAAGCTTTTGATAATTGCCCGGGGCCTGATGGTCTACATCCCAGGGTACTGAAGGAGGTGGCTCGAGAAATCGTGGATGCGTTGGTAATTGTTTTCCAGAGTTTGATAGATTCGGGATCAGTTCCTGTGGATTGGAGGGTGGCTAATGTTGTACCACTTTTTAAGAAAGGTGGGAGAGAGAAAGTAGGAAATTATCGACCAGTTAGTCTGATCTCAGTGGTGGGAAAGATGCTGGAGTCTATTATAAAAGATGAAATTACGACACATCTGGATAGTAGTAACAGGATAGGTCAGAGTCAGCATGGATTTATGAAGGGGAAATCATGCTTGACTAATCTTTTGGAATTTTTTGAGGATGTAACTCTGAAGATGGATGAGGGAGATCCAGTAGATGCAGTGTACCTGGACTTTCAGAAAGCTTTTGATAAAGTCCCACATAGGAGGTTAGTGAGCAAAATTAGGGCGCATGGTATTGGGGGCAAAGTACTAACTTGGATTGAAAGTTGGTTGGCTGATAGGAAACAAAGAGTAGTGATAAACGGCTCCATTTCAGAATGGCAGGCAGTGACCAGTGGGGTACTGCAGGGATCAGTGCTAGGACCGCAGCTTTTTACAAAATATGTTAATGATATAGAAGATGGTATTAGTAATAACATTAGCAAATTTGTTGATGATACTAAGCTGGGTGGCAGGGTGAAATGTGAGGAGGATGTTAGAAGATTACAGGGTGACCTGGACAGGTTAGATGAGTGGTCAGATGCAGTTTAATGTGGATAAATGTATGGTTATCCACTTTGCTGGCAAGAACAGGAAGGCAGATTACTACCTAAATGGAATCAATTTAGGTAAAGGGGCAGTACAAAGAGATCTGGGTGTTCTTGTACACCAGTCAATGAAGGTAAGCATGCAGGTACAGCAGGTAGTGAAGAAGGCTAATAGCATGCTGGCCTTCATAACAAGAGGGATTGAGTATAGAAGCAAAAACGTTCTTCTGCAGATGTACAGAGCCCTGGTGAGACCACACCTGGAGTATTGTGTGCAGTTCTGGTCTCCAAATTTGAGGAAAGACATTCTGGCTATTGAGGGAGTGCAGCATAGGTTCATGAGGTCAATTCCTGGAATGGCGGGACTACCTTACGCTAAAAGACTGGAGCGACTGGGCTTGTATATCCTTGAGTTTAGAAGACTGAGAGGGGATCTGATTGAGACATATAAGATTATTAAAGGATTGGACACTCTGGAGGCAGGAAACATGTTTCCGCTGATGGGTGAGTGCCAAACCAGAGGACACAGCTTAAAAATACGAGGTAGTCCATTTAGCACAGAGATGAGGAGAAACTTCTTCACCCAGAGAGTGGTGGCTGTGTGGAATGGTCTGCCCAGAGGGCAGTGGAGGCCCAGTCTCTGGACTCATTTAAGAAAGAGATGGATAGAGCTCTCAAGGATAGTGGTATCAAGGGTTATGGAGATAAGGCAGGAACAGGATACTGATTAAGGATGATCAGCCATGATCATATTGAATGCAGGCTCCAAGGGCAGAATGGCCTACTCCTGCACCTATTGTCTATTGTCTATTGCACCAATCTTTCAGCTCAGTTTCTAATACCTTCTGTGCTGCCTCTGTAATTGCCTGTGAGCCAGAACTCGGGCTCAACTAATCAAGCACAGTGAGCAAAGATCAGTGACCAGACCAGACAAATACATAACAATTGAATCATTGGACACAACATTGACCACAGATGCATGTCGTTGTTATAGCTCTTGAATTTCCTGAGACTTTCAATAAATATGATATGCATTTATGTACTGCCTTGCAGGTCCTTCAGACAACCCAGAGCATTGTATAGACAATGAAGCACGTTTGCAATGTAGTCACTATCATGCTTCATGAAATGCAAACACCAATTAGAACAAAAATGTGAAAATAACCAGATAGTTTGTGTTTTTTAATTATGTAGATTTTTTTGGAGAAAAATATCATCTAGTACAGTAGGTAGAACTGCCATGCTCTTCCTTGCAATACTGTCATTGTACATCTCCCTGGAGAGCTGATAGGGTTTGTTTTAAACATTCACTAAGAGACTGATATCTCTGACACTGCAACACTGTCAGTAGTACCTTGGAATATCTACCTTAATTGTTGCACTCAAGTGTCTGACTGGGGGAATGAACCTAACATCTTCTGACTTAGTGGCATCAGGCTGCCCTCTGAACCCTGACTGTCACTTGACCAATATCGATGATTATGTAGCTGGTGCTGGTGAATGAATGGCGGTATGGAGATGGGGATTGTATATGAATATGAATATCCTTTATTGGCACTTGTTGCCCAGCAAAGAAGTACAGGAGTTCTTACAATGGCTGCCTTTTAATGGTGCCATCTTAGGTACAAGTACCTAGCTACAAATCTGACAGATTAAAAAAGTAATGTTGTTATACAAAAGAAGATTAAAAGGGAAGCAGTAGCATTGCTTCGTGTTTGAGAAAGAGTAAGAAGGAAAGGCAGCAGCAGGATAGTGTAGGGAGATGGGCTTAAATTAGTTCACAGGTCAGCGCAACATCGAGGGCCGTAGGGCCTGTTCTGCACTGTATTGTTCTATGTTATATATGCGTTCTATGAACATGGGAACAGTTGTATCTAAGGCAGCTTGGAGCATTTCCCAAAGAACTGTTACCAACTCCTACAGACCACGGTCACACCCCAATTATCGATGGTAACAGGCCCATGCCAATTGGCATCAGAACCTCTAGGTTTGGGAAGAGGAAAGCATTAAATGCTCCCTGTGCTGGCCAGTTGTTACTTTGTTTTGACCTCATTGACCAATAACTTCATTGGTTAGACAGCTGGTTTGCAACGTAGAGTAATGCTAACAATGTGGATTCAATTCCCACATCAACTGAGGTCATCATGACAAGGCCATGCCTTCCCAGTTTTCCCTGAGGTGGGGCAACCCTCAGGTTAAAGTCATCACCATTCGTTTCTGTGTAATGACAGAGGGTGGATTAAGATGATTTTCCACTCTTGCGAAGACAACCAACAATTGAACACACCAAAATTAGACCTTTTAGCTACTCAATCAGATCATGATTAGTCTAATAACTCCACCTTCTTGCCTGTTCTCCTAATCTCTCATCCTCTTGCTTATCAATAGTCTAACTACCTCTGCCTTAGAAATATCTAAAGGCTCTTCTTTCCCCCCGCCTTTTGAAGAAGAGAGTTCCAAAGACTCGCAACTCTTGACAGATCATTTTTACCATAGAGAGGATGTCTGGTTCATAAAAAGCATAGATGACTCACATGAAAATAAATTAACTTACAGTTGGCAATAAAGATGCCATCCTTTGCATGTTAGGGTCACCAATTTAATATGTATTACATTCTCCTGTTAACAATCCATTATATTACAGTACAGACTCTAGAAACTTTGGAATGGCCATGCAAACAAATGTTTTTGATTACCAACCAAGTGTGCGAAAGGAGAGTTTGATTTATATGTCCTTCTCCTCCAGCACAATGATTGTAATTCCTCTTAATTTTCCATTCCTGATTGTTGTTTCTTTTTGAATTTCCCTCTGACACATCTGGTGTGATACAAATCAACCCTTAATAGGAGATGGTGCTGAAGCGGTACTATCACTGGACTCGTCAAACCAGGAAAAAGTGTGGACTGCAGATGCTGGAAATCAGAGTCTAGATTAAAGTGTTGCTGGAAAAGCATAGCCAGTCAGGCAACATCCAAGGAGCAGGAAAATCAATGTTTCAGGCAAAAGCCCTTCATCAGAACTGAAGTCAAATCAGGAGCCCAGGCTAATGCTCAGGGGATGTCTAGGATTTGCATTGCTCTACAAGAGCTAATAGAAATTGAAATCTATTTATAAAACTGGGGGTTGAAAGTTGGCCTCATTAATGGTGATTGTGAAACTATCACTGATTATTGTTTTAAGAACCCATCTGGTTCACTTATGTCCTGTAGGGAGGGAAATCTGCCATCCTTACTTGGTCTGGCCTACACGTGATTCCAGACCCACAGCAATGTCATTGACTGTTAACTGCTCTCAAAGGCAATTAGAGATGGGCAATAAATGCTGGACTCACTGCCCACATCCGATGATAAAAATAAAAGTAATGGCTCTCACCTGAGGATTGCAGATTGTGGATTCAATGCCCTCACTAGGATCTGAACACATCCTCTGATGCTTACATACTTCTGTCAAAGGATCCCATCCTTTGAATCAAAGATTAAAACCTCTGCTCCTTTTGGCCTGTTAAGAAAGATGCTAAAGCTCACTTTTGTGCACATCATTCTGGGGATTTGGAGATATAATTATGAAGATCAGGTTGCATAAAACTAAGTTTATATTCACTCAAGTAAGAAAACATTGAGGTGTGTGACCTGATCGAGGTGTTTATAGTTTTATATGCATATCATATGATAGATATTCCATCTGGTCATAGAGTCATACAGCACGGAAACAGACCCTTTTGTCCCACAAGTCCACATCAACCTAGATCCCAAACTAAACTAGTCCCACTTGCCTGTGTTTGGCCCATATATCTTCAAAACTTTCTGATTCATCTATCCATCCAAATATCTTTTAAATTGTTGTAACCTATCTGCCTCCACTATTTCCTCTGGTAGTTCAATCCATACACGAACCACTCTTTTAGTAAAACAAATTATCCCTTCATGCCCCGTTTTAAATCTTTCTCTTCTCATATCAATGGGACTTGATTTTAAAATTGAGTCAGGCTTTTCAGGGAGTCAGCTTTTATTTCCACAGGGAAGGTAAGAGAGAGCTGCAAAGGGAGCCTATTGGCTTAAATGAAGCCTTCAAGTCTGAAATTGATACATGATTGTATCATAAAGTAAGGAGCAACAGCAGGTAAATAGACTTGATAATCAGTTCAGCCTCATTTTCTTTATTTAACACCAATCTGTACTGAAATGATATTACATACCTCAGGAGTAGGTGAGACTTGAATCCAGCCCTTTTGTTAGAAAGGTGAGGATAGTACCACTGTGCCACAAGAGGGCCCTTTTCAGTCATGCTTTAACTGAGGGGCTGAATGGCCTCCTCCCGTTCCTATTTCCCTGGCCTCAATTAAAGAAACACAGGAAGCTGTCTCTTTATCCTAAACCTCCAACTCCAAATCAAGAAACAGATTATGAACTATTTGTGTGCTTTTCGTTTGTAGGGTTTACTGTGATTAAGATGACGACTGCAGTTGCCTACATGTTAACTATTATTCCACATTAAAATAATCAGCTAATTCAAAGCAAAATGTTTTTGGACACTGCTCCAAGGCACATCATAAACAATGCCTTACCTCAACATCCGACATCGTACTGTTGGTGGCCATACCTTCAACTTTCCAGCTCCTAAATTATTGGAGCCATTTTGTAAATTCTTTCCCTCAACACCTACTCTCCTCTTTTAAGACACTGTTTAAGGTCTACTCTTTAAGCTCAAACATTTGGTCACCTGTTCAACGTCTCCTTCTTGGCAGTATTTGTTGTCAAATTATGCCTTTATGAAGCACTTTGGAATGTTTACTGGGTGAAAGGCATTATATTAATACAAGTATATATTCATATGTATATTTTTTAGATTAGATTCCCTACAGTGTGGAAACAGGCCCTTCGGTCCAATAAGTCCACACCGACCCTCCGAACAGCAACACACCCAGACCCATTCCTCCACATTCACCTTTGACTAATGCACCTAACATTACGGGCAATTTAGCATGCACATCTTTGGATTGTGGGAGGAAACCAGAGCACCTGGAGGAAACCCACGCAGACACGGGGAGAATGTGCAAACCCCATATGGACAGTTGCCCGAGGCGGGAATTGAACCCGGGTCCCTGGAGCTGTGATGCAGCAGTGCTAAACACTGAGCTACCGTGCCGCCCCATTAATACACATTTATACATATTAATGCATACATTCAGTTGTTATTGTCAATCTTGAAATGATGACAATGTGCATCATACCCAAATGCACCAAGTCAATGAACTGGCACTTCTAGGGTTAAAACATTTGAAGTTAGAAACCCGAAGACAGACTGCAATGGCACATTTGTCTGGAGATGTTTTTGGTCTGTTGAAATTATGGGCCTCTCTGGCTATGGTCCAATGCTACCATCTGGTCAGCACCTCTCTGTTGTCTTTACAGAAATCTGCATGCTTCCTGAAGCTCCATGTCCCAGCAGCCAGGGAGCAGACTCAGAATCTGGCAGCATTCTGACAAAGCCCCCTTCTTTTTGTGCTCGGAGGCCCCTGCTAGGCAGACTGAAGGTAACCCTTTCTGAAAACACACATTGTGCGCAGTCAGTGTGCACACAATAAGCACAGTGATTCGCGGCGGGCTAATATGGCAAGCATTTGTGACATTCTCTGCATATTGCTGTTACATCCACAACATGGTTACAAATAGCAGAAAACAGTCGGGTCCCTCATGGAGAGAGTCGCCTATTAAATTAGGTTTTAGGTAAATTGCCCAGGAGGATTGCGTAAAATCATCTGAAGCAAATTCAGGTCCCAGACAAGTTATTAAAAAGAAAACATTCCTGAGCAGCTTTGTCCCCAGTGATAAATTTAGCATTGTGGTGCGGACCAGGAGTGTCCCAGATTTCATGGGTTTGAACCCATGGGTGAAGGGAATTGGCGATATTTTTTGTCTGTGCATTCAGGAAATCATATGGGTACCTAGTGCCTGTGGGATTGTACTCTATCTAAAAAGCAGTACCTTCCAGGCAGGAATGGACAAAGAGAAGAAAACTAGGACAACGTAACTAGCGTCCAGATAATTAGCAGTTGTCCCTTAATATCCAGGGGACTCAACAGAAATATCAAAATTACAGGCAATTGGACTCCTGAACCTTGCTCAGATAAACTGCGTCATCATTATTAATACTTTCTAACCAAGTGTAATGTCCGCTGGATGTTATTACAGCTGGGCTGTTGAGAGCAAATAAGACAACTTATTTTTCACCTAATTTATTAATAGGATTCCAATAATTTCAAAATGTTAGCTTCAAATATTTACTGTATTTTACCTCATTAAATCCCAGGTGTATCAAGGTTATACACAAATGGAAAGAACTAGTTAAAAAAACTCAAACATTTCAACAGAGAAGGACTCAGTACTTAGTATGAAAATCAGGCAGAATTCCCACCTGCACTCAAAGGCCTTTTTAGTGTTAGATTTGTGGCTTGTATAGCAGCATAAACACACAATCTCTAATGGCGGGGAGGTGGGGGGAAGTTTCCGAGTGGAAACTATGGTTCTGGCATGTCATGAACACCTCTTCTCTCCCAACCCCAACCCCAACCCCAATCCCAATCCCAACCCCAACCCCAACCCCAATCCCAACCCCAACCCCAACCCCAATCCCAATCCCAATCCCAATCCCCAATCCCCAATCCCCAATCCCCAATCTCCAATCCCCAATCCCCAATTCCCGACCCTGACCTCGATCCCGACCCCGACCCTGACCCCGACCCTGACCCCAACCCCACCAAGAATAGGGAACTCCATCTTATTGCCACTTAGCTAATCGGGGAAGGCTTGCTGATTGGCTGAAACCCAATCAAATACTAAGAATTCTAAGGCAACTTGTCCAATTGTTACTAACAACCCACAATAAACTCAACATACTGTTCAGTGAAAATGTGGTGAGTCAGTGTTGCTGTGTCAATATATGCAAGTATGTACCAGTCTGAAGCTATGGATAGTGATAGTAGAAACCAGGAATCTCACCACTCTTAACAGCTACTGTTAGGGTGTGTAGAAAGAATGGCATTCAATCTGTTTGGCTGCATTATCAGTTCAGTTTTCATAACCATCAAGACCCTGACATGGAACTTGAATGCTAAGCATCTGGCCTCTGAGGCAAAGATGCCACTTTTGCAATGGACTGAATAATTGCTAAAACAGAAAAAAAAGGTCATATGTGCAGTGCTTTTCACAAATGTCAAATATACATCTTACAACCTATTAAGTAGTCAACTGTAATAATGTACAAAACATGGCAGCCAACTTGCTCACACCAAGCTCTCACACACCACAATGAGAACATGAGCAGATAATTTGTTCTTGTGATGTTGAGTGAAGGATAAATATGAATTCTCTACAAGGGTGCCATGGGATCCTGTATATCCACCTAGTTTACCGTTGCATCTAAAAGATAGCATTTCTGACAATGCTGTACCCACTCTGGAAGTGAGTGTCCAAATCTGGAATTAACAGTCCTAATGAGGACCATAAAATCATTGTCAATTGTTGGAAGAAACAATCTGGTTTACTAATGTCCTTTAGGGAAGGAAACTGCCATCCTTACCTGGTCTGGCTACATGTGACTCCAGACCCACAGCAATGTGGTTGACTCTTAAGTCCCTGGGAGCATTTAGGGATGGGCAATGAATGCTGGTCTAGCCAGCAACACCCTCATTCCATGATGGAATAAAACAAAAACTCCAATGTCTCCTGGAGCATCAACCTGAATTCTCCTAACTGATGATCAATCCCAGAGCATTTGACGAAAAGTTTAAGATGACAGGACTTTAAGGTCTAGGGGATAAACATAAAGAGCACAAGTGAAAGGTGCAGTCTTGCGGATAGTTTTCTTGAGGGAAGGAAGGCAGTGAAGTGAAAGAGACAGATAGCTCCAGCTCTGATGTAGAGTAAAAAGGTGTGGCACTGGAAATGAAATTCCTGATGAAGCGCTTATACTCGAAACATCGACTCTCCTGCTCCTCGGATGCTGCCTGACTGGCTGTGCTTTTCCAGTACCACATTTTTTGACTCTGATCTGCAGCATCTTCAGTCCTCACTTTAACTCTGAAGTGCAGTGGTGAGTTGGGAATACTCAGGAGGGGAACCGAAGAGGGGCCTGCGAGTAGGTGGAGCAAAGTGACAGAGAGAAAGCATTTTGAAGTGAAAACAAATTTCAAAGGGGGGGCGGGGGCAAAGGGATGTAGGACTGTGTGGTTTTGCTTTTGTGCCAGAAATGTGTACATTCTAATTGTGCGTTGAAAAGCAGAACCCTGATATAACAGATGAAGCAGGTCTGAAATAAATAAACGTCACCACGTGAAGCTAGAGGAATCACACAGTCAGGATACAAACACATACATTGATGGCTGGCAGTATTTTACAGGGCAGTAATTCAAGTCAATAGTACTGCTGACATGACCAACACTTAAACTCACGGCCAAACATTCATTGTTCCTTAATATATAACAGTCTGGAGTTTATTTTAGGAATAAATCTTTCCTTTTTTTTGTTAACTCTTTGGCAGCACTGTCAATGCTGCAAACATGAAATAAAAGGAGACTGGGGAATAACCATGAGTGATGAAGCATGTAACTTGCAGCATATACAGATTCCTACGCAAACACCCGCCTCTGTGAGACCCACTCCAAACGGACTCAAACATTTATCATTGTTCCTTCATTAATCACACCCAGAGTTTCCTTACCAAACAATGCTGAGGGAGTGCCTTTACCACGTGGACTGAAGGTGGATCATCACCACCTACCCAGAGCAACTAGGGTTTGGCAATAGCTGCCATCCATGCCAGTGTCACCACGATACTAAGAATGAATCAACACAATGTGAGTTTGTGTCAAGAGTGTGGTGCTGGAAAAGCACAGCCTGATGAAGGGCTTATGCCTGAAACGTTGATTCTCCTGCTCCTCGGATGCTGCCTGACCTGCTGTGCTTTTCCAGCACCACACTCTTGACTCTGATCTCCAGCATCTGCAGTGCTCACTTCCACAATGTGAGTTTGCCTCCAATGGGATATCACTATTGACGGGGAAATATCATGTAATACACTGGATATACTGCCCCAGAGCACTCCACCATAGGAACTTAATAAGTCACACAAATCTTTAATACATCTTTTATGGTAGACGTGTGAATGACCCAGATGGTGCCACTATACCAACCAGAATGGGCATTGAGTACATCGTACCCTGGTGATGGTAAGGTGCAGCTCCAACAACACTCAAAATCAACAATGTCCAGATTTAGCAGCCCACTTGACTGGCACCTTAGCCACCACCTTTATCATTCACAATGGCAGCCTGTGTACCATCTACAAGATGCACTATAGCAACCCTCTAAACCTCCTTTGTTAGTATCTTCCAAACCCACAACCTCTACCATCTGGAAGGAAAAGAGCAGGAAGTGAATGGGAATGACAACATTTGAAAGTTCCCCTCCAAGACCCACACCATCTTGTCCAGCATTTCCTCTCATTTTCTTTCCACTCTACCCGCCTCTGAGGTCGGTGTGCAGCAAAAGATTCTGGAACATAAAGTCAATCCCTCCCTGTATATTACTGCTCCTTCACCGTCACAGGGTGAAGACCCTAAATCTCCCTCCCTTACTGCACTGTGAGTGCTCCTAAACCCCAAAGACTAAGATCGCTCACCATCATTTTCTCAAGGGTAATTGGGGATGGGCAATAAATACTGGCCCAGCCAATGGCACCAACTTCACACACACAAAAAAAAACTCCTTGAAGTCTTTACCGGAGTATGAACCTTGACTGTATCCTTACATCCTGGAGTGAAGCTTGAAAACATGACCTTCATGACTCACAGCCAAGAGTAGAGGATGGGAGAAAACTGTGGAAAGAAATATATTAAAGAGAGCTGTGTTATTATTAAATGAAGGCTGAAGAATCACTGTTAAAAATCATTTTTATTATTGGAGAAAAACACTTCATACTTATAGTGAGTCAACTGCACCTGGCATCTGCCCTCATATAGTTTTATCCCTGAACACCACCACAAGTATTTCCAGGCGTTTTATGGCTTGCCTTTTGAGAAGTCAACATGGAACTCTTCACAGTAGGAACAGATTAAATGTAATATTGTGTTGTAGGTTATGGAAAAGATTTTAGAAAAAGCTATCTTACAAAAAGAACAATAGTGATGCCTCTGACAATGGCTCAGTAAAGGAGATGTGGTCTTCTTCAAGGACCGCAATTTCCCCCCAGACGTGATCGACGATGCCCTTCACCGCATCTCCTCCACTTCCCGCTCCTCTGCCCCTGAGCATCGCCCCTCCAATCGCCACCAGGACAGAACCCCACTGGTCCTCACCTACCACCCCAACCACCATATACATCGTATCATCCGTTGTCATTTTCGCCACCTCCAAACGGACCCCACCACCAGGGATATATTTCCCTCCCCTCCTCTATCAACGTTCCGAAAAGACCACTCCCTCCGTGGCTCCCTCGTCAGGTCCACACCCCCCACCAACCTAACCTCCACTCCAGGCACCTTCCCCTGCAACCGCAAGAAATGCAAAACTTGCGCCCACACCTCCCCCCTTATTTCCCTCCAAGGCCCCAAGGGATCCTTCCATATCTGCCACAAATTCACCTGCACCTCCACACACATCATTTATTGCATCCGCTGCACCCGATGTGGCCTCCTCTATATTGGGGAGACAGGCCGCCTACTTGCGGAGTGTTTCAGAGAACACCTCTGGGACACCCGGATCAACCAACCCAACCACCCCGTGGCTCAATACTTCAACTCCCCCTCCCACTCCACCAAGGACATGCAGGTCCTTGGACTCCTCCATCGCCAGACCATAGCAACATGACGGTTGGAGGAAGAGCTCCTCATCTTCCACCTAGGAACCCTCCAACCACAAGGGATGAACTCAGATTTCTCTAGTTTCCTCATTTCCCAACCCCAAACTTGTCTCAGTCAAATCCCTCGAACTCAGCACCGCCTTCCTAACCTGCAATCTTCTTCCTGACCTCTCCGCCCCCACCCCCACTCCGGCCTATCACCCTCACCTTGACCTCCTTCCACCTATTGCATTTCCAACGCCCCTCCCCCAAGTCCCTCCTCCCTACCTTTTATCTTAGCCTGCTGGATACACTTTCCTCATTCCTGAAGAAGGACTCATGCCCGAAACGTTGATTCTCCTGCTCCTTGGATGCTGCCTGACCGGCTGCGCTTTTCCAGCAACACATTTTCAGCAATGGCTCAGTAAATCAAAGCACTGATGGTGGTGATGCCAACTCCAGTTCAGATAGTCAAGATCCGATCTCCAGTCTGTTTTGAGTTGACTGGTTTCAGGTGAGGGAGTTTAACTTGGTTTGGGATGAGTTTGGTCACAGATTGAAGATTTGCATCTTGGCCCAATCTGTCCCCATCTCCTATAGTGCTGAAATGGTTGATTCTAATCCAGCAATAATCTGGATTAGATAATCAAACTGTATTCACACGATAGGCATGATACAGATGTATCACATGATACAGACTAGTGCTTCTCTCACAGTCTCCATCTCATGCAGAGTGCTCTATGTTGTGATCATATCCACGTCATCCCTGGTTGACTTAAATTAAATCTTTTCTCCATATGACTGACCACTGTCTCCTTGAGCAAAGTAGAAGATCTTTGGTTAGAAGATGTCCACTAAGTGGATGTCAGGTAAATCTTGGCTCTAATATGCACCATGGGTCATAACTGGCTACATTTGTACATAAAGAATGATTATTTGGCTGGAATGTTTACATTGGCCATTGTTAGCAAAATCAAAAGCTAATCAGGAGCTGAGAAGGATAGAATTATGCCTGGGTTCTAATCATTTGTCTTGCTGCTGTTGAAAATTAAAACTTGTAACCATAAAAACTTAAGTAGCACATTATTAAACACAAAACAAGGTGAGAATATGAATAATGAATTATGGTAAATGGTGTAGAAATGAATTCAATCTGACATTTCCTGTCCATCCCAATTCCTCTGTTACTCCTGGAATTAGATTAAATTAGATTCCCTACAGCGTGGAAACAGGCCCTTTAGCCCAACAAGTGCACACCAACCCTCCGAGCAGCAACCCACCAAGACCCATTCCCCGACCCCATATTTATCCCTGACTAATGCACCTAACATTATGGGCAATTTAGCATGGCCAATTCACCTGACCTGCACACCTTTGGACAGTGGGAGAAAACTGGAGCACCCAGAGGAAACCCACACAGATACGGGGAGAATGTGCAAACTCCACACAGAGGACAATGCAGGAATTGAACCCGGGTACCCGGGTGCTGTGAGACAGCAGTGCTAATCACTGAGCCACCATGCCTCCTCTCAGTCACACTCAATTATAAGCAAATTTATTCCATGCAAATATCTTGAAGATAAAAGACACCCAAGTACATTTTCATTTCCTGAACAATCTTTAGATTTTTCTTTAGAAAAGAAACAGGTAATGTTATTGCACTGAAAATCTCAGCAGTGGGGTTCTCAATGTCTATAATCTAGAAACTTACAGTCTTCAAATACGCAAGTTATATTTTATTCTGAATTGCCAGATACAATCTACGAAGCAATTGAATGCTGACTGACCTCATGCTGCAATATTTCCTCACTAAGCAAATGGGAATTATGAGCTCTGAGATGAGGAGGCAATGGCCTAGTGGTATTATTGCTGGACTGTTAATCCAGAGACCCAGAATAATGGGGACCCAGGTTCAAATCCCACCACAGCAGATGATGGAATTTGGATTCAATAAAAACCTGGAATTAAGAGTCAAATGATGACCATGAATCCATTATTGTTTGTAGAAAACACCCACCTGGTTCACTAATGTACTATAGGGAAGGAAATCTGCCATCCTTACCTGGTCTGGCCTACGAGTGATTCCAGACACACAGCAATGTGGTTGACTCTTAACTGCCCGCTGGGCATTAAAGGATGTGCAATAAATGCTGACCTGGTCCAGTGACACCCATATCCTGTGAATGAATATAAAAAAGCTCCTGGTTTTAGGCACAAAGAGAAGGATGTAAGTGTCCAAACATGTGGACACATGATCAGGGAGGCCCAAAACCAGCCTAGAATTGGGCCTTAAGCCTTGTTAATGCAGATGTTCCTGCTCCTCAGATGCTGCCTGACCTGCTGTGCGTTTCCAGCACCACTTTAATCTAAACTCTGGTTTCCTGCATCTGCAGTCCTCACTTTCACCCAATAACTGAGCTGCCAGCCCATACTGTGTTTACACTTGCTTTCCATACCAAATGCGAACCAAGTGTTAAGTCTGACAGTGTAGCAGGAGGATAGAGGAGGGGAGATGCAGGTGACACTGGGGCAGCAAAGGGGAAAATCGGGATTCTGTAAAGTTGGGAAGGTAGCATTACAGTTCCTGGTGGCTCCAGCTCGTACTTGTTTACGATATTTCAAATGATGTGTTTTAGTGGCTGTCAAAGGTCTCCCGTGGATAAGATAAAACAGCAGGTTGCGCTAGAATGGGAATCCTCTGTCTATCCAACCACCTACATCGCACAACCCTGTCAGGGCAATGGAGAAACGGGATGATGTGTCGGGGGCCAACCCATCGAGTACGCAGGTTCTGAAAGTGCAGACAACAAGGATCAAGGGCACAGCACATGCTCAAATCTGAAACAATGTAAAATTGCTGGAGAAACTCTGTGGAAGCATCTGTGTACAGAAGATCAGATTTTATGTTTTGGGGCCATTATGACTTCACAATGTCATTCATCACAAAGTCTGGAATGCCTTGATGACTGAAGTGTGCATTTGTGCTTTCTACAATCTCATTGGTTGTCATGGATGTACGCCTCTGAGCAGTCAGAATAGTAATTGCTGGTGGCATGTTCTAGAGAGAGTGAGAAGATTTAAGCCAAGCTTCATCCATGGTCTGCCTGTGATGTCATGGGTCAGAAGTGGCTCTTTAGCCTGCTTAGCTTGGTGTTCATTTACCGGTACTGCATTGGCTGAGGTGGTCATTAATCTCATTGCTCCTGGTTGGCCATTGGGCACTTGTATTCCTCAATATTCAATGACTTGTGTGGATTCTACTTAGGGACAATGACTCTATTTCCTTTGTACAAGATGCCCTCTTGGGTAATCACTCCATCTCTGCATGCCAGTGTAACATCAGGTGTGAAACTTTCAGGCCATCCTTCCGTCACTGCTTCCCACTGTAGTTGTAGAGTGCATCATTCGAGTAAGTGGCTAGTCTTTTAGATTCAATGGGTGAAATCTTGCTTTATCGACACTAAGTATGGAGACAGAGTGGAAGAGTGTGGCGCTGGAAAAGCACAGCAGGTCAGGCAATGTCTGAGGAGCAGGAGAACTGACATTTTGAGCATAAGCTCTTCATCAGGAAGAAACATTCCTGATGAAGGGCTTTTGCCGAAAACGTTGATTCTACTCCTCCTCGGATGCTGCCTGACCTGCTGTGTTTTTCCAGCAGCACACTTTTCCACTCTGATCTCCAGCATCTGCAGTCCTCATTTTCTTCTTGGTGAGGAGCCAAGCCTAAAAGCAGGGATGCTCCTCTGCTGGGCACAGGTCAGGGTTCCTCAGACCATTACATCATTCCCAGTTTATTGAGCATCCATGTAACAGGCCAAACTTTGTAGACAGCTAAGCAGAAAGTACTGCCCCCACTGACAGAATCTTCTGAGCTCCAAATTCCACACATTATATTTAAACAGCACCTAAACAGTTCTTCACTCTCTGCAACCAGGAATATCACCCAACACCTGTTCATCCCCCTCAGCCAACGGCAGCCAAGAGGGACTATGACCTCTCTCAATGATTTGGATGTGAACATGGGAGGTATAGTTAGTAAGTTTGCAGATGATACCAAAATTGAAGGTGTAGTGGGCAGCAAAGAAGGTTACCTCAGAGTACAATGGGCTCTGGATCAGATGGGCCAATGGGCTGAGGAGTGGCAGATGGAGTTTAATTTAGATAAATGCGACGTGCTGCATTTTGGGAAAGCAAATCTTAGCAGGACATATACACTTAATAGTAAGATCCTCGGGAGTGTTGCTGAACAAATGGACCTTGGAGTGCAGGTTCATAGCTCTTTGAAAGTGGAGTCGCAGGTAGATAGGATAGTGAAGAAGGCATTGGTATGCTTTCCTTTATTGGTCAGAGTATTGAGCACAGGAGTTGGGAGGTCATGTTGTAGCTGTACAGGACATCGGTTAGGCCACTTTTGGAATATTGCATGCAACTCTGGAATCCTTCCTATTGGAAGGATGTTGTGAAACTTGAAAGGGTTCAGAAAAGATTTACAAGGATGTTGCCAGGGCTGGAGGATTTGAGCTACGGGGAGAGGCTGAACAGGCATGGGGTTGTTTTCCCTGGAGCATCGGAGGCTGAGGGGTGACTTTACAGAGGTTCATAAAGTCATGGGGGGCATGGATAGGATAAATAGACAAAATCTTTTCCCTGGGATGGGCGAGTGCAGAACTAGAGGCATAGTTTTAAGGTGAGAGCGGAAATATTTAAAAGGGACCTAAGGGGAAACGTTTTCACACAGAGGATGGTGCGTGTATGGAATGAGTTGCCAGAGAAAGTGGTGGAGGCTGGTACAATTGCAACATTTAAGAGACATCTGGATGGGTATATGAATAGGAAGTGTTTGGAGGGATATGGGCCAAGTGCTGGCAAATGGGACAATATTACGTTAGGATATCTGATTGATATGGACAAGTTGGACAGACGGGTCTGTTTCTGTGCTGTACATCTCTATGACTCTATGACGCTGACTCTCCTGGTGCCCATTGGCTCAACAGATGAGGGACATGCCATTCAAAATCGGGGCGGGGGGGGAGGGGTGGAGTTTGTTGGACAGATTTCCCATTTGTAAGAGGAATGGACAGTTAGGAAGCATTTCACAAAATTAATCAATGTGAGGTGACAAAAAAGCCATTTTCACACAATGTGTACATAGCTTTAGAAATGCATTGCCTTTAAATATCTCAGGGCCAAGTTCAACTGAAGCATTCAAGAGCATTTAGATAATTATTTACATATAAACAACTTGCACAGGAAGTGGGTGGGGCTAAAATATTGATTCAGGAAGGCGTGCAATGCAGTTCTTAGAGTAAAGAAATCAAAGGGCACAGGGAGGATGCAGGCACAGGGAACTGAGTTGGATGAACAGCCATGATTATATTGAATGGTGGAGCAGGCTCAAAGAGCTGAGTGGCCTACTCCCTCTCCTACTTTCTATGTTTCTTTGCAGGGCTATGAGGAAAATGCAAGAGATCAGCTCCCAATTGAAATGGTCAGAGAATTGGTACAACCGTTGTGGGTTGAATAGCCTCCTTTCGCACCATAACAATTCTGTAATTCCTTCACATTCAGATACATGGGCCAGTGAATGTTTCTGCCTGGCTGAATGTGGAATAACAATTCTGAGCCTCGTGCAAACCCATCACTGCTGGCAATTCTTGAGTGTCCTCCTCATCAAAGTTTAATGAGTGGTGGGCCATGGCTGCAATGTTGTTGTTTGGAGCTGAATGGCCAGTCTTTATTCTGCAGTGAGGTGCCCTTCAATGGAAAGACCTTCTCCAGTCGCTTGCATAATAGTGTTTTTCATTTTGCGTTTCGATTGTCTCAGCTGGGCGTGTTGGAAGTCTGTGGGATCACTTAAAAACAGATCTGGGAATCTTTCCCATTTGCCTTGCCCATTCTCTGTGAGTCTTTCTTTAGAAAATTGATTTTGAGAAAGACGGTGTTCCTAAATCTTTCCTTCGACTTCTACCCGGCCCCTTCAGAATACACTTTTTCTCCTAAAACTGCAGATGGCCGTTGTGAAAGCTTTTAGGATCCTGGAGCAGCCATGTGGTGATATCACAAAGTTGCACCTCACTGGGCCTGAATAGCACAATGTGGGCGGAGTTAAAGAATAAGTGAGGAAACTCGAATCATGTGTAGACAAGCATGTGGAGAAGACCAATTCGCATTAGGTGATGGCATTTATCGATTAATTCTTCTACAGTGTAGCATTAAGATTAGAGACTGGTATACCCTGGATTACCAGGTATTTTTATTAATATGTAATAAACTGGGTTATAAGGAAGCCCTAGCCTCAACACAATTCATGACCTTACCTTCTCCTTAACCATTCAGTCTTGAGGCCCAACTTTTGGATTTGGGCAAAAATCCATATGACAAAATGTCTACTTTCTTCTCTCCTCTTGCATCCTCTCTGTACTTCTTCAATCTCTTACAGGGACTTTAGGCCCTTTTACTCTCTCCCTCAATATTCCTGGTCATCCCTTAGGTCCACTCCCACCCATATTCCCATACCAAGCAATTACCTTACGCCGTCCCTTATTCAACACCTGCTTTTCCTCCTGTCTCAGCACATCTACTACCGCATTGTGTTTCCCACATAAAGCTCTCACCCTTCCTATCCCTGACACTGCAGCACTTCCCTCCACATCCTGGTCTGCCCCTTCCATTCCCCAGCATCCTTCCAGAGCCCCTGACAATCATGGCCTTTAGAAGCTGCATTCCCTACTGTTCCTTTCCATTCATACCACCTATCCATGAACTTTCTCTGCTGAGCCCCTTTCTCATTTTAAGCCCTATTCCAGTTGAGCCCTAGGAACAAATTACTGCAGCTCTGATGAAGTATCATCTGGACTCGATATGTTAGCTTGCTGTCTCTCCATGGATGCTGCCTGACCCGTAGTGATCTCCATCATTTGTTATCTTCAGTCCAGTTGAGCCCTGCTTGTCTGCCCCAGTCAGGTTTGCTGGTATCAGCCATTGTGGCTGTCTCACTTAGTCAGACTAGTGGGTCTGGCCAGTCTTCATCCTTTACACTACAAACAGGACCTGTGTGACAGACTTCTCATGAGCCAATTCATCTGGTGAGGCTTCACTAAAAGGTCAGTGTAAAGCTTATGAAGAAGTCATAGGGTCATAGAGACATACAGCACGGAAACAGACCTTTGGTCCAATTCATCCATGCTAACCAGATATCCCAACCTAATTTAGTCCCATTTGCCAGCATTTGGTCCATATCCCTTTAAACCCTTCCTATTCATATATCCATCCAGATGCCTTTCAAATGTTGCAATTGTATCAGCCTCCACCACTTCCCCTGGTAGCTCATTCCATACACTCACCACCCTCTACATGAAAAAGTTGCCTCTTAGGTCCCTTTTATATCTTACTCCTCTCACCCTAAACCTATGTCTTCTAGTTCTGGACTTCCCCACCCCAGGGAAAAGATCTTGTCTATTTACCCTATTCAAGCCCCTCATGATCTTATAAACCTCTATGAGGTCACCCCTCAGCCTCTAAAACTCCAGGGAAAACAGCCCCAGCCTATTCAGCCTGTCCCTATAGCTCAAATCCTCCAACCCTGGCAACATCCTTATAAATCTTTTCTGAACCCTTTCAAGTTTCACGACGTTCTTCCAATAGGAAGGAGACCAGAATTGCATGCAATATTCCAAAAGTGGTCTAACCAATGTCCTGTACAACGGCAACAAGACGTCCCAACTCCTGTACTCAATACTCTGACCAATAAAAGAAAGCCTACCAAATGTCATCTTCACAATCCTATCTACCTGTGACTCCACTTTCAAGGAGCTATGAACCTGCACTCCAAGGTCTCTTTGTTCAGCAACACGCCCCAGGACCTTACCATTAAGTGTATAGGTCCTGCTCTTGTCAAGTTACTGAAGACATTTATATTCATTGGAAGAAGAATTCTGTACTGCCAGGGACATCGCATGTTACTCAGCATTGATACCATGCTAATGAATGTCAATAAAGGTTCCCAGGTCAGAAAAGACCTATCTGAAAGGTTCTGAGAACTTCTTAAAACAAACTTTTGCCCTCTGTCAGGAAACTGACTTCTTACCTCTCGTTTAATTAATTTCTTCCGTTCACCATTGTAAAAGCTCTGGATGGAGGCCTGTCCTCTCTCCAGGTCACACTTTGGCTTCTCATTAAGTTTGGAAGGTTTTACACTCTGTCTGAGTAATCTTCCTCATAGGGATTGCTGCTCCCGCCAGTCTACTGACCATGTCCATCCGTTTCCCTTGCTTTCATGTCACATCCAGATGATAACTCTACAAACAAAGTAACTTTGTTTTGCAACAGCTGCTTTGGAGCAGATAGATGCAGTTTAAGGAAGATGCTTTGAAGTGGTTTGTGGTCGGACTCCTCTGTCACTTTGGACCGAACCGTACTTTGTTTTTTGGCAAAGTCCCAGTTGTGGCTAGTTTTTTCGAGGGAGTCCTGCTACAAAGCCATGTGAGTGCTAACTGAATCCTACCAAACTCATCCTATTAACCAACCAACTCATGCCTAATTCCAGCTCTATCTTACCACAGGGAATTCCTAGAGGCATGGCATTCATCCACAAACTCCATCAACAAACACATCGACCTGGACCCAATATATCAACCACTACAGCGGACAGCTGAAACTGACAGCCGGAAGCGGCAGGGACAGACCACTATAAACACCGGAGGAAACATCAAAGAAGCGCTTCGCAGGAGGCTCCCAAGCACTGATGATGTCGCCTAGCCAGGGAACGAAACGTTTGCAACAAAAACTTCCAGCTCGGCGAACAGAGCCTTTTAAATGTTGTAATTGTACCAGACTCCACCACTTCCTCTGGCAGCTCATTCCATACACACACCACACTCTGCATGAAAATGTTGCCCTTTAGGTCCCTTTTATATCTTTCCCTGCTCACCCTAAACCTATGCCCTCTAGTTCTGGACTCCCCCACCCCAGGGAAAAGACTTTGTCTATTTACCTTATCCATGCCCCTCATGATTTTATAAACCTCTAGATGGGTATATGAATAGGAAGGGTTTGACTGTTAAATGTTGTAATTGTGCCAGCCTCCACCACTTCCTCTGGCAGCTCATTGATCTTTGCTCGATCTCCACCAGGACCATTCCCTCTCCAACATCCTGGTCCATTCCTCCATCATTCTCAATGCTGTTCACTCTTCCCTGGCACCTTCCCATTCAATCCCAGGAGGTTTAACACACACCCCATCACTTCCTCCCTGCTCAAGGCTCCAAGACCCCGTCCAGCCAAAGCAGCATTTACTTGTACTTCCTGAGTTCATAAATGATACTGCTAATAAGTGATATTAACATGGGGTTCAAAGTGTGTATTCAAGACCATCAAAATCTCTGCAGTCTGTGTTTTCTGCTCCTTGCTGAGATTTTGGCTGCAATAGAGTTTGTGGCGCTCTTTCTTTTTATTTAATTCTGTAGCTTTTTCATAGCTTTGTTACTGAAAGTGGAAAAAATAATCTAACTATGTCTCATACTTCCTATCAGCAGCAAGTGAAAAACGAACAGTCACTTTGTCTTACTCAGTAATTCAAAGTTAGAGCCTCCTCTTTTCTTTGCTGTTTCTTTCAGTAGCTGGCTCTCTTACAGCTCTGAAAATCAACATATTTTTAGCTGAATCATTCCCAACGCTGTGTGTTTCATGGCAGCCACAGACTAACAGATGTAAGTGTCACATTCCTGATGAAGGGCTTATCCCCGAAAAGTCAACACTCCTGCTCCTCGGATGCTGCCTGACCTGCTCTGCTTTTCCAGCGCCAACGTTTTCAACTCTGCCTCTCCAGCATCTGCAGTCCTCACTCTCCCACCCTCTCCTATACTTTCCTCCATGGCTCTGCAAATAATTTTCCTTCTAGCATTTATCAAAATCTCTTCCAAAAATGATCACTGAATCTGTTTCCACTGCCCTTTCAGGCAGCATGTTCGAGATCCCAACAATTTAGGACAAAGTTTCAGAGGAATATCTTTAGTGGAAGTTGGTGAATCTGTGGAATTCATGACCGTAGCAAACTGTGGAGGCTGACCTGTGAAGTTAATTGAATGCTGAGAGAGAGAGACATTTTCAATCAATAAGGGAATCAAAGGTTAAGGCAGGAACATTGAGTTGAGGATTATCAGATCAGTCATGATCCCATCTCATGGAGCAGTCCTCACTTTCTCACAGTTGTGTTTCTTGAAGCTAATGTAGTTAGTGTGCTGCAAGTTTGGAAGCTGCCTGCTCTTTGCTGAAGACTCTTGGACAGAAAAGGCTTGACTCTTGCTTCACTCACCAATTTTGGATGGGAGAGGGAAACCCAATGTCTGTTTAGGAGACTGCGTAAAAGGCCTTAAATCTGGTCCTGACAACTTTAACAATGGCTCGATTGGACGTGAGGCATTTACATTCCAAGTTCATCCTTTTAATACACAATTTCATCCCAAGTTTGCAGATCAATCCTTTATCCTCATGAACCCCTGTTCATCTTTACAACAATTAGATTGTGGCCTTAACAGGAGATATGGACTGGATTTTATGACCTTCTGCTGGTGTGTTTTGAGTTGGGAGGTGATGGGAAGTGGTCATGTGCAATGCCCACTGCCTTCTCCACCTCTCCCCTTTGATGTTGTCCCCAGATTACGGTAGGCAGGCGGACGCTGAAAACCATCCGGCAAAACTTTAATCATGGATGGTCAGTTGACCTCATTAACAAGTCAATCTCCCACTGCCCCTGCTATAACATGGTTGGCCAGCGTGGGAAGGTGAGAGCGAAAAGCCTAAGTCTTTTAAACTGATAGGTTAATGGGTATTAAGGAAGGAGGGCCATGTTCTTTAGGCAGTGTCTTATGTGTATGGGGTGGCATCTCACTCCTGGTCTCTGTGTACCTTCTCACCTGTCCTTTACACCCATTCCCCTCCCAACAATTGACACAACGATATATAATCATAGAGTCTTATAGCACAGAAACAGACTCTTTGGTCCAACTCGTCCACGCCAACCAAGTTTCCCAATCTAAACTAGTCCCACTTGCCTGAGCTTGGCCCATATCCCTCTAAACTTTTCCCTTTCATGTACCTGTCCAAATGGCTTTTAACTGGTGTAACTGAACCTGCAACTGCCACTTCTTCTGGCAGTTCATTCCATTTACAAACTACCCTCTGTGTGAAAAAGTTGCCTCTCAGCTCCCTTTTAAATCTTTCCCCTCTCACCTTAATCTACGCCCTCTAGTTTTGAACTCCAATACCCTAGGGAAAAGTCTACCGGGATCAAGGGGTATGGGAGAAGGGAAGAAGCGGGAACAGGATATGGAGTTGGATGATCAGCCATGATCAAATTGCATGACAAAGCAGTCTCAAATGGCCTAATGGCCTACTCCTGCTCCTAGTTTCTATGTTTCTCTGATTCTTTTGACTCGTTCCTATAAACAGGTAACACATCATCCAATGTGTCATTTATAATACTGTGGAAGGTATCATTATTTTAAGAAGAAATGTCTTTTAAAAGATCATTAGAAATTCGTGAGATGGTTAATCATAGATGCTTTTGAAGACCCTCGATGTGACAGAGGATGATGTGGCCCAAATTAACAAAGCACAATTTCTTTTCTCACAGACGATCATGAGTCTTCGAATCTCCCCTTCTTTAATGGCAGTGAATGCAAAGTCTTTGAATGGTTTTAAGGCAGAGATGGACAAATTCTCAATGAGTAAGGGAGTGAAAGATTATCAGGGAAGGTGGAGGAAACAGATCAAGTTATTGAATGGCAGAACAGTCTGGAGGGGCTGAGTGGCCTACTCCCACTTATATGCAACAATTGTATGGGAGAAAATCAGACCCTCGGAACTGGAGGGTTAGCAAGAATAACTGCCCACACCCCCATAGCATGGACAATATACAGTGCGCTACCATTCAAGGTAAGTGGGAAGGACAGAGGGACCTTCATGATGGAGATGCTGTCTCTCTTACTTTTTTTTTAGACATTTTCAAATCAACTTGTTTCAGGCATGTTATAAAACACCTTTGGGGCTGATGGCATTTGAACCCAAGCCTCCTGGCTCGTAGGTAGGGATGCAGCCACTGCACCACAAGATCCCGCTCACACATTTTGACTGTGGTTTTTGGAAGTCAGCTCATGAGGGTATCCTCAAACCTGTCCATGATGGGAAGGGGGATTGGGGTCTCTGACCCTGCCTGGAGACCCTCCCCCAGGCTCTGTCACCAAGGAGCTATCCCTAAGCAGCAATTGTCCTCCTTACCTCTCACAGAACATAGAACATAGAACAGTACAGCACAGAATAGGCTCTTCAGCCCACGATGTTGTGCCGACCATTGATCCTCATGTATACACCCTCAAATTTCTGTGACCATATGCATGTCCAGCAGTCTCTTAAATGTCCCCAATGACCTTGCTTCCACAACTGCTGCTGGCAACGCATTCTATGCTCTCGCAACTCTCTGTGTAAAGAACCCGCCTCTAACATCCCCTCTATACTTTCCTCCAATCAGCTTAAAACTATGACCCCTCGTGTTAGCCATTTCTGCCCTGGGAAATAGTCTCTGGCTATCGACTCTATCTATGCCTCTCATTACCTTGTATACCTCAATTAGGTCCCCTCTCCTCCTCCTTTTCTCCAATGAGAAAAGTCTGAGCTCAGTCAACCTCTCTTCATAAGATAAGCCCTCCAGTCCAGGCAGCATCCTGGTAAACTTCCTCTGAACCCTCTCCAAAGCATCCACATCTTTCCTATAATAGGGCGACCAGAACTGGACGCAGTATTCCAAGTGCGGTCTAACCAAAGTTTTATAGCGCTGCAACAAGATCTCACGACTCTTAAACTCAATCCCCCTGTTTTAATGAAAGCCAAAACACCATATGCTTTCTTAACAACCCTGTCCACTTGAGTGGCCATTTTAAGGGATCTATGTACCTGCACATCAAGATCCCTCTGTTCCTCCATACTGCCAAGAATCCTATCCTTAATCCTGTACTCAACTTTCAAATTCGACCTTCCAAAATGCATCATCTTGCATTTATCCAGGTTGAAATCTATCTGCCACCTCTCAGCCCATCTCTGCATCCTGTCAATGTCCCGCTGCAGCCTACAACAGCTGTCTATACTGTCAACGACACCTCTAACCTTTGTGTTGTCTGCAAACTTGCTGACCCATTCTTCAATCCCCTCATCCAAGTCATTAATAAAAATTACAAATAGTAGAGGCCCAAGGACAGAACCCTGTGGAACACCACTCACCTCTGACTTCCAGGCAGAATATTTTCCTTCTACTACCACTCACTGTCTTCTGTTGGCCAGCCAATTCTGTATCCAGACAGCTAAGTTCCCCTGTATCCCATTCCTCCTGACCTTCTGAATGAGCCTACCATGGGGAACCTAATCAAATGCCTTTCTGAAGTCCGAATACACCACATCCACAGCTCGACCCTCATCAACTTTTCTAGTCACATCCTCAAATAACTCGATAAGGTTTGTGAGGGATGACCTGCCACTCACAAAGCCGTGTTGACTGTATTTAATCAAGGCATGCTCTTCCAGATGGTCATAAATCCTATCCCTCAGAATCCTTTCTAACACCTTGCAGACGACAGACGTGAGACTTATTGGTCTGTAATTGCCGGGGATTCCCTATTTCCTTTCTTGAAGAGAGGAATTACATTTGCCTCTCTCCGGTCCTCAGGTACGACTCCAGTGGAGAGCAAGGATGCAAAGATCTTCGCAAGTGGCAAAGCAGTTGCATTTCCCATTTCCCAAAGCAGCCGAGGACAAATCTGGTCTGGGCCTGGCGACTTGTCAATCTTAATGTTTGACAAAATTTTCAGCACAGTCAGCTTCCTCTATCTCTATCCATTCCAGCATGCACACCTGCTCTTCAAAGGTTTCATTCACTACAAAGTTTGTTTCTTTCGTAAAGACAGAAGCAAAAAGCTCATTTAGGGTTTTCCCTACCTTCTCAGACTCCACACGCAAGTTCCCTATGCTATCCCTGATCGGCCCTACTCTTTCTTTGACCATTCTCTTATTCCTCACATAAGTGTAAAATGTTGTGTTCTCCCTAATCCATTCTGCCAAGCCTTTCTCGTGCCCCCTCCTGGCTCTTCTCAGAGCATTTTTGAGCTCCTTCCTCACCTGCCTGTAATCCTCTAGATTCTTGATCAGTGGTGCTGGAAGAGCACAGCAATTCAGGCAGCATCCGACGAGCAGCAAAATCGACGTTTCGGGCAAAAGCCCTTCATCAGGAATAAAGGCAGAGAGCCTGAAGCGTGAAGAGATAAGCTAGAGGAGGGTGGGGGTGGGGAGAAAGTAGCATAGAGTACAATACGACTTGATACTGACATTTTTTACAAACCCACCGACTCCCACAGCTACCTGGATTACACCTCTTCCCACCCTACCTCTTGCAAAAATGCCATCCCGTATTCCCAATTCTTCCGCCTCCGCCGTATCTGCTCCCAGGAGGACCAATTCCACCATAGAACACACCAGATGGCCTCCTTCTTTAGAGACCGCAATTTCCCTTCCCACGTGGTTAAAGATGCCCTCCAACGCATCTCGTCCACATCCCGCATCTCCGCCCTCAGACCCCACCCCTCCAACCGTAGGGGTGGACAGAACGCCCCTGGTGCTCAACTTCCACCCTACAAACCTCCGCATAAACCAAATCATCCCCGGACATTTCCGTCACCTCCAAAAAGACCCCACCACCAGAGATATATTTCCCTCTCCACCCCTTTCCACCTTCCCCAAAGACCGTTCCCTCCGTGACTGCCTGGTCAGGTCCATGCCCCCCTATGACCCACCCTCCCATCCTGACACTTTCCCCTGCCACCGCAGGAACTGTAAAACCTGTGCCCACACCTCCTCCCTCACCTCTATCCACGGCCCTAAAGGAACCTTCCACATCCATCAAAGTTTTACCTGCACATCCACTAATATCATTTATTGTATCCGTTGCTCCCGATGCAGTCTCCTCTACATTGGGGAGACTGGGCGCCTCCTAGCAGAGCGCTTTAGGGAACATCTCCGAGACACCCGCACCAATCAACCAAACTGCCCTGTGGCTCAACATTTCAACTCCCCCTTCCACTCTGCCGAGGACATGGAGGTCCTGGGCCTCCTTCACCGCCGCTCCCTCACCACCAGACGCCTGGAGGAAGAACGCCTCATCTTCCGCCTCGGAACACTTCAACCCCAGGGCATCAATGTGGACTTCAACAGCTTCCTCATTTCCCCTTCCCCACTGTCCCCTTGACTTGTCCGGACTTGTCCGACCTGCCTAGCTCCTTTTTCACCTATCCACTCCACCCTCTCCTCCCTGACCTATCACCTTCATCTCCTCCCCCACTCACCTATTGTACTCTATGCTACTTTCTCCCCACCAACACCCTCCTCTAGCTTATCTCTCCACGCTTCAGGCTCTCTGCCTTTATTCCTGATGAAGGGCTTTTGCCCGAAATATCGATTTTGCTGCTCGTCGGATTCTGCCTGAATTGCTGTGCTCTTCCAGCACCACTAATCCAGAATCTGGTTTCCAGCATCTGCAGTCATTGTTTTTACCTCTGTACTCCTCTAGAGTTGAGCTTGACCCTAGCTTCCTCTATCTTATGTAAGCTACCTTCTTCCTTTTGATGAGAAGCTCCACCGCTCTCACCATCCAAGGTTCCTTTATCTTACCCCTTCTTGCCTGTCTCAGAGGGACACATTTATTCATCACTCGCAACAACTGTTCCTTAAACAGTCTCCACATGTCTATAGTGCCTTTACCATGGAACAATTGCTCCCAGACCATGCTTCCTTCTCATGTCTAATCACATCATAGTTTCCGCTTCCCCAATTAAATATCCTCCCATTTTGCCTAATCCTCTCCTTCTCCATAGCTATGAGGCAGTTGTGGTCACTGTCACCAAAATGCTCTCCCACCACAAGATCTGATACCTGCCCCGGCTCGTTTCCGAGCACCAAGTCTAGAATGGCCTCTCCCCTCGTCGGCCTGTCAACGTACTGAGTTAGGAAACCCTCCTAAACACACCTTACAAAAACAGCTCCATTCAAATCTTCTGCTCGAAGGAGGTTCCAATCAATATTGAGAAAGTTATAGTCACCCATTACAACAACCCTACTATGTCTCATAGGGGCTGACCAGAAATTTCCACCAGGCCCTATCAGGCCTTATCAATAGGCCTTTCATTAGCCACATGGTAGGCCGGTGGTCTTGCTGCCCCATCTACCAATACACTCCTCTCCAACCCCCACCCATTGTACCCTCAGGATAATGGCCTGTGGGATGGGGGGATAGCCGAGGAATTGGCACACCTCTGCACCACCGGTCTGCATGCCTCCGGGAGTTAAAGATGCATCGCAAAGTCTTTCTTCTCATGCTTTTCTCAGCTTCATTTTCTCGACAGAGTAGCGTGGACTGTTCAATATCAATCCTGGAGGGTTGGCTGAAATAACTCCACAGAGGCTATTATCCCATCATCAGGTCACCCTTTATTTGCACTTGGAAAGTCCTTGACGCTAGTCTGGCTTCCTCAGAGCCAGCTCTCTGAGTGAACAGAACCTCTGACACTCCTGCTTATATCTGTCAGCCAAGGCTCCCTGATTGAACCAGGTTAAGAGCCGCAATCAGGGAACTCATATTCTATGAGGTCCAACTGACAGACCTCGGTACAATCACTACATTGGCAATTCAAGGTGATTCCGGTAAAGGGTTTGGGTAAGCTAAGGGTGAAGACACCTCGTTGATAGACTTATTAAATATCAGTTAACGTCATGTTCTTGTCTACTTTAGCTGGCAAACCCCACGGTGAACTCTTGATAACTTTATTTTCACTCTCTTAATCCCCTCTCTGTGCACACCAAAGGCTCTGTTTTGTTGGTGAGCACTGTGTCAAAGTTCCCACTAGGCACTGAGATCCATCGAGTCAAACAGAGGCCAAGAAGGAAGGGGGTGGGTTGGGGGGGTGGGGAGGGGAGGGTGGGAAGTGGTCAAGTATGTTCAGCTTTGGAAGTTTTATGCTGAGGTTAACTCCTTCAGCACCAAGCTGCTCTAGATTAGCGGCGAACCTGAAGAATGGATCCACACTATTTCCTGACAGACTCACAAAGGCAGCAGTCTCACAAACAGAAAGCAAGATAACAGAATCACAGAGTTATTATCGTGCAGAAGGAGGCTATTTGGCCTATCATATCCACACCAGCTCCATGATCTAGTTTGGTTCTGTCTTTTCCCCATATCCCTGCAAAAAACAACATCCAATGTTCCTCTCAAATCCTCAGCTGAATCTACTTTCACCACATTTCCAAGCAGGGCATTCCAGACCCTACTTACTCGCTGTGTGAAAACCACGCCACACTTGCTTTGTTTACAGGTCACTTTAGTATCTTAGGCCTTTTCCTTCTTGTTCCTTAGGATACTGCGGAAAACACCCCTCCACCTTTTCGACATTGTGCTGCGAATGTTCCAATTAATTTCATTTTAAGTATTTCATTTGCCACCTGAAGGGACAAACGGAATCTAGTTTTGATGCCTCACCGTTCCCCCACAGCATCTCTGAGAATACAGGCCTAATTGACAGGGTAGGGCTCAAACCTCAAACTTTCTGACTTGGAGTCCAGAGTCCTTCCTACTGAGCCACAGCTGAGGTAGTGATGGGGCGTGGGGGGTGTTCGTACGGCTTTTACTTCTCTTTCAAACATGTGAGCATATGAAATAAGAGCAGAATAGGCTATTGAGCCTTCAGGTCTGCTCCATCATTCAATATGTTTGTGGCTAATTATGGTTCAAATTCCACACTTACTCCCATCTATCCCAATAACCTTTGATCTCTTTGAATAACAAGAATCTAGCTACTTCTGCCTTCCATCCACTTAACCAAGACTTCATTTCAAGAGAATGGATTAACTTGGTTGAAAACCTCTGATGAACATTCTCCCCACAGGGTAAGCTTGACATTTCCTAACCTAAATCTCTCCAATTGCTCACCAGTCCTTCCTCCATTCGAATGCTGCTTAGTTCCGATCTCTTCACTTTTACCCATCTGCCTTGGTATTGCCTTGTGTGCCTCAGTACCAACCTAACTCACAGTGCCGTTACAGTGCAGGAGGAGGCCATTCGGCCCATTGTGTCTTCACCAATTCTCTGAGCATTTCAACAGAGCCAATCTCCTCCCTTTTCCCCATTACCCTGCGCATTGATTCTCTGTAAATAATCACCCAATTTCCTCTGGAACGCCTCGATCTAACCTGCCTCGGCCACACTTCCAGAAAGTACACTAAATACTCGGTCTTTTTCCTCATTTACTTCTTTCACGAAATGCTTTAAAACTGTGCTCTCTGGCTCTTGATCCATTTGTAAGTGGGGAACAGACATTCCCTCATCAGACTCCTCATGATTTTGGAAACTTCAATCAAATCTCTTCTTAGTCTTCTCGTCTCTGAGGAAACCAATCACATCTTCTTGTGAACCTCTTCTGGGCTCTCCCCACTGCTTTCATCTCCTTTCTATAGAGCGGCACCCAGAACTGTACCCAACAATCCAGTTAACACTCCTCTGTTGTATAATGGGATGGTGTGAGTACACATCAGATGCTATATAAATACAAGTTGTTGTTGGTCAGTTATTTGTACATCTCTGCTCTATACAGGCTCGGTGTTGCCCTCTCTGGGTAACTCTTTCGCAAAACAATGAGCTCTCCACCATACCCTAACTCTCCTGCTTCATTATACCTCATCACATCTTGCAAGCCAATCTCAGGGGAGAGAAAGAGTTAAATCATTCCGTTCAACTCCCTCGGCAGAATTGCAATATGTATATCAGCTCAAACTAGCCACTCTGCAAATGCGGTACTTTAATGGGAAAAACAGACAATGTATGAAGAAGGAAATGAACTGGACCTTGTGCTTCCATCCTGTGCTTTGAAGTCTGATTAAATGCAAAATACAGCATTTCCATTTTTCATTTGATCCAAGTTAGCATTAAGTGCACCCTGTGTAGGTCATCCAGTGACCCACTTTCTTTCAGTCATGCTAGCCCTGGGCTCGATTAAGTAGCGATGCATTTTTTGTGCTTGAAGATATTTGCTCACGGTTAATTCCTTCTGTTTATTTTTGGATGAGGAGAAAGAGCCTGCACAGCCCCCACCGCCACTCTCCCGAGGAGGACTGGAGGGATTTGGGGATTTGGTTCTGTTGGGTGTCTGATGTACCGTCACTTTCTCAAGTTGACCTGTTTTTGTCAGAGGAGACTCAGTGAGAATGGAGTGACCATTTGACCATCAACTGACCGCAGACATCAAAGCAGACCTTTCTCTTCATTGGCTGGACCTAACAACCAAACAACAACATCCTGCATTTATAAACCACCTTTAATGTGGTTCCAATTCCCTCACATTTCACTGCTGCATAATCACACAAAGATTGGAAAAAATAGGGCTTTCAGACAGCTGCCCGAATGTTTGGTCAATGGGGTAGATTTTAAGGAACATCTTCAAGGGAGAGAGGTCTGGGGAGCACATAGCCCAGCCAGCTGAACGCCCAGCCACGCAAGTCAGAGTAAAGATGCACATGGCATCTTAGTGGAGTACAAAAGGGCACAAATTGAATCAGAATCATAGAATCCCTACAGTGTGAAGCAGGTCATTCAGCCCATCAATTCTACATCGATCCTCCAAAGAGTATCCCACCAGCCCCAGCCCCTACCCCATCTCTGTGACCCTGCCTTTCCCACAGCCAGTCCACCTGACCTGCACATCCTGGACTGTG
The DNA here is from genome assembly GCF_037043375.1 of Chiloscyllium plagiosum. Taxonomy (NCBI): domain Eukaryota; kingdom Metazoa; phylum Chordata; class Chondrichthyes; order Orectolobiformes; family Hemiscylliidae; genus Chiloscyllium; species Chiloscyllium plagiosum. The sequence continues at coordinate 11,169,305 of NW_028270166.1, forward strand.
GGAGGAAACCAGAGCACCCGGAGGAAACCCATGCAGACATGGGGAGAATGTGCAAACTCCACACAGACAGTCGTCCGAGGGTGGAATCAAACCCAGGTCCCTGGTGCTGTGAGGGAGGTTGCTAACTGCTGAGACGCCATGCCATTGCTTTTTACTTATTCATGGGGTGTGGGTATTTCCAGCAAGATCAAAGTTTACTCCCCATCTCTAATTGCCCAGACAGCAGTTCAGAGTCAACCACATTGCTATGGGTCTGGAATCACATGTAGGTCACACCAGGTAAGGGTGGCAGATTTCCTTCTCAAAGGATATCAGTGAATCTGATGGGGATTTTAAACAATGATTGACTTTAGATCCAACTTTTTACGGAATTTAAATTTCATTATCTGCCCTGGCAGAATTCAAAGCAACCTCCTTGGAGCATAAGCCTGTATTTTAGGACAACTAGCTCAGAGGTGTTCCCATTATCCCATCACTCTCTCAACATGGCTCTATGATAACGCAGGAGTTTAAATGAGTTTAGATTTATTGTCACATGTACCAATGAAGTGAGTCACCACTCTCCTGCACCATCTTAGATTTCTAAATAAAAAGCAAGAAATTAAAGCAAAGGTTTGGAATCCATCCAGTTCTGTCCAGCTGATGACGCCTGTCTAAGACCTTAGGTCTCTCTCAGCTACTCGGCCACGGTCTCTCTGGCTCTCTCTCTCTCCCAACACTGGAAATCAACTCAACCCTTGAACCTCCATTGCTGCCACTGAGGCCTTGATCTGTGCCACTGCTGAGTGAGCCATGACCCAGTGCTGAATCCTGCTCTGGGCATGGCAGGGTCTTGGATCCAGGCATCGCCTCCAGAACCTATCAGATAGTAAATGGTAACAAGAAAGAGATTGGAAAAGATGAAAGAATGTGTGGATGCAGCTGTCTCCTTGGTGCCTAGGATCAGTCAGTCCCCAAGCTCAGGAGCCAAACTCTGCCTATCCCAGTGCCACCATCTTCCCTAGAGAGTGATGGTTCAGTTATTAAACACGCTAACCAGTGTGACATGGGAGCCTACTACCAGGTCAGTCCGGGGTTACACCCCCATTTCGTGATTAATTAGGTGCTGAGGGGTGACCTTATAGAGATTTTAAAAATCATGAGGGGGGGTAGATAAGGTAAATAGACAAGATCTTTTTTCCAGATAAGGGAGTCAAAAACTAGGGGGCATAGGTTTAAGGTGAGAGGGGAAAGATTTAAAAGAAACCTAAGGGGCAACTTTTTCATGCCAGAAGAAGTGGTGGCGGCTGGATTCTGGGTGGGTACATGAATAGGAAGGGATTAGAGGGAGATGGGCCAAATGCTGACAAATGGGACTAAATTAATTTAGGATTTCTGATCAGCATGGACGAGTTGGACTGAAGGGTCTATTTTCATGCTGTATATCTCTATGACTCTGTGACTCTCCTGCTTGGAGGTGCTGGTGTTGGACTTGGGTTGACAAAGTTAAAAATCACACAACACCAAGTTATAGTTGAACAGGTTTATTTGAAAGCATTTGAACTAGTTACCTGATGAAGGAACAGCACTCCGAAAGCTTGTACTTTCAAAGAAATCTGTTGGACTGTATAGTGGGAGTTTTAATTCTGCGACTCTCGGCCTGAATGTGATAATTTCCCTACAATCCTGAGGGAGAAACCATCCTAACCTCAAACCCTTAAACCCTCCCATCCCATCCTCGGAAGATTACCTAGAATCATGGATATGAAGTGAGGGATGGACCCTGCTCTCACTGTAAAGGTTTGCCTGGTCAAAGAAGTTTTCAATACTTACTGACATGTGGCAAGAAAATGAGGGGGAAATCAGCAAGAATATGCTTATTGTTGTGCTGACAGCAAAGGCTGGACTCTTCTCTCTGTAACAGGAAGATGAGAGGAGATAGAACTTTCCCCCGAAATAATAAGAGTTGAGAAGATGATCCCGCTTGTGGGTTAAGTCCAAAATGTAAAATCAGTGATAGATCGAATAACGAATTCATGAGAAACTCGTTTACACAGAGAGTGCTTAGAATGTGGAAATTAGCGCAGGGAGGCAAACAGCAAGGCTGCACGAAAGGGAGCATTGGTAAAATACATGAGAGAAAAGGGAATAAAAGATTCTGCTGACAGGGTTAATCCAGCTCAAGGCCTCTTGAGCATCCCTGGTGTTTATTGTTTTAAGTTGGCGGCTGTACCTTCAGCAGCCTCACCTTCAGGTCCTGGAATTCTCTTTCTAAACCTCTCCGACTATCAGCATCTTTCTTAAATCTGGCCTCTTCTACCAAGCGTTTGGCCATTTACCTGATTGGTGTGTCCTTCCTGGTGTCAAATCTTCCTTTCTAATATGCCTGTGATGTGCCTTGGGAAGTTTAATAACGTGCAAAACACTCATAAATACAAAGCATTGACACTGAATAAAAGTAGGAAAAGGCTTGTGTGACACACAGACCCTGACGGAGTTGTGCCAAATAGCCTGTTCCTATGCTCAAAACTTTCTGTGTAATCACTTCAGAGAATATTTCTGATTAACCAACTCAAAACGAGTATCCAAAAGGCAAGGCTGCTTGCTGAGGTTGAATTAGTTGTATTTTGGAATGAAATGGTAAAATCTGTCACTAAGGACCAAGTGCTCCTTAACAATGAGGGAGAACAAGTGACCCCCGCTTCACCCCAGTGTTATTGTCTCCTAACATAATGAGTTATAACCATGAAAACAGGCTTGCTGGAACTCCAACAAGTCTGTAAATGATTTGTAACACATCAGGTATTCTTCTCTTTTCGCCTCTGCGACATTCCTTCTGCCGGGCTGTTCACTTCAGCTCATTAAAGTCTGCGAGAAATCAACCCCTCACCATCACTTATACCCCAAGACATCCCAACCTCCCTCATACATGAGCCAATCTTATGCCATAAATTGTTACTTTCTTCAGACTCTTTCTGTCAAGATTTAGGCAACCCGAGCATTGGATTGAAAACGATGGTTAACAAGGGCTGATTCAGATGACATGGCTTTAATTCTGGCCATTGCATTTCAATATATGCAATCCTTGGTACACGCGGTCTCTATTTGGCTCAAATCTGGTTACTATGCGAGGACCACACTGTTGTGTTGCCAGTGGAGCCAAGCAGCACAGCAATAGAATCCGCTCTGCCAGCAGCTTGGTATGTCTCTCTATCAGGTTCATATAGAATTGCACAGCCCAGGAAAAGGCCATTTGGTTCACGGTATCTATGCTAACTCTTTTGGAAGAGCTAACTAATCAATTTTACACACATTCTGAATTTAATATTCTGTAAAGTATTCTCAACACTATGCTC